>NC_092150.1:34303780-34903780 GCF_045791955.1 Oncorhynchus clarkii lewisi | reverse complement strand
CACCCCCACCCTTGTCTCTCCAGGAGAGATATTTGTTCCTGTCTGCGCGAACTGAGAACCCAACTGGCTGCATGGACTCAGACAGTATATCCAGAGAGAGCCATGTTTCCGTGAAACAGAGTATATTACAATCCCTGTTGTCTTTCAGGAAATCCGCGCTCTCAGCTCGTCAACTTAATTATCCAGAGACTGAACATTAGTGAGTAATATACTCGGAAGCGGTGGGTGGTGTGCGCGCGCCCAGAGTCAGACTAGAAGTCCACTCCGAGTACCTCTTCTCCGCCGGTGGAGTTTTGGGTCAGCCTCTGGAATCAGTTCAATTGCCCTGGGGGTACGAACAAAGAATCCAATTCGGGGAAAGTCGTATTCCGGGTCGTAATGCTGGTAATGCTGGTGAGTTTCCGCCGCTCTGATAACCAAAAGTTCTTCACAACTGTATGTAATAACACCAAAACATTTCTGGCCTAATAATGTAAGAAATAACACATCAAAAACTAAATTCTAGCCTTGGGGCTAGAAGCTCGGCTGCCCTCTCTATCGGTTCCTGTGAGTGTATACTCTAAACATCCTGTGTTTAAAAACAACCCAATTTGGGTATACTGTACCTATATCCACACTGCACTGCCTTTAGAAATCTTTGAAAGCCAAGTTAATAAACTCATCACCGACCATTTTGAATCCCTCCGTACCTTCTCCACTATGCAATCTGGTTTCCGAGCTGGTCATGGGTGCACCTCAGCCACGCTCAAGGTCCAAAACGATATCATAACCACCATCGATAAACGACAGCACTATGCAGCCATATTCATCGACCTGGCCAAGGCTTTCGACTCTGTCAATCACCCCATTCTTATCGGCAGACTCAATTGCCTTGGCTTCTCAAATGACTGCCTCCCCTGGTTCACCAACTACTTCTCAGAAATAGTTCAGTGTGTCAAATCGGAGGGCCTGTTGTCCGGACCTCTGGCAGTCTCTATGGGGGTGCCACAAGGTTCAATTCTCAGGTCAACTCTTTTCTCTGTATATATCAATGATGTCACTCTTGCGGCTGGTGATTCTTGGATCCACCTCTACGCAGACGACACCATTCTGTATACATCTGGCCTTTCTTTGGACTGTGCTAACAAACCTCCAAACGAGCTTCAACACCATACAACACTCTTTCCGTGGCCTCCAACTGCTTTTAAATGCTAGTAAAACTAAGTGCATGCTCTTCAACCGATTGCTGCCCGCACTACTCAGGACTTTTCTGACCGAGATTATGTGGACAACTACAAATACCTAGGTGTCTGGCTAGACTGTAAACTCTCCTAAAATTAAATCTAGAATCGGCTTCCTATTTCGCAACAAAGCCTCCTTCACTCATGCCTCCAAACTTACCCTCGTAAACTGACTATCCTACCAATCCTTGACTTCGCCGATGTCATTTACAAAATAGCCCCCATCACTCTACTCAGCAAACTGGATGGATTCTATCACAGTGCCATCCGTTTTATCACCAAAGCCCCATATACTACCCACCACTGCGATCTGTATGCCCTCTTTGGCTAGCCCTCACTACATATCCGTCACCAAACCTGGCTCAAGGTCATCTATAAGTCTTTGCTAGGAACAGCCCCACCTTATCTCAGTTCACTGGTCACCATAGCAACACCCACCCGTAGCATGCGCTCCAGCAGGTATATTGCACTGGTCATACCCAAAGCCAACACTTCCTTCCATTTCTCTGCTGCCAATGACTGGAACGAATTGCAAAAATCTCTGAAGATGGAGTCTTATATCTCCCTCTCTAACTTTAAGGATCAGCTGTCTGGGCAGCTTACCGATCACTGTACCTTTACACAGCCAATGTGTAAATAGCACACCTGACTACCTCATCCCCATATTATTACTTACCCTCTTGCTCTTTTGCACCCCGGTATCTCTACTTGCACATCATCATCTGCACATCCATCACTCCAGTATTAATGCTAAATTGTAATTACTTTTGCCTCTAGGTTGTATTTATTGCCTACCTCTCTACTCTTCTACATTTGCACACACTGTACATCGATATTCATATTTTTATTTTATTTTGTGTTATTGACTGTACATTTGATTATGTGTAACTCTGTGTTGTTGTTTTTGTTGCATTGCTTTGCTTTATCTTGGCCAGGTCACAGTTGTAAATGAGAACTTGTTCTCAACTGGCCTACCTGGTTAAATAAAGGAGAAATAAAACAATATAAAAAATCCACAACACTCTGAAACTGAAACCTACTTGAAGGTAACATCACATGTTGACTCCTGTGGCTGTTTTCCACGTCATCGCCCTATGTCCTCAGATATGGATGGACATTGAAAACTGAATTGTATCACAGGTGATTTGCCTTCTCTCTCTCTGTCTCTCTCTCTCTCTCTTTCTCTCTCTCTCTCGCATACACACACCCTCTCTAACTCTTTCAATGTCCCTCCTTTTTCCATACCAAACGTATCATATCATACTACACTGAACAAAAATATATACACAACATATTTTACTTTTTTAAAATTTACAATATTTTACTGAGTTACAGTTAACATAAGGAAATCAGTTAATTGTTAAATTAACTCATTAGGTCCTAAACTATGGTTTCCACATGACTGAATACAGATATGCATTGGTTGGTCACAGATACAGTGCCTTGCGAAAGTATTCGGCCCCCTTGAACTTTGCGACCTTTTGCCACATTTCAGGCTTCAAACATAAAGATATAAAACTGTATTTTTTGTGAAGAATCAACAACAAGTGGGACACAATCATGAAGTGGAACGACATTTATTGGATATTTCAAACTTTTTTAACAAATCAAAAACTGAAAAATTGGGCGTGCAAAATTATTCAGCCCCCTTAAGTTAATACTTTGTAGCGCCACCTTTTGCTGCGATTACAGCTGTAAGTCGCTTGGGGTATGTCTCTATCAGTTTTGCACATCGAGAGACTGAATTTTTTTCCCATTCCTCCTTGCAAAACAGCTTGAGCTCAGTGAGGTTGGATGGAGAGCATTTGTGAACAGCAGTTTTCAGTTCTTTCCACAGATTCTCGATTGGATTCAGGTCTGGACTTTGACTTGGCCATTCTAACACCTGGATATGTTTATTTTTGAACCATTCTATTGTAGATTTTGCTTTATGTTTTGGATCATTGTCTTGTTGGAAGACAAATCTCCGTCCCAGTCTCAGGTCTTTTGCAGACTCCATCAGGTTTTCTTCCAGAATGGTCCTGTATTTGGCTCCATCCATCTTCCAATCAATTTTGGCTCCACCATCTTCCCTGTCCCTGCTGAAGAAAAGCAGGCCCAAACCATGATGCTGCCACCACCATGTTTGACAGTGGGGATGGTGTGTTCAGTGTGATGAGCTGTGTTGCTTTTACGCCAAACATAACGTTTTGCATTGTTGCCAAAAAGTTAAATTTTGGTTTCATCTGACCAGAGCACCTTCTTCCACATGGTTGGTGTGTCTCCCAGGTGGCTTGTGGCAAACTTTAAACAACACTTTTTATGGATATCTTTAAGAAATGGCTTTCTTCTTGCCACTCTTCCATAAAGGCCAGATTTGTGCAATATACGACTGATTGTTGTCCTATGGACAGAGTCTCCCACCTCAGCTGTAGATCTCTTCAGTTCATCCAGAGTGATCATGGGCCTCTTGGCTGCATCTCTGATCAGTCTTCTCCTTGTGTGAGCTGAAAGTTTAGAGGGACGGCCAGGTCTTGGTAGATTTGCAGTGGTCTGATACTCCTTCCATTTCAATATTATCGCTTGCACAGTGCTCCTTGGGATGTTTAAAGCTTGGGAAATCTTTTTGTATCCAAATCCGGCTTTAAACTTCTTCACAACAGTATCTCGGACCTGCCTGGTGTGTTCCTTGTTCTTCATGATGCTCTCTGCGATTTTAACGGACCTCTGAGACTATCACAGTGCAGGTGCATTTATACGGAGACTTGATTACACACAGGTGGATTGTATTTATTATCATTAGTCATTTAGGTCAACATTGGATCATTCAGAGATCCTCACTGAACTTCTGGAGAGAGTTTGCTGCACTGAAAGTAAAGGGGCTGAATAATTTTGCATGCCCAATTTTTCAGTTTTTGATTTGTTAAAAAAGTTTGAAATATCCAATAAATGTCGTTCAACTTCATGATTGTGTCCCACTTGTTGTTGATTCTTCACAAAAAAATACAGTTTAATATCTTTATGTTTGAAGCCTGAAATGTGGCAAAAGGTTGCAAAGTTCAAGGGGGCCGAATACTTTCGCAAGGCACTGTACCTTAACAATAGGAAAGGCGTGGATCAGATAACCAGTCAGTATCTGGTGTGACCACCATTTGCTTCATGCAGCGTGACACATCTCCTTCGCATAGAGTTGATTGTGGCCTGTGGAATGTTGTCCTACTCCTCTTCAATGGCTGTGTGAAGTTGCTGGATATTGGTGGAAAGTGGAACACGCTGTCGTTCACGGCAATACTGAGCATTCCAAACATGCTCAATGAGTGACATGTCTGGTGAGTATGCAGGACATGGAAGAACTGGGACATTATCAGCTTCCAGGAATTGTGTACAGATCCTTGCAAAATGAGGCAGACTATTATCATGCTGAAATATGAGGGGATGGCAGAGGATGAATGGCATGACAATGGGCCTCAGGATCTCATCACGGTATCTCTCTGTGCATTCAATTTGCCATTGATAAAATGCAATTGTGTTCGTTGTTTGTAGATTATGTCTACTCATACCATAACCTCACCACCACCATGGGGCACTCTGTTCACAACCTTGACATCAGCAACCCGTTCGCCCACACAACGCCATTCACGCTGTTTTTTATTTGCCCGGTACAGTTGAAACTGGGATTCACAAGTAAAGATCAAACTTCTCCAGCATACCAGTGGCCGTCGAAGGTGAGCATTTTTACCACTGAAGTCGGTTACGACGCCAAACTACAGTCAGGTCAAGACCCTGGTGAATACAACGTGTACGCAAATGAGATTCCCTGATACTGTTTCTGACAGTTTGTGCAGAAATTATTTCATTGTGCAAACCCACAGTTTCATCAGCTGTCCAGGAGGCTGGTCTCAGATGATCCTGCAAATGAAGAAGTCAGATGTGGATGTCCTGGGCTGGTATGGGTACACGTGGTCTGCTGTTTTGAGGCCAGTGGGGCACAATGCCAAATTCTCTAAAATTATGTTGGTAGCAGTTTATGGTAGAGAAATTAACTTTAAATGATCTGGCAACAGCACTGGTGAACATTCCTGCAGTCAGCATTCAAAATGCAGGCTCCCTCAACTTGAGACATCTGTGGATTTGTGTTATGGGACAAAACTGCACATTTTAGAGTGGCCTTTTATTGTCCCAAGCTCAAGGTGCACCTGTGTAATGATCATGCTGTTTAAACAGCTTCTTGATATACAACACCTGTCAGGTAGATTGATTATTTTGGCAAAGGGGAAATGCCCACTAACAGGGATGTATAACTAATTGTTTTTGTGCGTATGGACAATTACTGGGATATTTTATTTCAGCTCATTAATCCTGGGACCAACATTATACATGTTGCGTTTATATTTTTGTTCAGTGTAATTACAGTGTCCCGGATTTACATTTCATACATGTATGTTTCTTCTAGTCTGAGACCAGAATGAAGGGCGAGGATTTTGGTATGTTTCCTAAAATTGCACTTATTATATATAATACAACGGTTACCATCCCAATTAAAATGTATTTGAAAGCTCAGGAATATATCAAATTTTATAAAAAAGCTTAATTATTGAGTTTAACTTGCCTTCAAGAGGAATATACACACAAACACACACGCATGCATGCAAGCACAAACACACACTCACACACACACACACTTTCATCGTGTTTCCTGGGTGGTTGTTTTGATGCCTGGAGGGACATGTGGGGCTGGGATCATTTATTCTGAAAATGAAAAATACTCTAAATGTGTTTTATTGCCATTATACTCTCCCTCCCACCATCTCCCCTCCCCGCCTCTCTCTATCGCTGTGCTTCTCTCTCTCTCTTCACACTTGAAGCTAATGCATTTCCATAAGGCAGAGCAGAGGAATAATTCAAAACCTAGATCCCTCTTATTTCTAGTTTCAAGTTGTATTCGTCGTATGCATGGTACAAGCATGGTAACATAGTCTAAAGAAATGCTTACTCGCAGGGATATTTTTCTCCACGATTCAACAACAATAAGAAATAATAAAGAATAAGATTACAAACATAAAGTAAATGGCTCAGTACAATAGAATAGACATTAAATAGTACAATATTTACACATTTATTGGAGAAAAGGTCATGGGTGCAGTGTATAAACTGAGCAGTATATTGTAATAACAGTGGTAGCAGCAGTTGTGTGTGTGTGTGTGTGTGTGTGTGTGTGTGTGTGTGTGTGTGTGTGTGCGTGTGTGTGTGTGTGTGTGTGTGTGTGTGTGTGTGTGTGTGTGTGTGTGTGTGTGTGTGTGTGTGGATGTGTGGGTGGATGTGTGTGTGTTTGTTGTGTGGATGTTTGTATGAGTGAGCGCATGTATGTCTTTCTATAAACTAGGGTACCAGTGAACATTTGTTGTAGTGGACAAATGTTTGGAGCTGTTACAAAGTAACGATAATAATTAGCCTTTTTTTAATGTGAATACACTAGGATATAAAGGGAGAACATAGATACATTCAATATAATTCATGAGTTGACTCAAAACCTATGTTTAAAACCTTTCCCCTGCTTGGAGTCTTCACATGTTTGGCAAAGATCTTGTGACATAAAACATTACATTTCTTTCCTTACGTTTATGATACTGTTGTTTGTTGTTTACCTTGATCCTGTGAAATTCTGGGATATTGCTGTCGGCCTCTTTTTTCAGAAGTGTTTTTTTCAGAAGTGTACTGTAACATTTCTTATCTCCCTATGTTACAGTGTGAAAACAGTTTTCATGGACACACATATCCAAAATAATATTTGTGACTGCAAAATCCAATGCTTCAAACAGAAAGAGTAACTTTAATATGATTAATATAACACAAATCGAGACAGTAATTAACTGGGTTCTTCAATAATTAAGCATACTAGTTGAATGATGTCTAGCTGTTTCGTTAGCAGGTGACATTATTCCCCCAACATCCCCCAGTAAGGATTTTCTGAATGACAGTCGCTTGTGCGATACTGCACGCGATTTAACAATAGCCAAAGTGAGGGAATTAATGTGGATCTTGAGGCTTGACAGGACATTTTGGTGCAGTGAAGATAACTGGCCTACTATGTTGATAACATTAAATCAAGATTCCTGAGGTAAGATTAAGAAATTGCCTGTTTTTTTGTTTTTGTATTTAAAACTAAAACAAAAATTGACATGTCGATGTTCAAATGTGGGTAGGGTTAGTGCACAGCCAACACGTCCTGTCATTTCAATGTAAGAGTTCACCCTTCTAACGCCATTCTATGAATCTGTTAATATATATATATATATATATATATATATATATATATATATATATTCAATTATTTAATTAATAGTTGCCCATACTGTGCCACAGTGCCAAGATAAGGTAGGAGTTCTCAATTTCTGCTTAAGATTGAGTGTGTATTGAAATATGAATAAACTGCATGTTACTTACTGTAAATGGTTAGCTGACTGATAAATCTTGGCTACCTAGCTAATCACTGTAAATATTATTAAATTATGTAATACAGCCAAAACAACAATTTCTAGACTTGAGATATGTCCTATTAAACATCCAACCAGTGCCTCAAGTGTCATGCTGTACAGTGGTTCCTCCTTTCAAAGTTGCACAATACTGCAGCACACCTTGCGGGCTGCTGCAGCATTCTGTGGCACGTAATTTTTTGTCAGCCATTTTGTCTATTAATGCGAGTTAGGGCTAGTTTGACTACCAGAGGGCATATTTGAGAAGTATTTGATAGTCTTCCATATTGGCATTAATAACATAGTACATGAGATTGATTTTAAGAAATCAATTAATTTGATTAATATTATGGTGTTTCTATTTCAAGAAAAACAAAAAATGAAACCTTCATGGTTTGGAATGGAAAATATGGTGCTGTACAACATGACGGTCGGGAGTAGGCTACAGCATAAGAGGATTGGAGGAATCTAAATGAATATCTAAGGGGCATAACATTTCCACACCCTAATTGTAGTGTTACCAAACTTTCAGTTGAGCGTACTAGCTCTTTGCCTTCTCTACTTCTCTACCGGAAGTTGATGCTGTTGCTATGCAACCTCTTGCTAGCAAGTTAGCATGACAAATTACTAGTTAGACATTTTTCGACTTTGGCTGTGTTCTTAAATTCAATCTGGAGTGCCTACGCGCATAAATTCAGAGCGATGTCAGATTTTCTGTTTTAAATTCAGACCGTTTCGCACTCTGGCCATAGAGAGGCTTTTATTCTCTATTTTGGGTAGGCCAGGGTGTGACTAGGGTGGGCATTCTAGTTTCTTTATTTCTATGTTTTCTGTTTCTATGTTTTGTTTGGGTAAGGTTCTCAATCTGGGACAGCTGTCTATCGTAGTCTCTGATTGGGAATCATACTTAGGCAGCCTTTTTTCCTTTGTATTTTGTGGGTAGTTGACTTTGTTTGTGGCACTATAGCCCTAGTACGCTTCACGGTCGTTTCTTGTTTTGTTGGCAATATTTATATAAATAAAGGAAAATGTACTCTCACCACGCTGCACCTTGGTCCGGTCATTTCCACCACGACGGCCATGACAGTAGGGTTGACTTGAGTGTTCTGGCCTTACAACAGCAGTTAAGCACCAAAGCTAATGTTGGCTTGCTTGCTAGCTACTTCCAGACACAAATGAGACCACTCTGAACATTTTACTCGCCCTAGCAGATCTGGTTAGGCAGTTTTCATGTTAACCAGAACGTTGGTGACTGGAGCTGTGCTGCTGGAAACAATTTAATTACGTTTGTTTTCCTGTCGTTTACTGACACTGGCCATATTCAATGGGTTTTGAGTGCTCATAAATTCATTATTCTGCGCTCTGGTACACTCAGACGAGAATAGATAGTCAGAGCAAATTTACGAGTGAATTTACGAAAGCATGAATGTCCATTGAGAATGTACAACGACTATAGCATTTAGCTAAGCTAAGAATGACGGGAATAATCAAGTCAATAAATGTTGCATAGTTAGATAGCCTATAGTTAATATACTGGCAAGTTTGATGTATAACTATTAATGTTAGGTAGGTAGCTATCTAACATACTGGTACATACTGCTTTAGTGATATGCTAGGTAGTTCATAAGGACAGCGTAATGTGTAAGGTAACTTATTTGAAAAGGCATTCATTTATTAAATTGAGTAGCAAGCTACCTCGAGCATGCGCTCTATCGACTCTGCGGCATGAGCATGCTTTTGGTGCTTAGTCAATAGCGTGCTGGACTTCAGGAAGAAGGTTGAGGGTTTGAAATCTGCTCCCTGTTTGTTTCATTTGAAGTCTTGTACAATTATCTGTCATGTCTTGTCATGTTATGTCTTGTTCCTGTTCTTTCTCTTCACTCTGTCTCCTTCTGCTGGTCGTATTAGGTTACCTTCTCTTTCTCTCCTCCTCCAGCTGTTCCTCATCTCCTCTAACTACCTCGTTCACCCTCTTCCCACCTGTTCCCTTTTTCCCTCTGATTAGGTCTCTATTTCTCTCTCTGTTCCTGCTTCTTTCTTTGTCAGATTCTCGTTTGAGTTTCTCATGCCAGAAACAAACTATCGTCTCGTTTGCTTCACCCTTGTCCTGTCCCGTCCTGTCGGTATCCGCCTGGCAGGTGCATCCTGTACTCAGCTAACTGTCTTGTCGTTTGTACTGTGTCCAGTTCATCTGATGCTACGTGAGATCAGGTACCACTGTTCCTCTACGACCCGCGCCTACCCAGAGAGACCTGCAGCCTGTTGCCGCTAATCCAGCTATTCTCCTCTGCTGCTAAGAAGGGGGCTCTTTTGTAATTATCAGAAGGACTTTTTGTTTCATTTGTCGCCCTCTCTGCGGGTTGTCTATTTTTCCATTATCTACATCTGAAGAGGATCTATGTCTTCCCTGTGTTTACATTAAAGGACTCTATTTTTGTTAAACCGCTTTTGGGTCCTCACTCACCTGCATAACATTATCAGTTTACTATCTGGTTTATATTGCCCATTCCTGATCAGTTAGAGACACAGTAGTGCATTGGGACCCAAAAGCATAATCAATGCTCTAACTCCCCCTTGGTCGTTTGGGCAAATCTGGTCTGTGATAGGAGGGGGAGTTTTCACACCTAGCCCGGCTATTACACTATTCTTTAGTAAAGGTTGAATAGTCTATTGATCACCTATTACCCCCCCCCTCCCAACTTGCAACAAATTGTTGTTACTCCCATCTTGTTCCTCGCCCTCTTCCACGCGTCGTTCTCCGCCTGAGTGGCTCACTTGTGGGCGTGCTGGAAGGATATGGCAGCACCTTCGGTTGTGCATCAAGAATTCTGCATAGCACGTTTTTATGAAGGTCTGGTTATTCACAGGCATATTGTTATATGCTATGGAGGTACATTTGTGTATTTTTATAGAGAGCAAAACTTATTTATTGTTCTGAAAGCAAAGGCGTTTGTAATAGAGCGCAAAACTTTATGCATTTTATTCCCACATTTTTTTCCAGAACAAAAAATGGTTTTGAAAACAAAATTTCGTTATCAACCACCCTCCATTTTGGCCATTTTGAGTGTCAGTTAGGCTGAACAGTATTGGTTGCAGCCAATCTTTACGACACAAAGGAAGTCATAGCGGACACCTACGAAGGATTGTGTGATGATGGCATCTCAGGTAAGCAAAACTTCTATATCAGTGATGGTTCATAAAATTCTACTATATTACATACACTACCGTTCAAAAGTTTGGGGTCACTTAGAAATGTCCTTGTTTTTGAAAGAAAAGCATTTTTTTTGTCCATTTAAAATAACATCAAATTGATCATAAATACAGTGTAGACATTGTTAATGTTGTAAATGACTATTGTAGCTGGAAACGGCAGATTTTTTAATGAAATATCTACATAAGCGTACAGAGGCCCATTATCAGCAACCATCACTCCTGTGTTCCAATGGCAAATTGTGTAGCTATTCCAAGTTTATCATTTTAAAAGGCTAATTGATCATTAGAAAACCCTTTTGCAATTATGTTAGCAGAGCTGTAAACTGTTGTTCTGATTAAAGAAGACTTTTTTAGATTAGTTGAGTATCTAGAGCATCAGCATTTGTGGGTTCAATTCCAGGCTCAATGGCCAGAAACAAAGATATTCCTTCTGAAACTATTCCCGCTATTCCATGCGGGAAATTGCCAAGAAATGGAAGATCTTGTACAATGCTGTGTACTACTCCCTTCACAGAACAACGCAAACTGGCTCTAACCAGAATAGAAAGAGGAGTGTGAGGCCCCGGTGCACAACTGAGCAAGAGGACAAGTGCATTAGAATGTTTAGTTTGTGAAACAGACGCCTCCCAAGTCCTCAACTAGTTGCTTCATTAAATAGTACTTGCAAAACACCAGTCTCAACATCAACAGTGAAGGGGGGACTCCGGGATGCTGACCTTCTAGGCAGAGTTCCTCTGTCCAGTGTCTGTGTTCTTTTGCCCATCTTATTATTTTATTTTTATTGGCCAGTCTGAGATATGGCTGTTTCTTTGCAACTCTGCCTAGAAGGCCAGAATCCCAGAGTCGCCTCTTCACTGTCACCATGTGCATTGAAGTACAGATTGAACTTGTATTTTAATATTGCAATTATAATAGTTATAATAATAATAATAATAATAATAATAGTTAAAATGCATGTATTATGTATTTAGAACACCTGTATAATGAATTTTCAATAAAGCATTTCACATTCTCCACTGGTTGAAATTAAGTATCTTGTTGAAATACTACACCTATCCTGTGTCCTCAGATGAATGCAGATGAAGGGAGTTTGATGTGAGATATGCATTGGAAGTATAGTGTACTGTTTTTTTCTGTATATATGAATTACAAATCAGCCTTTACTTAAATCATATTTCTAGTCTATTGCATAGTTACAATGTGTAATCATTAATGTCCCAGGAGCAGGAGTGGTAAACACTGTTGAAGTGCATAATTGTAATACATACATGCAGACAAAGCATCATTCAAAGAATGGAGTTTGATACACTTGGTATTGGATATGACGGAAAAAGGATGTCTCACAAAGATTCATGCCTGAACCGCACCTGTATTTGCCAAGGAAGAGTACATGATCAGTGAATATATTCAAATCAAATCAAATGTTATTTGTCACATACACATGGTTAGCAGATGTTAATGCGAGTGTAGCGAAATGCTTGTGCTTCTAGTTCCGACAATGCAGTAATAATCAACTAGTAATCTAACCTAACAATTCCACAACTACTACCTTATACACACAAGTGTAAAGGGATAAAGAATATAGGCAAGGTGCAGTAGATGGTATCGAGTACAGTATATACATATGAGATGAGTAATGTAGGGTATGTAAACATAAAAGTGGCATAGTGCAAAGTGGCTAGTGATAATTTTTTTTACATCAATTTCCATCCATTTCCATTATTAAAGTGGCTGGAATTGAGTCAGTATGTTGGCAGCAGCCACTCAATGTTAGTTGTGGCTGTTTAACAGTCTGATGGCCTTGAGATATAAGCTGTTCTTCAGTCTCTCGGTCCCTGCTTTGATGCACCTGTACTGACCTCGCCTTCTGGATGATAGCGGAGTGAACAGGCAGTGGCTCGGGTGGTTGTTGTCCTTGATGATCTTTATGGCCTTCCTGTGACATCGGGTGGTGTAGGTGTCCTGGAGGGCAGGTCGTTTGCCCCCGGCGATGCGTTGTGCAGACCTCACTACCCTCTGGAGAGCCTTACGGTTGTGGGCGGAGCAGTTGCCGTATCAGGCGGTGATACAGCCTGACAGGATGCTCTCGATTGTGTATCTGTAGAAGTTTGTGAGTGCTGTTGGTGACAAGCCAAATTTCTTCAGCCTCTTGAGGCATGGTAATAACTACAGTACATGTATATAGGACTTGCATCCTTGGCATAATAAAGTTATTATATTCTATTTAATCCATAGGCTTCATTGATGCCATTCAGACTTGAAGTCGATACAACAACTATGATAGCTGAGGTTCATAGGTTTTGAATTAATATTCATACCAAACATTTTAGGGTCCATACACAGAACGGCTAAATACTGTAGCTAACTTCACATCCATAGGCATACAGGTATTTTTATCCTCCACTCCACAATAAGCAAATAACTAGGTAGCTAGCTATGTTACTTCAGCTTCATTGCATGGCAAATATAAACGAGGCAAGCTTACACAATGGTACATTCAATTAGCTGTAAATGCTTTAGCTAGCTAGATTCTTTACATCCCTTGTTTCACAAGATGACAGCCTGGTTTGCTGGTTTTCTCAGGACTCCCTAAAACAGTAAACAACACAAATTACAATTTCATGCTCATGGCACAACGCTACCTAGCTGGCTAATGTTAGCTAGTTAGCTAACTTGCTAAATAGTGACTTTCGAAAATTACCTTTATGACAAAAAATATGCACAATCGTTTGTCTTTACATTAACTAACATATTCCTCTCAATTGTACATGTTTTGCTTGACTCGTTATGAAATAATTACTTACATTTGCTTCCACCGTAATGTTTTGTCAGCCATCTTTGCTGAAGAAAGTCACCAGAGACGGATGACTTGCCTCAAATTTGTCATTGGATCCACTCGATATGATTGGTCATTGTAAAAACCTTGGGACCCAAATGCATAATGAGTGCTCTAACTCCCCCTTATGGTGGTCTGGAGCAATGAAACCATGACGCTGGGTACCTCTATGTCCCACGGTGTAAGCTCGCAACTTTTAGGAACCACTGTAGGTCCACCACACACCCAAAGGGTTGTGGGGTCCTGTCCAAAAACAATTGCTAGCCCCCATCCCTTGACACTCGAGGAGATCTGAGAGAATTGGACAGGTGTAAGCAATACCGGCAAAATTCCACCAAGTCTATCAGAGAGTAAGGTGGAGCTCTCATCATGTCAACACCCATAAATCCCATTCAGATTTCCACAATAGTTTAGACTCTGGGTGGTAGGGGCTAAGGGTTGTTTCTGGACAGGCCATGGGTATTATGGTAGCTCAGTCCGGCAGTCTGGCACCATCAATTGTTTTATAGCTGCCAAATACTTGCTTCCTCTTTCCTTGGGAGAATCTCAATTGCATTTCCTTGATTCGTTGCATCCTCTCTACTCGCCTCCTTCTCAAACACATTAGATGAGAAGGTCAGAGGTCCCTCCCCTCTCACCTTATCGAATGGGTTTAGAGAAAGCAGTGAGGAGAGAGTGATGTGAGGAATGAAGGAAATGCAATTGAGGTTTTCCCCTTGTGTCCTCCATTCCTCACCTCCCTCTCAAAGCACATTGTGCTTATCTAGACCATTATTTCTCTAACTACACATGTGAATCTGCAAGAAAGTCACATTTAAATGATGCAAACGGCCAGAACTCTCTCAATGGTGCAGCATAGGTATTCGGAGAAGATTTCTTCAGCCGCCTTAGGAAGTAGAGTCGCTGTTGCGCCCTCTTGACAAGAGTGGTGGTGGTGTTGGTCCATGATGATGTGGATGCAGAGGAACTTAAAACTCCACTGAAGTCTCTTTGATGTGGATGGGGGGCATGCTCACTCCTCTGCTTCCTGAGGTCAATAACAAGCGTATTTGTTTTGCTGACATTTAGGGGAAGGATGTTGTCATAACAAAGCAATGCCAGTTCACTGACCTCTTCCCTGTAGGCTGACTCATGGTGTTGGTTATCAGACCTACAACTGTGATGTCGTCAGTAAACTTGATGGAGTTGGTGCAGTGCAAAACCACGCAGTCATGGGTGAACAAGGAGTACAGCGGGGGGAAATGCCTGGCGGTGGCGTGTGGAGGAAGTCCAGGATCCAGTTGCAGAGGGTGGTGTCCAGACCCAGGACTCTGAGCTTTCTCAATTGGTCTCTTTGATACACAGAGCACAAACTTCTCACCTACTTAAAATCAATCAAATTGTTTTTCTTATTTTCTGAATTCAGATTTATGTTCTGAATTCAATACCTCAGTTGTTCTTTGAGTCAGAGAAGAAAAAATACTATTTTGAGATATTTATTTAGAAAATAGACAGAAAAACACTTCTCGGAACATATTGACAAGGTGGAGGTTTGGAAAGAGGCTTATAGTGTCAGCTAATTTCAGAGAGCTGATGTATAGGCACTGGGTTTACTGTTGCAATACTATGAGGGAGTAAACCACAGGAGACCGGGAAGGAAATACAGAGGGAGAACAACCTACCACAGAGAGTAGTCTTGTCAGAGCCAGAACGACTGTTCTACTGTTTCTGTAGCATGAGGCAGCTTGATGTAAAAGTACACCCCCTAACCAGGATGCTAGTCTATCGCAGGGCTAATGAGAGGAAGAATGAGGATAATCCATGGGAAAGAAGGCGAGGGAGAATGAGATGATATTTGTAATGGGTGATACGATATACAGGCTCAGTCACAGTAGCCTCCATTACTGAATTAAATATTTTTGTTGATTAGCGTGTAGCAGAGTTTATCCTAGAGAAGGACGTCCTTATCATTCACTGGGGTTGCATCCCAAATTTCACCTTATTCCCTACATAGAGCACTACTTTTGATCATGGCTCATATTGCACTATATAGGAAAAAGGGTGCTATTTGGGACGCAGATGGGGGCTTTAACCTTAACGTAATGAGAAGCAAGGAATTTACAAGGACAGGAAACAACATCTTTCAAATTCACCAGGGTGTCAAACTTTTAATTAGGACAACCTTCTTTAAGAAGAACAAAACATCATAAACAAATAAGAAGGGTAATTAGCAATGACAGATCAGCTGCCAGATGAGCCAATGAGCTAATGAAGCTGGGGTCTGTGTTTCAATGTTTCAAATGTATCCCTATTCCCATAGGGCTATATTCAAAAGTAGCGCACTATATAGGGAATAGGGTGTCATTTGGCATGTTGCCGGAGAGAGAGCGAGTTGGGGGGTTGTGGCTTGACCACTCAATCAGAGGAGAAGGTGATTTATACTGACACACAAGCAGCTGGGGAAGTCACCTGGAAAAAGCAAGGGGGATGGAGGTGTACGTGTGTGTGCGCACCTGCAGCGCTTACGCTTAGCTGTGGGCTAGAATACGATACAATGTACAGAACTTTTTTTAATCTCAGTTTTATCTCTTAATCTACGTATAAACCACCTGAAGGTCGACAGATTTGACCTTGTAGTGTACTTTCTCAGAATATTTCACAGAAAATGTATTCTTAGAGTTTGGCATAAAAACTGGAGAACCTTGAAATATGAATCAGATTAGCAGAGAGGGCAGATGAGCTCACCGTCTTAATCTCCATGGTTACGGGCCTGTTAAAAGATCAGAAGGAAGGATCACAGGCTCTATTTCGTTCTTTCTATCCCCCTTTTCCTGTTTTTAAACCTAAAGCCTTGAAGACTGGCCTAGACCAAACACTGGGTCACTAGACTGACCACAGTACAGGGTTAGAGCAGAGGACCCTGCACGCCACTGATTTGCGCTGAGAGGTGCTACAGAATCAAGCTGACATTGAGGGATATTGAGAGCCCTTATACTCCATATCCAGAGAAAGAGAGAGAGAGAAAGTGGTGGTAGGTGATGGGAGAGAGAGAGAGAGAATAAGTCAATAAAAAAACATTGAATATTTTTCATTTTCAGAGCCTTATATCCAGAGAGAGGAGTGAGAAAGAGAGATAGAGAACGAGAGCGAATCGGATCTGAGAGAGTCTCTGAAAGAGAGGGTGAGGGTGCTCTAAATTGGTCTATAATTGGGGATTGACTAGGGGTGGTTAATAAGTACCTTTCTCCAGTTGTGTGTGTCATAGTTATGGTCGTGGTTATGAAGCTAACAGCTGGGTTGTTATGATAACATTATGGCAGTTTCCGTGGTCACGGATAGATGGGCGCTGGACTGCTGTGACAACCCACACTCCCTGAGAGGTTGGCACTCCTCAACGATAGGAAATGTAAATTCCAAATCTTTGTCGTTGCATATCGGCCAATTATGTGGATATATTGAAGCAACATCTCAAGACATCAGTCAGGAAGTTAAAGCTTGGTCGCAAATGGGTCCTCCAAATGGAAAAAGACCCCAAGCACACTTCCAAAGTTGTGGCAAAATGGCTTAAGGGCAACAAAGTCAAGGTATTGGAGTGGCCATCACAGAGCCCTGACCTCAGTCCTATAGGAAATTTGTGAACAGAACTGATAAAGCATACGCGAGCAAGGAGGCCTACAAACCTGACTCAGTTACACCAGCTCTGTCAGGAGGAATGGGTCAAAATTCACCCAACTTATTGTGGGAAGCTTGTGGAAGGCTTCCCGAAATGTTTGACCCAAGTGAAACAATTTAAAGGCAATGCTACCAAATACTAATTGAGTGGATGTAAACTTCTGACCCACTGGGAATGTGATGAAAGAAATAAAATCTGAAATAAATCATTCTCTCTACTATTATTCTGACATTTCACATTCTTAAAATAAAGTGGTGATCCTAACGACCAAAGACAGGGAATTTTTAATCTGATTAAATGTCAGGAATTGTGAAAAGCTGAGTTTAAGTGTATTTGGCTTAGGTGCATGTAAACCTCTGACTTCAACTGTAACTGTCCCTGTGCAATAATATAACCCAGGAAGACACTGAGGCAGCATGGAACTCACATGTTTTAAGCTTTAATAACAAGCTAATTCTCCAACAGCAGTTGAATAACTTAGCGAACATGTTGCTGGTGAGCCTCAGGGTCCTTGGAAAAAAATAAATAAATAAGGATGTAATCTAAAGACAAAAACAAAGTGTCCAATCACATCCCTCAGCACATCATTGAGAAGATTCTGGACAACAACAGGGGTGTTAGTAAGACTGAGATGAAGTAACCAAGGTATTTATTGAAACACGGGGAAGATGGAGTGAAGGCCTGGGGAAGCTTGGGCGGGTTGCAGGAAACCAGGTGCGGAGGCTGAGGCTGGAGTGAGAGGGGTTGGTACAGGGTAAGCAGGTCTGGAGGGGAATCTAAGGGAGCAGTAGAGTGGGGAATCCAGGGCAGAGTAGTAGGATGAGGAGACATGGGACTGGAGGCAGGAGCCAGAGTGGGTAGAACTGTAGTAGAGAGAGCCAGAGTGGGTAGAACTGTAGCAGAGAGGAAAAACGTGTCAGTCAAGGAAACAGGTACAACAGGATAACAGGATCTAAATCGCAACAAATGGCTTGAAATGTAGACTGACAGAGCAGAAATTATTATCTGGGAGTGTGGAAGTGGCAGAACTGAGTATATGTAGAGGTCTTGATTATGGAATAGGTTGAAGCTGGTGGGGATCTGCTCTGGCTCCAGCACACCTGTCTCCGCCCACACAATCCCACACACACACACACAGAGAGGGAGAGAGAGCACTGGGGTAGGGGCGGCAGGTCAAGGACACAAAGGATGAACTGTAGAGGGTGTGGCAGGAGCAGATGTAACAGTTATTCACAATGTTTGATGAACAAATAAGGTTTATATGTAAGAAGGATAAATAAAGAGCAACATTTTTGATTATTATTATATTATTATTTGTGCCCTGGTCCTATAAGAGCTCTTTGTCACTTCCCACGAGCCAAGTTGTTACAAAAACTCACACTCATTCTTATGTTTAATAAATGTATCTTAAAGTGTGTGGCAGGCTTACAAGGATGGCAAAAAGCAGCATTTGAGAGTACGATGACCCTGGTGCTATAGGGGCAACGCAGCTGGAGGTTGAATGTTTGAAGGGATACGTGACTATAAAAAGTTTGGGAACCACTGCTCTATTGTAATTGCTCCTCTTTCACCCCAGCTACCAAACTAACCCTGATTTAGATGACCACCCTACCCATGCTAGATTACGCAGACGTCATTTATAGATCGGCAGGTAATAGTGCTCTCGAGCGGCTAGATGTTCTTTACCATTCGGTCATCAGATTTGCCACCAATGCTCCTTACAGGACACATCACTGTACTCAAGACTCACCTGGAAACTGGTCATCTCTGTATACCCGTCGCAAGACCCACTGGTTGATGTTTATTTATAAAACACTCTTAGGCCTCACTTCCCCTACTGCAGCCCTCATCCTCCACATGCAATACCCATTCTGCCAGTCACATTCTGTTAAAGTTCCCCAAAGCATACATATCCCTAGGTCGCTCCTCTTTTCAGTTCACTGCATCTAGCGACTGGAACGAGCTGCATAAAACACTGAAACTGGACAGTTTTCTTTCTTCATTCAGAGGCTCAATCATGGACACTCTTACCGCCTGCTTTGTACCAAAGTCTTATTTAGCAAGTTAACTATTTATTTATCCCTTACTTTACCAGGTAAGTTGACTGAGAACACATTCTGTACATTTCAATGAAACATGGTGAAGCCCCAAAATTGCCCTCGCTAGAAGTCTGTGTTTCAGACATAAGGAAGTGGAAGGCTGCAAACTTTCTACTTTTAAACTCGGACAAAACAGAGACGCTTGTTCTAGGTCCCAAGAAACAAAGAGATCTTCTGTTGAATCTGACAATTAATCTTAATGGTTGTACAGTCGTCTCAAATAAAACTGTGAAGGACCTCGGCGTTACTCTGGACCCTGATCTCTCTTTTGATGAACATTTCAAGACTGTTTCAAGGAAAGCTTTTTTCCATCTTTGTAACATTGCGAAAATCCAAAACTTTCTGTCCAAAAATGATGCAGAAAAATTAATCCATGCTTTTGATACTTCTAGGTTAGACTACTGCAATGCTCTACTTTACGGCTACCCGGATAAAGCACAAAATAAACTTCAGTTAGTGCTAAATACGGCTGCTAGAATCCTGACGAGAACCAAAAAATGTGATCATATTACTCCAGTGCTAGCCTCCCTACACTGGCTTCCTGTTAAGGCAAGGGCTGATATCAAGGTTTTACTGCAAAACATTGCAAGCATTACATGGGCTTGCTCCTATCTATCTCTCTGATATTGTGCCGCCATACATACCTACACGTACGCTACGGTCACAAGACGCAGGCCCCCTAATTGTCCCTAGAATTTCTAAGCAAACAGCTGGAGGCAGGGCTTTCTCCTATAGAGCTCCATTTTTATGGAACAGTCTGCCTACCCATACGAGACACGCAGACTCGGTCTCAACCTTTAAGTCTTTACTGAAGACTCATCTCTTCATTGGGTCATATGATTGAGTGTAGTCTGGCCCAGGAGTGTGAAGGTGAACGGAAAGGCTCTGGAACAACGAACCACCCTTGCTGTCTCTGCCTGGCCGGTTCCCCTCTTTCCACTGGGATTCTCTGTCTCTAACCCTATTACAGCGGCTGAGTCACTGGCTTACTGGTGCTCTTTCATGCCGTCCCTAGGAGGGGTGCGTCACTTGAGTGGGTTGAGTCACTGACATGATCTTCCTGTCTGGGTTGGCGCCCCCCCTTGGGTTGTGCCTTGGCGGAGATCTTTGTGGGCTATACTTGACCTTGTCTCAGGATGGTAATTTGGTGGTTGAAGATATCCTTCTAGTGGTGTGTGCTTTGGCAAAGTGGGTGGGGTTATATCCTTCCTGTTTGGCCCTGTCCGGGGGTATCATCGGATGGGGCCACAGTGTCTCCTGACGCTTCCTGTCTCAGCCTCCAGTATTTATGCTGCAGTAGTTTATGTGTCGGGGGGCTAGGGTCAGTTTGTTATATCTGGAGTACTTCTCCTGTCTTATCCGGTGTCCTGTGTGAATTTAAGTATGCTCTCGGCGTTGTCGTGACCGCTATTTCTGGTGGATTTCTGAACATAACGTGACAAACAAACTGAGGTATTTTGGGTATAAAAATAATCTTCATGGAACAAAAGGAACATTTGCTGTCTAACTGGGAGTCTCGTCAGTGAAAACATCCGAAGATCATCAAAGGTAAACTGTTAATTTGATTGCTTTTCAGATTTTTGTGACCAAGCTTCCTGCTAATAGCTGGACATAATACTATGCTAGGCTATCGATAAACTTACACAAACGCTTGTCTTGCTATCACTGTAAAGCATCATTTCAAAATCTGAGACAACAGGGTGATTAACAAAAGGCTAAGCTGTGTTTCGTTATATTTCACTTGTGATTTCATGAATATGAATATTTTCTAGTAAGATTATTTGACCATTGCTGTCAATTCTCCTGGATCCGGGATGGGTAGTTCCAAGTTAATGATGTCTGTGAGTATAACATAACTCATATGGCAGGCAAAAACCTGAGAAAGAATGCAACCAGAAAGTGGGAAATCTAAGGTTTGTAGTTTTTCAAGTCATTGCCTATCGAAAATACAGTGTCTATGGGGTTATATTGCACTTCCTAAGGCTTCCACAGTCCTTAGAACCTTGTTTGAGGCTTCTACTGTGAAGGAGGGGGGAATGAGAGCTGATTGAGTCATGGGTCTGGCAGAGTGCCACGAGCTGATCACGCGCGCTCACGTGAGAGTTAGCTTGCGTTCCATTGCATTTCTACAGACAAAGGAATTCTCCAGTTGGAACATTATGGAAGATTTACGTTAAAAACATCCTAAAGATTGATTCTATACTTCGTTTGACATGTTTCTACGAACTGTAATGGAACTTTTTGACTTTTCGTCTGCTCCTAGTGATCGCGCGACATGAATTTGGATTACTGGGCTAAATGCGTGAACAAAAAGGAGGTATTTGGACATAAATGATGGACTTTATCGAACAAATCAAACATTTTTTGTAGAATTGGGATTCCTGGGAGTGCATTCTGATGAAGATCATCAAAGGTAAGTGAATATTTATAACGCTCTTTCTGACTTCTGTTGACTCCACAACATGTATGGCTTGTTTTGTTGTCTGAGCGCTGTACTCAGATTATTGCATGGTGTGCTATTTTGGTAAAAATAATCAATAAAATCAATAAAATCAATAAAATCTGTAGAAAAGATCCAACACAGCACAATGAGGAAAATGGCTGCCTAAATATGATCCCCAATCAGAGACAACGATAAACAGCTGTCTCTGATTGGGAACCATACCAGGCCAACATAAACCATTAATCACCTAGATGACCCACCCTAGTCACTATCACGCCCCAACCAACAGAGAATAAACAGCTCTCTATGGTCAGGGCGTGACAAAGACAAAACAGCTTGCTCAATTAAGCATGATGGTCTTGTAAGTATAAAAGCAAAGCATTTTTTCATATAAATAAATAAAGGTAGTGGAATAGGATGGAATTGGATTAGTGTGGTGTTAGAAGAATCCAATACTTGTTTGCGGTACAAATCACATTATTGTGGGAGCATCTCCTCTAAGAGTATGAATCAGGCTGTTTGAGAAGTTGTGAATCCTGTGCAACCTGCATACACATTGTTTGAAGTAATAGACCAACACAGCTATTGTATTAGGACAAACACGCACACATGCAAGCACACACACACACACACACACACACACACACACACACACACACACACACATAGAACAAGTCCAACCCAGGTGCAGAAGTAAAAGTACACATAGACACTGCGCACATTAACTCATTGGATCAAGATTATTCAAACTTTGCTGAAATTAATCAATAAAGAAACTCACAAACTCTTAGAGAGTCTTAGAGAAATATTCCTTCTATATATATGATTAATATGGTAACTATGGTTTCATACTGACTGTGCAGAGACAGAGCATTGAGCAAAATAACTCAGCCAGTTAGTGGAGGAGAGGTGGAGAGCAAGGGAAGAATAATAGCTGTCAATCATCATGTGGGATGTTTGTGACACAAAGGACACATGGAGACAGACAGACAGACTGACACATAGACAGAGGACCATAGCCTGTTATTGGAGGAGATTTGGAGAGTAATAGGAGAGAATAATATAATGATAACACCAGTCTGTCTATCAACATCCACTACTAGCTCTCACAGTCTCACGTCAGAATTAGACGTTCATCCATGTTTCTCAAACAACAAATTTCAAAGTCTTTATGGTTAAGTGTAGGCATGAACTCCAAATTTGTAGGTTAGTCATTAACTCTGAATGGTTAAGGTAAGGGTTAAGGTTTGGGATGCTTAAAAAAATATTTAAAAAACAAATGTTACATTGCTGGATACAAACTTGCAACCTTTGGAATCAAAGGCAGATGCTTGCACCCTAGCAAAACCAAAATCTACTTGAAGGTAAAAGCTCTCACTTTTGCCCCTAGTCTCTGTTTCCACATAATAATAATAACAATAGCAATAATAAAACCTATAAAGCTGAACATAAAAATGAAGGAGGGCACCACTAATCTGAAATAATAGCACAAGGTGTTATTCTATATGTATGGGAGGTGGAAAGACTATAGAGCCTATAGTGACTATAGCATTTATGACTATACAAACCATTGAGACTACATGCTGAGGGACTATAGATGCTGTAGGGACTATAGATGCTCGGGACTGTAGATACTGTAGAGACTATAGCAACTGTAGAGCCTTGAACTACTCATTCCAGGGTTTTTCTTTATTTTTACAATTGTCTTCATTGTAGAATAATAGTGAAGACATCAGAACTATGAAATAATGGAGACTGGTGTAAATCTATCTTTTAGTCTGATGAGTCCAAATTTTAGATTTTTGGTTCCAACCTCCGTGTCTCTTTGAGACACAGAGTACGTGAACGGATGATCTCCACATGTGTAGTTCCCACTGTGAAGCATGGAAGAGGAGGTGGGATGGTGTTGGGGTGCTTTGCTGGTGACACTGTCGGCGATTGTTTTTTAATTCAAGGCAAAATTAACCAGCATGGCTACCACAGCATTCTGCAGCGATATGCCATCCCAGCTGGTTTGCAATTAGTGGGACTATAATTTGTATTTCAACAGGGCAATGACCCAACACACCTCCAGGCTTTATAAGGGCTATTTGATCAAGAAGGAGAGTGATGGAGTGATGCAACAGATCACCTGGCTTCCACAATCACCTGACCTCAACCCAATTGAGATTATTTGGGATGAGTTGGACCAGGAAAAGCAGCACACAAGTGCTCAGCATATGTGGGAACTCCTTCAAGACTTTTATTAAAGTATTCCAGGTGAAGCAGGTTGAGAGAATGCCAAGCGTGTGCAAAGCTGTCATCAAGGCAAAGGTTGGCTACTTTGAAGAATCTAAAATCTAAAATATATTTTGATTTGTTTTTAACACTTTTTTGGTTACTACATGATTCCATGTGTGTAATTTCATAATTTTGATGTCTTCGTTATTATTCTACAATGTAGAAAATAGTAAAAACAAAGAAACATCCTGGAATGTGTAGGTGTGTCCAAACTTTTGACTGCTACTTGCTTAATTAATTTGATTAATATTACGGTGTTTCTTTTCCATGAAAAACAAAAAACCCTCTGGGTTTCTGTTAGAATGGAACGGAAAATATGGCGATGTACAATGTGATTCCATATGTGTTATTTCATTTTTCATACTACATAATTAAACATTAGACATTACGCAACACTAGTGAGACTCATTTTGCCTATGGTAGGCCTACAGTATATTGATTCTTTCTTTTTTTATGACGCGACTCTGCCAATAATTACATTTATAGGACTGGAGGACTCTAAATCAATATCTATGGGACATTTTTTGTTAGGATATGTGAGGATATCTAAGAATTTCTAAGGGGCTTTTATATAATTCTAAATGAATTAATAATAATAATCACTTTGTTTAAAAATAACAATATTTTGGAGATTTTGTTTTCATTTAACCTAGAGTGAGCGAGAATAAGGCAATTCTTGAACATGAGGTGAGACATTCCTCACTCATTTGTAAATAAAGCCAGTACAACACGACGTCAGGAGTAGGCTACAGGATTGGAAGATTCTAAATTGTTTGCCTTCATTAGACATTACTCAACACTAGTGAGACTCATTTCGCCTATGGTAGGCCTACAGTATATCGAAAAATATTTTTTCGTGGACGTGGCTCTCTGACAATAATTACATTTAGAAGATTGGAGGACTCTAAATTAATAGATAATATAAGGGGCATTTTCCGTTTAGATGTCCTCACAGATCACAAGGGGCTTTTATATAATTCTAAATGAATTAATAAAAGTAAGCACTTTGTTTAAAAAGTAACAATATTTTGGAGATTTCGTTTTCATTTAACCAGAGTGAGCGAGAATTAGGCAAAATCACTTGTTTATATTCAGTCAAGACATAGCTCAAGAATATCATGACATATTTGAACAAGTAATTCATTATGGACCCATAACTAAATAAACATCAGCATTTTGAAAGTGTATATTTATCATTATTTTATTAATGAAAGCATAAAGATTCTGATGAAGAAATACAGTACTGTACCGTATATGCTTTTAATCTATATGCTTTTATGCTCTTTATGCTTTCAAGTTTTAATGACTACAACCTAAGTGTATGTAAACTTTCACTTCAACTGTATGTGTATATATATATATATATATATATATATATATATATATATATATATATATATATATATATATATATATATATATAATGTCTATATTTTTAAATGATCAGAACAATTACCATGTATGTTCACTTGTTTTGTGCTGTTTTGTAGTTTCGACCCAATGATTCTGACAAACAAATAACTTTCTGTCCTGCAGGCCCAGGTATGGATCAAAGCTGGCGAGACATTCAATAATGTAATCTTGACATACAAAACAACCGTGGACCAATTTGCTCAAAATTGCTACAAAAAAGGAAGAAGATCAAGCAAGCCGAGTCCCAAGCATCCACTCAAACTCCATGTGTTGGGGGCAATTTTTCGCCAGGGACCAGGCCCAAATTTGATTTTTGATGGTAAGTTTGGCTATTTACAAAGCAAAAGGTACATAAAATATTGTAGCCTACACCTCATGGACTGTTATGTGTTCCACAATAATTCATCCTTCCCTCCTTTTTCAGGTATTATGGCTCGGGATTTCTTTGGGGAAGAAATCATCAAGAGATATGCTGGACCCTATGTTGGACAGGTGTTTCTGGGAACACATTGTTTCTTTCAAGGTAGGATTATAGCAATATTTTGTTACATTTAGGCATATTTACAAGTTTATTTCTATTATTGTACCCAATTTTGGCTGTCAGTCTAAATGTATTTTTTTCTACTCCAAATGCAGACATGGACCCTAAACACAATGCCGCCCGGGTTTGCATTGCAAATGAGGGCAGAAACTGGGTCAGTAGACCTTTATGTAGTAAAATAAAGGTTAAATAAATAAAAGACCTACAACACTTTCGGTAGGCCTACTGTATATCTAAAATATTTTTGTTTGTCTCTACATGTAGGTCTCCTGATTTAAACCCGATCAAACTTGTTTGGCATCAACTGAAAAAATGTATCCGTAACTCTGCCAAGCCGACAAGCAAAGATTAACTTGTCAAGGCCATCAAGATGTTTCGGCTAGAGGAATTGACAATACAACAATGCAACAAATTGATCATCTCATTAAGGTTTTACCTGTGGTCGTGAAGCTGGGTGGAAGTGCGACAAAAATGTATTTTTTGTCAACATCGGCATTTGAATGTCTTATTTCTCATTATTTTATTTTATTAACAAAAGCATAAAGATGGCATAAAGATAGTATTTAAGCATCAAACATTGTAAGTTGGGGGATTGTCACAGCAGTAGAATGGTTATAAAAACTACATTGTCCTGTTAATAGGAAACATTTGCATGATGGGCTACACCTGCTACAGTTGTGAAAAACAAACGTTTGAAAACCTGTTTTCAAAATGCCTCTTGTTGTCCATTAAAACCTGAGGAAAATCCAACCCGGAAGTGTTGTTTTTCCTGAAAGCTCTCTGTTCCATAGCTTGTCTTCGCTCCATTTAAAGGGATATCAACCAGATTGCTTTTCCTATGGCTTCCCCATGGCATAAACAGTCTTTAGACATAGTTTCAGGCTTTTATTTTAAAAAAGGAGCGAGAAAGATCACATTGCGTCAATGTATGGCTGGGTGCCAGCAGCGTTTTGCATGCGCCAACAGAGTGGAGCAGATATTTCTCTCTCTCTCCTATTGACGAAGCTACAGTCCCGGTTGAAATATTATTGATTATATATTGTAAAAACAACCTGGAGGATTGATTATAAAAAACGTTTGACATGTTTCTACGAACATTACGGATACTATTTGGAATTTTCGTCTGCGATGTCTTGACCGCTCGATCCTGTCGATTTCTGAACATAATGCGCCAACCAAATGGAGATATTTTGGATATAAAATAATCTTTATAGAACAAAAGGAATATTTATTGTGTAAATGGGAGTCTCGTGAGAGCAAACATCCGAAGATCATCAAAGGTAAGAGATTCATTTTATTGCTTTTCTGACTTTCGTGACCAATCTACTTGGCTGCTAGCTGTTTGTAATATTTTATCTACTGAGAGAGGTGTCCTTACATAAACGCTTGGTATGCTTTCGTCGAAAAGCTTTATTGAAATCTGACACGTCAGGTGGATTAACAACAAGCTAAGCTGTGTTTTGCTATTTTGCACTTGTGATTTCATGAAAATTACATCTTTTTAGTAATTCAATTTGAATTTGGCACTCTGCAATTCAGCGGATGTTGACGAAAATGATCCCGCTAACGGGATGGGTGCATCAAAAGGTTTTTAATTATTAGTTACATTGCTAAGATTGAATGTGCAGACTTCTTTTCTTTAAATTATTGTTTTTTTGTAGGATGCTACATTTTTGACCAGTTGCAATTGTAAGTAGACCTAATAAAGCCTCATAGCCTACCTCAGCCAGTTAAGTAATTTTATATAGGTCTCGACTCCGAAGAAATAAACTCCAATTAAGCCCTCGTTGTTTGTAAAGTAACATTTAAATGAAGATTATTGTTGAAATGAATTGCTTGACTGGTGTAGGTTTTCTCCATCTGTTGGTGTGCAACACTTGTTTAACAAGCTAGCTATATTTTCAGCACCAGCCTACCCAGGCCAATGAAGGCCTACCCCGGCTAAACCCGCTGGGCCAATTGTGCGCAATGTGTGGTTCGAATTCAGGCTGTATCACATCTTAATGTGATTGGGAGTGCCATAGGGTGGCGCTCCCAATCATTTGTATATATATATATATAAAAATCTGAACATTAACCGTGTGTAGGTGGATACGTGTGTAGGTGTTTTTAGCCACAATCGTCCCCAACCGCAATTAATACAATTAATTGTCACGTCCTGACCATAGAAAGCCTGTATTTTCTATGGTAGAGTAGGTCAGGGCGTGACTAGGGGTGTTTAGTCTAGTTTATTATTTCTATGTGGGGTTCTAGGTTTATTTTTCTATATTGGTGTTTGTGTATGATTCCCAATTAGAGGCAACTGGTAATCCTTGTTTTCCACCTGTGGGTTAATAAACATTGTTTATGTTTAGTTGCCTGATCACACTGCATTGTCGTCAGGGTTCATTTATTCTTTATTTGTTTTGAATTTACTTAAGTTTCACTTTATTCATTAAAAGTATGTAGAACTCAAAGCACGCTGTGCCTTGGTCCGACCATCATTATTACGAACATCGTGACAGAATATCCCATATACAAAGGACCAAGCAGCGTGCCCGGGAGGTAAAGGCATCCTGGTCTGTGGAGGAGATTGGGGAGAGAATATCCTGGACTTGGGACGACATAATGGCAGGAGAGAAGAGCCTGCCATGGTAGCAGGCGGAAGCAGCGAAGGAGGGACAGTGACGAAGTTGGGGAGAAAGGCCACAGAAACCCCAAGTACATTTTTTGGGAAGAGGCACATGGAGCAGTCGGTGGAGCCGAAGTGTGAACCAGAGCCAGTCTGGGAGAAGAAGGAGAATTTGGAGGAGAGAGAAATGGGAGAGTTGTTGAGTTGGTGGAGGATGCACGGATTTGGACTAAAGGAACCTGTTGTCAGTTTGGTGCCACCTGAGTCAGCTCCCCGTACCCGTCCTGAACAATTGATGCCGGCTATACGCACCAGGTCTCCAGTACGCCTCCACAGTCCGGTACGTCCTGTGCCTGCTCCTCGCACTCTCCCTCAAGTGTGCTTTCCCAGTCAGGTGCGTCCTGTTCCTGCTCCTCGCACTCTCCTTCAAGTGCGTGTCCCCAGTCCAGTCCAGTACGTCCTGTACCTGCTCCTCGCACTCGCCCTGGGGTGCGTCTCCCCAGTCCAGTATGTCCTGTGCCTCCTCCCTGCACTCGTCCTTGAATGTTGAGGGTTCAAAACCTGCTCCCTGCTTGTTTCCTTACATTGTTATGCAGGTCTCCGAGCAAATAGCCTGGATTGTTACTCCCATCTCATTCCTCGCACTCTTCCACGCATCATTCAGCACGCTTGTGGACGTGCTGGCAGGATGTACTGTTTTTTATTCTGTATGTATGAATTACAAAATCATGTTTCTAGTCTATTGCATAGTTACAATGTGTAATCATTAATGTCCCAGGAGCAGGAGTGGTAAACTCTGTTGAAGTGTATAATTGTAATACATACATGCAGACACCATGCACCATTCACAGAATGGAGTTTGATACACCTGGTATGACAGAAAAAAAACTTGCAAAATAGCGATTTTCGTAAATTAACTTTATGACAAAAAAAATATGCACAATCTTTCGTCTCTACATTAACTACATATTCCTCTCAATTGTACATTTTTTGCTTGACTTGTTATGACATTATAACTACTTACATTGGCCTCCTCGTAATGTTTTGTCAGCCATCTTTGCTGAAGAAAGCCACCAGGGAAGGGTGGCTCCGCGTCAATTACATCATTGGAACCACTCGATGTGATTGGTCAAATAAAAACCACAAATGCATAATGAGTGCTCTAACTCCCCCTTGTGGTGGCCTGGAGCAATGAAGCCGTGACTCTGGGTACCTCTAAGTTCGCAATGTAAACTCCCAACTTTTAAAGGAGGAACCACTGTACCTCTTGGGCTGGCTGCGCTGTGATCATTGCTGGTGGTGTGGATGTAAATACCTAAGTTGATTCATAATGTTATATAGGAATTCTGTGTGATTTGAACATATGAAAGCAGAGAGTACTATTACAGACTATACTGTTAAATTGAACACCCGTGTAAATATTTCAACCCCTGTATGTGTAGAACACTAGTGTAAAGAAGGAATTTGAAGATGAGTATAATGGGTTACTAAAGATTTGATAAAGTAACAATGGGAGAACAAAATAACAACTTGCACACCCACACGTAGACATATGGAAGTGGTGTAAAAAGTATTTTGAGACATTCAGGGTTGTCCCTTTATGGATCATTTGATAAAGATAAGGTTAAAGCGTTGTATGATTGTCTAAATGGTGGGGGGAAATAAAGTCTCAGACATAGACTGCCACATATCCACATATGGTAAATGTACAGGACTTGATTTACCCCTAACCAATAAAATTATAAATGCTTCTGAGATTTCTTCCACCCCGGTAATACATTTTGAAACAAAACCCACGCACTGTTAAATAGAACCAATGAATGTGGAACATATAGAGACTTGTTAACTAAACTTAAGGCTACAAGTTATTGTACTCCCAGTGGCGTTTTCATTGATATCCCAAATTATGACATTCTAAACCATTCGTGAGTAGGAAAATTTAACCACTCCCCGAGACAGAGTTGGAAACTGGCTCTGTTTCACAGTCTATCCTGTCTCAGGTGCCAGACTTATTATGGACAGTGAACTCCATCTACAGTGTACCCGATAGCCCGGCCATTTACGGAGGGGGATTTCATCAAAAACTGCATGATTAAAGTTTGTGACGAAGTTTGCCCAGAAAAAAGGCAACTCTTTTTAAATGTGAGTCTGAGCAGAAACACCATTGCCGAGAGAGTGCCAGCACAGTTACAATACACGTAGAGCCCAGAAAGTTTATATTTTCTGAATTTTTATAAATTCTGCGAATTTCATGTTAATCTTTGAATAATATACATTTAATAAGTGTGAAGCAGAAAGTGAATATCCAACAGAAATTGGTAATAAATATTAAGAGTAACATTGTTAGGGCAGACTAAAATAAAAACAAAGTTATTGTCTTTTTTTGTTTTTAAACTTTACAACAGGGGTTCAACCAGAACATTGTTTGAGAGTGATTTGTGTGTATTAGCAGTAGTGATTGAGAGGGTATTTCTATTGGGAAGAGAGTCCTAGAAACCGATATGAGACCAATGGTAATAGTTGTGCCTTCAGATAGCCCCCTAATAGTGCAATACTTTTGTAATTTGAAAAAGTAAACATTTCAGTGGTCCCTGTAGCATATGATCAAACCGGTGTGATTTAGAACGCTTATATAGAACGGTCTGTTTCGAATGACGCAAAGATCAAGATTTTTGGATGCAATGTTTAGACATTCACAGAAGTAGCTACAGCATAACATGATCATCCAAACTGGAAATATTTGGCTACATTTATCCTAGCGCTAACTGAGGAAAGATTGACGTGACACAAGCTGACATTTTTCAATAACTCTTGCTGTCAAACTACAATATGAATTAGCTAATAGAAATGTAGAATTAATCACATCACGGGTGAACTCACCATTGATCGAAATAATTGAGTAAAAAACTCTCTAGAAATTGAAAGTAATCCGACTATGGGTAGTTTCAGTGCTCTGCCATGCTTTTTTTCCCCTCACAAAAACCAAAGATAATAATAGGAGACAAGATGAGTTTGGTCTGTTTATAGTATGCATGTTCATAGGGGGTGTCGTCTTCCATCGTTAACATCCCATCATTAATTTCCCTCAAAAAATGAGTGAACCCTTACTCACCTCACGTGATACCCAGAATGCATTGTATGTCAACAAACATGGCTACACACAGCTGGAATTAGCTTAGCTCATAATCAGTACAACCTTCAAAAAAGTATTTTACACACATATTAAGTGCCCATTTCAATCTATGCAAGAATCGGAATGCATGATTTGTCATCCTAATTGAAAACATATGACTAAAACACTAAATATATAAATAATTACCACACAAAACATTTTCTGATAGTGATTTATTGATACAAGTGGTGCGTGCCGGAAGTCAATCACGTATTCGCTCACTCCCACTCTGAGCCATTCAGTGTTGTTGTTTATGTATGTAGCTAGTGAGCTAAGCTGTAGCATTAGCAATGTCTTTCAAAAGGAGACAACTCACAAATGTGGAAATTCTGGAGATTTTTTAAAATTCTGACAATGAGTCTGAGTATGAAAGTCAGGAATCAGATTCTGACAGTGAGGAGCTGCCCCTCAACCTTGTAGCCATTGATAACCCTGAATCTAAGGATCCCTTGTCCACTGACAAAGTCCCAGGTCCCTTTGAAGATGCTGGTGGTGATGGAGGCAGACCGACAGAGGATGAAGTACAGGGGTTCTGTGGTAGCTGGAACCAGCCATTTCACCCCTCCTGGCCCTGCTGTTTGCGTTGATGAGTCCCGGTCTGGAGTGCAACGCTCCTTGCCATTTCCAACTGAGGCAGAGTGAACACGTTGGGAGGGATCTTAGACCTTAGAATCTTTCCAGATCCTTCATCTGATGTTATGGACTGCTCTCATCAATTTAAACCACAGGTTTTCAATGGGGTTCAATTCCGGAGACAGAGATGGTCATTGCAAAACATTTACCTTGTGGTAAATTAATCACTTCTTTGTGGATTTTGAATAGTTATTGGGGTTATTGTCTTGCTGGAAGATCCACTTGAGGCCAATTGTCAGCCTCCCGGCCAAGGTTTTTTAATAAACAAAAACTGAAACTAAAACAATTTAGTAAACGGAAATAAAATTAAGAAACCCGTCTGAAAAACACAAACTACACTGAAACTATTATAATTGACTCAAAATCAAAATAAAATAAAAATGTAATAACAAATGTTCATGTTCAGTTAAAAAATGTTCTCTTCTAAACTTTGGGCATGAAACAAATGGGGTTTTCAAACTTATTTCTCTAAAGAGGTTTTCAAGCTTCTGAATTTGGAAGTAAATGCTGCCAGGAGATGGCAATGTTTCAAACAGGCCTAGCTTGTGCATCCCTATGAGCAGCTATTTCGTCCCTCTAGAGTCTAGAAAGATGGGTTGCCTTCCACAATGTACCATGTTCTAGTATACACATCTGTTCAAGTACCTGCGTCAGTTGGAAAAGAGACAAGTCAGAACAGGGAAGACCCTTCCGGTGATCCCCGGTGAAGATCGGGTGACGTCAAATGAAATTAAAATAAAGTTTATTTGTCACATACGCCAAATACAACAGGTACAGTGAAATGCTTAGTTAAAGGCTCTGACTAATAATGCATAAAAAGGTATTACGTGAACAATAGGTAAGTAAAGAAATAAAACAAGAGTAAACAGACAGGCTATATACAGTAGCGAGGCTACAAAAGTAGTGAGGCTACATTCAGACACCGGTTAATCATTCTGATTGAGGTAGTATGTACATGTAGATATGGTTAAAGTGACTATGCATATATGATGAACAGAAAATAGCAGTAGCGTAAGTGGTGGGTTGCGGGTGGCGGGACACAATGTAGATAGCCCGGTTAGCCAATGTGCGGGAGCACTGGTTGGTCGGCCCAATTGAGGTAGTATGTACATGTGTGTATGGTTAAAGTGACTATGCATATTTGATAAACAGAGTAGCAGCAGCGTAAAAGAGGGGTTGGGGGAGGGCACACAATGCAAATAGTCTGGGTAGTTATTTGATTACCTGTTCAGGAGTCTTATGGCTTGAGGGTAAAAACTGTTGAGAAGCCTTTTGTCCTAGACTTGGCACTCCGGTAACGCTTGCCATGCTGTAGTAGAGAGAACAGTCTATGACTGGGGTGGCTGGGGTCTTTGACAATTTTTAGGGCCTTCCTCTGACACCGCCTGGTGTAGAGGTCCTGGATGGCAGGCAGCTTAGCCCCAGTGATGTACTGGGCTGTACGCATTACCCTCTGTAGTGCCTTGCGGTCAGAGGTCAAGCAATTGCTGTACCAGGCAGTGATGCAACCAGTCAGGATGCTCTCGATGTTGCAGCTGTAGAACCTTTTAAGGATCTCAGGACCCACGCCAAATCCTTTTAGTTTCCTGAGGGGGAATAGGCTTTGTCGTTCCCTCTTCATGACTGTCTTCGTGTGTTTGGACCATTCTAGTTTGTTGTTGATGTGGACACCAAGGAACTTGAAGCTCTCAACCTGCTCCACTACAGCCCCGTCGATGAGAATGGGGGCGTGCTCGGTCCTCCTTTTCCTGTAGTCAACAATCATCTCCTTAGTCTTGGCTATGTTCAGGGATAGGCTGTTATTCTGGCACCACCCGGCCAGGTCTCTGATTTCCTCCCTATAGGCTGTCTCGTCATTGTTGGTGATCAGGCATAGCACTGTTGTGTCATCTGCAAACTTAATGATAGTGTTGGAGTCATGCCTGGCCATGCAGTCGTGGGTGAACAGGGAGTACAAGAGAGGACTGAGCACACACCCCTAGGGAGCTCCAGTGTTGAGGATCAGCGTGGCAGATGTGTTGCTACCTACCCTCACCACCTGGGGGCGACCCGTCAGGAAGTCCAGGATCCAGTTGCAGAGGGAGGTGTTAGTCCCAGGATCCTTAGCATAGTGATGAGCTTTGAGGGCACTATGGTGTTGAACGCTGAGCTGTTGTCAATGAATAGCATTCTGTTCAAGTGTTCATTTTGTCCAGGTGGGAAAGCGCAGGGTGGAGTGCAATAGAGATTGCATCATATGTGGATCAGTTTGGGCTGTATGCAAATTGGAGTTGGTCTAGGGTTTCTGGGAAAATGGTGTTGATGTGAGCAATTACGGACGTGAGTGCTACTTGTCTGTAGTCATTTAGGCAGGATGCCATTGTGTTCTTGGGCACAGGGACTATGGTGGTCTGCTTGAAACATGTTGGTATTACAGACTCAATCAGGGACATGCTGAAAATGTCAGTGAAGACACCTGCCAGTTGGTCAGCACGTGCCCGGATCACACGTCCTGGTAATCCGTCTGGCCCCGCAGCCTTGTGTATGTTGACCTGTTTAAAGGTCTTACTCACGTCGGCTATGGAGAGCGTGATCACACAGTCGTCTGGAACAGCTGATGCTCTCATGCATGCCTCAGTGTTGCTTGCCTCGAAGCGAGCTTAGAAGTTATTTAGCTTGTCTGGTCGGCTCATGTCCTGGGCAGCTTGCAGCTGTCCTTCCCTTTGTAGTCTGTAATAGTTTGCAAGCCCTGCCACATAAAACGAGTGTCAGAGCCGGTGCAGTATGATTCAATCTTAGCCCTGTATTGACGCTCTGCCTCAGTGTTGCTTGCCTTGAAGCGAGCATAGAAGTTATTTAGCTTGTCTGGTAGGCTCATGTCACTGGGCAGCTCGCAGCTGTCCTTCTCTTTGTAGTCTGTAATAGTTTGCAAGCCCTGCCACATAAAACGAGTGTCAGAGCCGGTGCAGTATGATTCAATCTTAGCCCTGTATTGATGCTTTGCCTGTTTGTTGGTTCGTCGCAGGGCATAGCAGGATTTTTTTGTAAGCTTCCGGGTTCGAGTCCCACACCTTGAAAGCGTCAGCTCTACCCTTTAGCCCAGCGTGAATGTTGCCTGTAACCCATAACTTCTCATTAGGGTATGTACGTACAGTCACTGTAGGGACGACGTTCTCGATGCACTTATTGATAAAGCCAGTGACTGATGTGGTGTACTCCTCAATGCCATCAGAAGAATCCCGGAACATGTTCCAGTCTATGATAGCAAAACAGTCCTGTAGTTTAGCATCTGCTTCATCTGATTACTTTTTTGTAGACCGTGTCACTGGTGCTTCCTGCTTTAATTGTTGCTTGTAAGATAGGATGATAGAGTTGTGGTTGGATTTACCAAATGGAGGGCAAGGGAGAGTCTCTGTGTGTGGAGTACAGGTGATCTAGAATTTGTTCCCCTCTGGTTGCACATTTAACATGTTGATAGAAATTTGGTAGAACTGATTTAAGATTTCCTGCATTAAAGTCTCCGGCCACTAGGAGCACCGCCGCTGGGTGAGTGGTTTCCTGTTTGCTTATTTCCTTATACAGCTGACTGAGTGCAGTCTTAGTGCCAGCATCTGTCTGTGGTGAAAAATAAACAGCCACAAAAAGGGTAGCTGAAAATTCTCTAGGCAAGTATTGTGGCCTGCAATTTATCACAATGTACTCTACTTCAGGTGAGCAAAATCTAGAGACTTAGATTTGTGCACCAGCTGTTGTTTACAAATATGCACAGACCCCCCCCCCCCCCCCCCCCCCCCCCCCCCCCCCGTGTGCTGTTCTATCTTGCCGGTGCAGCATAAATCCCGCTAGCTGAATATCCATGTCTTTACAAGACAATTAATCTTGCTCCTGGATGTGGCAACCATGTTTTTGACTAAAATGACATGGTACTTTCATGATGCCATTGACCTTACCAAGGGCCCCAGGGCCAGTGGAAGTAATTTTCTACATATGCTTCTGTTTTTCAACGCCAAACCGACCACTGGTGTGCGTGGCCAAAGAGCTCTATTTTAATTTCGTCTTGCCATTGCACTGGTTCCAATCAAAGTCCCAATGCCATTTAGCAAACTCCAGGCATTTACATTTGTTGGATATATTTTGTATGTTGTCAGTGTATTTCAAATGCTTTCAGACCATACAATGAATCTTGATTAAAAACAATTGTGTACTAAAATTATAAGAAGTGAATTTAAGTTAACTGATTAACACCACAAGCCAACGTCACTTTGGCACTCAAACTGAATGGGCCTGTAAACAAACAAGAAATTGCAAAACCAGAGGCAGCCTTTCTTGTAGGTGCAGACTTGTTCTTGATAGTACATCTGCAGTGAAACATCAAAGAGGCGCTGTGCACCTTCTTCACCCTACTGACCTTTTCAGTTTGTCTGTGATGTGTACGCCCAGGAACTTAAAACTTTCCACCTTCTCTACTGCTCTCCCTTTGAAGTGGATAGGAGGGTGCTCCCTCCGCTGTTTCCTGAAGTCCACGCTCATTTCCTTTGTTATGTTGATGTTGATTGAGAGGTTGTTTCCTGACACCACACTCTGAAGGCCCTCACCTCCTCCCTGTAGGCTGTCTCATCATTTTTGGTGATCAAGCCCACTACTGTTGTGTCGTCTGCAAACTTGATGATTGAGTTGGAGACGTGCATGGCCACACAGTCGTGGGTGAACAGGGAGTACAGGAGAGGGCTGAGCACACACCCTTGTGGGGCCCCAGTCAGCGAAGTGGAGATGTTTCCTACCATTACCACCTGGTGGCAGCCCAACAGAAAGTCCAGGACTCAGTTGCACAGGGCAGGGTTCAGACCCAGGGCCTCCAGCTTGATGATGAGCTTGGACCAATGAACAGCATAGGTATTATTTTTGTCCAGATGGGATAATGCAGTGTGATGGTGATTGCGTTATCTGTGGACCTGTTGGGGCGGTATGCAAACTGAAGTGGGTGTAGGGTGGCCGGTAAAGTGGTGGTGAGATCAGCTCAAATTTTGACAATGCCTTTCAGTGTCAAAGCTATGTTTATTCTTTTGTTTTTGGTCTTTCATCGTGTTTTACTATTGCTTTTTATTATTATTTTTTGCGCTGTGTTCAATCTTTTGACAAGATGGCACAGAGGAGAAGGTCAACATCTAATGAGCTCCCAGATGTTGCTAACCTTCATTCCGACTTCAAATCTGACTTCAACTGCAACCCAGCTGTTCCCTTGATTATACTGGACCCTATTATTTTGTTTGGGCACCCAAAACCCAGCAGGAATAGACACGGAAGACAGGCTGGCATCCTGCTGAGACTGAGACAAAGAGAAAATCGACTGGCACTCCCCAACGTTTTAGTGGCAAATGTCCAATCAATCAATAATAAGATATACAAGGCCCTCCTTAGCGCTCCCATTGTATATCAGAAACATCTGCAAATCAGCAGCCAAGTCGACTCATATCCTCCTGCTTCCTGTTTACAAACAAAAGCTGAAACAGGATGTACCATTGAAACTATCAATATGGAAGTGGTCAGATTTCCTTAGCGCTCCCTTTGGCAAATCAGACCACGACTCTAGCTGAAACAGGATGTACCATTGCAACTATCAATATGGAAGTGGTCAGATTTAGCAAATGTGAAGCTACAAGCCCGTTTTGCTAGTACGGACTTGGTGTCAGCGTCAGTGGTGTATAGGTGAGGACTGAGTCAAGCGCAGGAAACAGAACTGAGTAAAAATAACGTACTTTACTTGGGAAAAATAAACAGTACAATAAATCCACGTAGGGATAACAAACCCTAACACACAAAACTAACACAAAACAGGAACAATCACGCACAAAACATAATGAGAACCAGAGGGTTAAGGGAAATAATAATAACGTAATGGGAACCAGGTGTGTACAATCAAGACATAACAAATGGAAAAATAAATGTGGATTGGTGGAAGCTAGAAAGCCGGTGACGACGAGCGCCGAACGCCGCCCGAACAAGGAGAGGCACCAACTTCGGCGGAAAACGTGACAATGCCCCCCCTTCACGCACGGCTCCAGCAGCGCACCGACACCAGCCTCGGGGACGACCCGGAGGACGAGGTGCAGGGCGATCTGGGTGGAGATGATGAAATTCTTGTAGTAAGGAAGGGTCCAGGATGTCCTCCACCGGCACCCAGCATCTCTCCTCCGGACCGTACCCCTCCCACTCTACAAGGTACTGAAGGCCCCTCGCCCGACGCCTAGAGTCCATGATGGCCCGCACAGTTTACGCCAGGACCCCCTCGATGTCCAGAGGGGCGGAGGATCCTCCCGCACCTCGGACTGCTGGAGCGGACCAGCCACCACCGGCCTGAGGAACGAGGGGTTAATACGATAATCAGGGGGAAGTTGTAACCTATAACGTACCCCGTTCAGTCTCCTCAGGTCTTTAAATGGCCCCACAAACCGCGGACCCAGCTTCCGGCAGGGCAGGTGAAGAGGCAGGTTTTGGATCGAGAGCCAGACCCGGTCTCCCGGTGCATACACCGGAGCATCACTGCGGTGGCGGTCGGCGCTCGCCTTCTGTCGCCTGATGGCCCGTTGAAGGCGTACATGCGTCACAGGTTGCCTCCGAGTGCCGAAACCAATCAGCCACCGCAGGTTCCTCGATCTGGCTCTGATGCCATGGTGCCAGAACCGGCTGATAACCTAGTATACACTGAAACGGAGACAGGTTAGTAGAGGAGTGGCGGAGAGAGTTTTGGGCCATCTCTGCCCAGGGAATGAAAACCGACCGGCCGGTACTGGCAATAAAACCACAGAAACCTACCCACATCCTGGTTAACTCTCTCCACCTGCCCATTACTTTCGGGGTGACAACCTGAGGTAAGACTGACCGAGACCCCCAGACGTTCCATGAAACCACTCCAGACCCTTGATGTGAACTTTGGACACCGATCAGACACTATATCCTCAGGCACCCCGTAGTGCTGGAAGACGTGTGTAAACAGGGTCTTCGCAGTCTGTAGGGCCGTAGGGAGACCGGGCAAAGGAATGAGACGGCAGGACTTAGAAAACCGATCCACAACATCCAGAATCGTGGTGTTCCCTTGTGACTGAGGAAGATCCATCACGAAATCCACCGATAGGTGTGACCACGGCCGTTGTGGAATGGGTAGGGGTTGTAATTTTCCTCGGGGTAGGTGTCTAGGTGCCCTGCACTGAGCACACACCAAGCAGGAGGAAACATGCACCCTCACATCCTTAGCTAAAGTGGGCCCACAGTACTTCCCACTAAGACAGCGCAGTGTCCAACTAATGCCAGGATGACCAGAGGAAGGTGACGTATGAGCCCAACAAATCAATCGATCACAAACATCCGACGGAACATACTTACGTCCAACTGGACACTGGGTGGGTGAGGGCTACGCACGTAACGCCCGTATGGGAGGTTGTACGCGTCAACCTCCCATACCACCGGTGCCACCAGGCAAGAAGAAGTATGGCAGTAGCATCTGTGGACCTCTCCTCTGTGTCATACATCAGAGAGAGTGCATATGGCTTAGCTTTCTGGGAATCTGGTCTGTATGATAGTGAACACAAAACGGGTGAAAAACATGGCCCACCTTGCCTGGCGAGGATTCATTCTCTTCGCCGCCCGGATGTACTCCAGATTGCAGTGGTCAGTCAAAATGAGAAAAGGGTGTTGAAAATCTCGTCTACAAAGGATTGGAAGACAGATAGAGCATTCATTAACCTGTACGGCATGACGATGTACTCATAGTGCCCAGAGGTGGTACTAATCGCAGCCTTCCACTCATCCCCCTCCCGGATACGCACCAGGTTGTAAGCACTCCTGAGATCCAATTTGGTGAAGAAGCACGCCCCATGCAATGACTCGGTCACCCTGGCTATGAGAGGCAGAGGTTAACTATACTTCACTGTGATCTGATTTAAATCCCTATAGTCAATGCACGGGCGTAAACCACCATCCTTCTTCTTCACAAAAAATAAACTCGAGTAGGCAGGTGAAGTGGAAGGCTGAATGTATCCCTGTCCCAGAGATTCGGTGACATCTGTTTCCATAGCCGCCGTCTCCTTTTGTGACAGAGGATACACGTGACTCCTGGGAAGTGCTGCGTCTACCTGGAGATTTATCGCACAATCCACCCGTCGATGGGGTGGTAGTTGAGTCGCCTTCTTTTTACAGAAGGCGAGAGCCAAATCGGCATATTCAGGGTGGATGTGCATGGTAGAGACCTGGTTTGGACATTCCACCGTGGTTGCACCTATGGAAACACCTATACACCTCCCTGAACACTGATGTGACCATCCCTTGAGAGCCCTCTGTTGCTACGAAATAGTGGAGTCATGATAGGCCAACCAGGGAAGCGCCAAGGATTAGACAAATCCTTTCCTCATGACCCTCCTGCATTATCATACATAGTGGAGCCGTGACCTCCCTAAAGCCATGACCCGACCCTAAAGGACGAATATCTAAGGCATGTACAAGGAAGGGCACATCAACAGGAACAATAGGGATCCCAATCTAAATGCAATAAAGTTCCCAGCTGCGCCTGAATCTACTAGCGCCTTATGCTGAGAATGCGGGGAAAACTCAGGAAATTCTATAGATATAAACATGTGCGCAACTGGAGGCTCTGGGTGAGTTGGGTGCATACTCACCTGGGATGATCCACCAGTTTCCTGCCTACTATCTCGACTTCCTGGGAAACCTCTCCAGCACCGACCAGTAGTGTGTCCTCTGCGGCCACAGGTAGTGAAGGAGACAGCCCTCCCTCCGATCAACCTTAGAGCAGCACCTCCGAGCTCCATAGGTGTATCTACGGAGGTGTTGTGGGATGGAATCGACGGACCCCGATCAGGACGTCCGCGGGTGGTCGAGGGTAAGGGTGGCATCCCTGCAGGCCAGCTGCCGACGAACGTCCTCACGTAGACTACATCTGTAATGGTCGACCCTCTCATTCCATCCCGTGCTGGCAGCCAGGGTCCTGAAGTCCAGTGAGAATTCCTGTGCGGTCCTCATACCCTGTCTGAGATGGAACAAGCGTACCCCCCACCGCTCTCCCCTCAGGTGGATGATCGAAGACCCTCGAAAGCGGCGGGTGAAATCCTCATAGCAGACCGACGCTGCATCGATACTTCCCCATTCAGCGTTTGCCCACTCAAGCGCCTTCCCAGACAGACAGGAGATGAGGGCAGACACGCTCTCGTATCCCGAGGGAGCCAGGTGGACGGTTGCCAGCTAGAGTTCCAACTGGAGCAGGAACCCCTGGCACCCGGCAACCGTCCCATCATATGCGCTCGGGAGCGAGAGCCGAATCACACTGGGGTCCAGATGATGGAGGGGTGAACAGCAGTGTGGGTTGTTGTGTTGGTTGGAGAGAAGTTGATGAGGTTATAGGAAAACCCCCTCTTTCCCATCGCTCCATGTTGATCAGCACGCGATCTATGGCTCTGCCAAGATGTTGAAGCATCGTTGCGTGCTGCTGGACTTGTTCCTCCACTTGTACTGGAGGACTGGGTGCACCTGCTGACTCCATAATATGGTGCGTGATTCTGTCAGCGTCAGTGGTGTATAGGTGAGGTGACGACGAGGGCCGAACGCCGCCCGAACAAGAAGAGGCACCAACTTTGGCAGAAGTTGTGACACTTGGATATGTTCTGGGATTCATCCAATAGCATTGATGAGTTGATCACATCAGTCACTGGCTTCATCAATAAGTCCATAGACGATGTTGTCCACACAGTGACCATATGAATGTATCCAACCTAAAAACAATGAATTACAGGCAGTATCCAAGCTGCGCTGAAGGCATGAGCTGCAGTTTACATGGAACGGAACACGGACATGGATGCATACAAGATAGCCCCGCTACGAACTTGAATGTGCCATCAACCATGAAAAGGGACGTTATAGGAGGAAGATGGAATCCTATTAAAGCCCCTCTGGCCCTCATTGGATGTGGCAGGGTTTGCAGAGGATAGCAGATTATAAAGGGAAACTCAACCATGAGATACGCAGTGATGCAGACCTCCCAAATTTGCCTTTTATGCTTGCTTTGAGTAAAAGAACACTGAGTCTTACATGAAAGTTTCAAGTTGTATTTGTCACATGCACAAGTACAGTGAAATGCTTAAATTTCAAGCCCTTGGATCTCCGGGCGGTGCAGTGGTCTAGGGCACTGCAGTGCTAGCTGTGCCACCAGAGACTCTGGGTTCGCGCCCAGGCTCTGTCGCGACCGGGAGGTTCGTGGGGCGATGCACAATTGACCTAGCGTCGTCCGGGTTAGGGAGGGCTTGGGTGGCAGGGATATCCTTGTCTCATCACGCACTAGCGACTCCTGTGGTGGGCCGGGCGCAGTGCGTGCTAACCAGGTAGCCAGGTGCACGGTGTTTCCTCCGACACATTGGTGCGGCTGGCTTGGATGCACACTGTGTTAAGAAGCAGTGCGGCTTGGCTTGGATGGGTTGTGTTTCGGAGGACGCTATCTTGTCTCATCATTACAACTCCTGTACGGGCTCAGGAGAGACGAAGGTCGAAATCCATGCGTAAAATTTAAAAACAATTGCAAGCCCTTTACCCAATACAGGGGCCTGAAACTCATACACATGACTTTGACCCAAAACCACATTTTTCCCAGCATGCTCTACAGCAGTTAATCAATGTGTGTTTTTGCGTGTACATTAATGTACACAAAGATAAGGAACACACCTTTTTCTAAACTAAACCAATCAATTAGTTAGATATTTCCACTCATTACTAAAATGGTTGTTCCAGTTTGAATGGCTTAATGTTCCCAAGATTGTGGAGACCTGAAGGAGTAGGATGCTTTATTGAGTTTGAAGTGGGGGAGGACAAGGCTTGTCTCAAGGAGGCTGAAATGAGATTGAAATGAAATTTCAGCTCGGAAAAGTTTCTGAAGGAGCTGGGTAATTGGTTAAGGGAGGAGGATTGGAGGGTAAGAGAGAGGAGGTTGAAAAGACTGAAGGAGGCAGAGCATAGGATTGAATATGTTGAAGCTAGCAATAACAAGGGAGAGGGTATGTCAAGGAAGATTGGTGTCAAATTCAAACAGAGTGAGCCAGATGCCAGTTTGAGGTCTGGAGGGGAAATGGAAGGGGTATATGGTATTGTGAGGCGCTCAGAGTCTAAGCCTTGCATTTACAGACATGGTTATGAAAAAAAATAAGTTTGATCCAATGGGAGTGCGACTTTTGAAGAGGGTGGAACCAGGCAGTTTGGCTGATCCATGGGAAGTTTCAGGTTGGGTGGAAAAGATGGTGGGTGCTGTTGAGTCATTGAAGGTAACCCGAAGTGGACTGATGTTTTTTTGTGTGTCTTCAGATTGGAGGGAAACTTGGGAAAGACCTGTATCTTGCTTTGTGCTTAGGTACAGAACACCATTGAAAGGAGTAATTTGCCTTGATGACAGCTTTGAACACTCTTGGAATTCTCTCAACCAGCTTCACCCGGAATGCTTTTCCAACAGTCTTGAAGTAGTTCCCACATATGCGGAGCACTTGCTGGCTGCTTTTCCTTCAGTCTGAGTTCAATTTATCCCAAACCATCACAATTGGGTTGAGGTTGGGTGATTGTGGAGGCCAGGTCATCTGATGCAGGACTCCATCACTCTCCTTCTTGGTTGAATAGCCTTTGCACAGCCTGGAGGTGTGTTAGGTTATTGTCCTGTTGAAAAAAACAAATGATAGTCCCACTAAGCGCAAACCGGATGGGATTGCATATTGCTGCAGAATGCTGTGGTAGCCATGCTGTGGGCCTTGAATTCTAAATAAAAAACTGACAGTGTCGCCAGCAAAGCACCCCCACACCATCACACCCCCTCCTCCATGCTTCACGGTGGGAACCACACATGTGGAGAACATCTGTTAACCTACTCTGTGTCTCACAAAGACACGGCGGTAGTAACCAATCATCTCAAATTTGGACTCATCAGACCAAGGACAGATTTCCACCGGTCTAATGTCCATTGCTCATGTGTCTTGGCCCAAGCAAGTCTCTTCTTCCTATTGGTGTCCTTTAGTAGTGGTTTAGTAGATGTAATTTGCTTCTTGAACTCTGTGAAGCATTTATTTGGGTTGCAATTTCTGAGTCTGGTAACTGTAATGAATGTATCCTCTGCAGCAGAGGCATCTCTGCTGCCTTTCCTGAGGACTGCCTTTCCTGGGGCTATCCTCATGAAAGCTAGTTTCATCATAGTGCTTGATGGTTTTTGCAACTGCACTTCAAGAAACTCTAAAAGTTCTTGAAACTTTTCAAATTTACTGACCTTCATGTCTTAAAGTAATAATGTCTTGTCTTTTCTCTTTGTTTATTTGAGCTGTTCTTGCCATAATATGGACTTGGTCTTTTACCAAACAGGGCTATATCTTCTGTATACCACCCGTACAACACAACTGATTGGCTCAAACGCATTAAGAAAGAAAGAAATTAACTTTTTATTTATTTATTTAACCTTTATTTAACTAGACAAGTCAGTTAAGAACAAATTCTTATTTACAATGACGGCATACCAAAAGCCAAAAGGCCTCTTGGGGGACTAAAATAAATAAATAAATACAATATAAATATAGGACAAAACACACATCACAACAAGAGAGACAACACAACACTACATATAGAAAGACCTAAGAAAACAACATAGCAAGGCAGCAACACATGACAACACAGCATGGATGCAAAACAACATAACAACAACATGGTAGCAATGCATTATTGGACACAGACAACAACACAAAGGGCAAGAAGGTAGAGACAACAATACTTCACACAAAGCAGCCACAGTCGCTAGCTGCAGCGAACTGAAAAGAGGAGCGACCCAGGGATGTGTGTGCTTTGGGGACCTTTGACGGAATGTGACTGGCAGAACGGGTGTTGTATGTGGAGGATGAGGGCTGCAGTAGATATCTCAGATAGGAGGGAGTGTGGCCCAAGAGGGTTTTATAAATACGCATCTACAGTGGATCTTGGTATGGGTATACGGAGATGACCAGTTTACAGAGGAGTATAGAGTGCAGTGATGTGTCCTATAAGGGGCATTGGTGGCAATCTGATGGCATTTTAACAAGGCACATCTGTTAACTGAAATGCATTCTAGATGACTACCTCATGAAGCTTGCTGAGAGAATGCCAAGAGGTTACAAAGCTGTGGCAAAGGGTGGCTACTTTGAAGAATCTCAAATATAAAATATATTTTGATTTGTTAAATACTTTTTTGGTTACTACATGATTCCATATGTTATTTCATAGTTTTGATGTCTTCATTACTTTTCTACAATGAAGAAAATAGTACAAATAAAGAAAAAACATGGAATGAGTAGGTGTGTCCAAACTTTTGACTGGTACTGTGTGTAAATCAGATATGTCTTTATTTCATTTTCAATACATTTGCACATATTTCTAAAAACATGTTCAGACTGTGAAGGGCTATCTGAAGGCAGTGTATGTACATAAAGGCAGGGGCAAAATGACTAGGCATCAGGATAGATAATAATAAGAGTAAAATAAAGAGCACCGTAGCAACAGCATATTATGAGTGTGTGTGTGTGTGTGTGCGTGCGTGCGTGCGTGTGTGTGTGTGTGTGTGCGTGTGTGTGAGTTTCTGTGTGTAATTCCAAAGACTTTGATTAGCCCAGGCAGAGGCAGGCTGACAGAGGCTTAGCATCAGTGCTGCTGTTGTCATCATTCTACTAAAGAAAACAAGACAGCAGTAGGAAACACAGTCACAAACCACACAGCTGTGTGTGTGTGGTGGGGAGAGGGGGTGAAATTGTCCGTCATTCGTAATAACACAGACTGTCAAGTGCATATCTTTGTGTGTTTGTGTGTGTGTGCGTGTGTGCGTGCCTGCCTGTGCGCATGTGTGTAAAGGAGTGAGAGAGAAAGAGCAAAACCTAAGTGACATTCCCGCTAGGCTTTTCAGCTTTATTTTTAAGCTGTCTCCAGTGGCTGGAACGAGCCGGCCTTGCTCGCTCGTCTTCTGGAGGGTCTCCGCGCAGAGGTAAAGGATGAGATTCTCTCCCGGGAGGTTCCTTCCAGCGTGGATTCCTTGATCGAACTCGCTATTCGCATTGAGCGACGGGTTGATCTTCGTCACCGAGCTCGTGGAAAGGAGCTCGCGCTCTCCGTCGCCCCCCTCTCCGCATCACTACCATCTTCCTCTGCCGGCTCGGGTGCTGAGCCCATGCAGCTGGGAGGTATCCGCATCTCGACTAAGGAGAGGGAACGGAGAATCACCAACCGCCTCTGTCTCTATTGCGGTTCCGCTGGTCATTTTGTCACTTCATGTCCAGTAAAAGGCCAGAGCTCGTCAGTAAGCGGAGGGCTACTGGTGAGCGCTACTACTCCTGTCTCTCCTTCAAGATCCTGCACTACCTTGTCGGTCCATCTACGCTGGACCGGTTCGTCAGCTTCCTGCAGTGCCTTAATAGACTCTGGGGCGGAGGGCTGTTTTATGGACGAGACCTGGGCTCGGGAACATGACATTCCTCTCAGACAGTTAAAGGAGCCCACGGCCTTGTTCGCCCTGGATGGTAGTCCTCTCCCCAGGATTCAGCGTGAGACGCTACCTTTAACCCTCACTGTTTCTGGTAATCATAGTGAAACCATTTCTTTTTTAATTTTTCGTTCACCTTTTACACCTGTTGTTTTGGGCCATCCCTGGCTAGTTTGTCATAATCCTTCCATTAATTGGTCTAGTAATTCTATCCTCTCCTGGAACGTCTCTTGTCATGTGAAATGTTTAATGTCTGCTATCCCTCCTGTTTCCTCTGTCTCTTCTTCACAGGAGGAGCCTGGTGATTTGACAGGGGTGCCGGAGGAATATCACGATCTGCGCACGGTGTTCAGTCGGTCCAGGGCCACCTCTCTTCCTCCACACCGGTCGTATGATTGTAGTATTGATCTCCTTCCGGGAACCACCCCCCCCCGGGGTAGACTATACTCTCTGTCGGCTCCCGAACGTAAGGCTCTCGAAGATTATTTGTCTGTAGCGCATTGCACATCAAATCAGGGAGGGGGGCATTGCTTTGTATTTTCATCTTCTTTGTTATGGTCCGACACTCCCCCTTCATTTGCATAGAGCAGTCTAACTCCTGTCTGGTGATGGGTTACCGTGGTGATTAAATAATCAGAGTGTGTGATTTGTTCCAGTATCTCTCTCTTTCTATCTCCATTTCACTCCTTATACCTCTATCCAACTATCTCCGTCTCTCTCTCCCTATCTTTCTCTCTCTCTGGTTCTCACTCTTTCTCCCTCTCTATATCACTCTTCCTATCTCTGTCTTTCTCCCCCCTCTCTTACTTCCTCTCTTTCTCAGCGATGTAAATGAGTGAGGGACGCTCTGGGGTGATTGTGATAAAACTACACTCTTAGAAAATATGATTTATTTTTTAACACATCCGTGTGTGTAGTTAGGGGTGACATCATAAATCATCATACATCTACACTCTTAGAACAGATGTGTTAAAAATGAGACATGTTGTGTTACTTTTAACACAATCACTATGTTGGCACATTTTGATTTGTGTACACTTTTCAACACAACATGTGTCATTCCTAACTAGACACAAGGATGTTTAAAAAATGTGTGTATATATTTTTTTACACATATTGTGTTGTATTACAATTAAATCCACTTTAAAATGAATTAAGACAATGCTCCATATACACAATCTTACATGAAACAAATGCTGTACATGCAAACTACCCTTCTTGAAAGATTTCAAACATGTTACTGCTAGTGAGTTATTCAGTCCAGGGAAAGCAACTCAGACAATTTCATACCTGGGATACAGGTGAATGGACGGTTGTTGAATATTCTAGGACAGACACTTCAAAACCTTATGCTAACTTTCTTTACTGCATTTGTTTGCCATTTGTGAATGTGTTATTCAGTGCTTTTCTATGGGATATAGGAGTAAAGCATACGTGGACAACTACAAATACCTTAGACTGTAAACTCTCCTTCCAGACCCACATCAAACAACTCCAATCCAAAGTTAAATCTAGAATTGGCTTCCTATTTCGCAACAAAGCATCCTTCACTCATGCTGCCAAACATACCCTTGTAAAACTGACCATCCTACCAATCCTCGACTTCAGCGATGTCATTTACAAAATAGCCTCCAATACCCTACTCAACAAATTGAATGCAGTCTATCACAGTGCCATGCGTTTTTGTCACCAAAGCCCCATATACTACCCACCATTGCGACCTGTACGCTCTCATTGGCTGGCCCTCGCTTCATACTCGTCACCAAACCCAATGGCTCCATGTCATCTACAAGACCCTGCTAGGTAAAGTCCCCCCTTATCTCAGCTCGCTGGTCACCATAGCATCACCCACCTGTAGCACGCGCTCCAGCAGGTATATCTCTCTGGTCACCCCCAAACTGGAAACACTTATCTCCCTCACTAGCTTTAAGCACCAGCTGTCAGAGCAGTGCACAGATTACTGCATCTGTACATAGCCCACCTATAATTTAGCCCAAACAACTACCTCTTTCCCTATTGTATTTACTTTATTTTATTTATTTATTTTGCTCCTTTGCACCCCATTATTTTTATTTCTACTTTGCACATTCTTCCACTGCAAATCTACCATTCCAGTGTTTTACTTGCTATATTGTATTTACTTTGCAACCATGGCCTTTTTTGCCTTTACCTCCCTTATCTCACCTCATTTGCTCACATCGTATATAGACTTGTTTCTACTATATTATTGACTGTATGTTTGTTTTACTCCAAGCCTAACTCTGTGTTGTTGTATGTGTCGAACTGCTTTGCTTTATCTTGGCCAGGTCGCAATTGTAAATGAGAACTTGTTCTCAACCAGCATACCTGGTTAAATAAAGGTGAAATACATTTTTTTTTTTAAAGGCCAAATTAAAAATTTTATCAAATAGCTTCTTATATTTTGGGGGAATAGCTAAAGGGATACTAAAATTCAAACTCAAATAGCTAATTGATCCATGGTACTGTTTGACCATCTTAAAACAATCCATATGTTAGCGTGGTATATGCAGATGCAAAGTGAAGCGGATGCAAAGGGCTTTGATTTATGTTTAAATCATCACACACATAGCTGCAATCCATATAACTTTAATTTACAATGTGGAAGGCTAATCAATAAAAAGTTGGTCTTCAATCATTTTATTTTCCCAAAATTATAATTATCGTCATTGACATACAGTTGGCTACATTTCCAGTCAAATCGTTTTTATCTCAGATGTAATGTCACATTCCTCCAATTATCTTTGTTAAATTTCAATTTCTTCATTGGGTTGGGAGTAGTGAAGGCAGACAATGACCATTTCCCATGCCATTTCCGCTGTCTAGAATTAAGCCAGTTTGACACCATAACAGTGTCAGCTGGTCTAGTAGTTTTATTCTGCTGTTTTTTTTTGTTGCAACCAGGGTTATTTTAGCTGGGACCTCCATGTAATATCCCGTTAGTAACGTGCTTAGAAATCTAGCGGTAACATGCAGATAACCCACAGGTTCCGCGTCTTTATTGCAATCAGGCCACTAAGTTTAGGTATTCATTACGAATGGTTAAGTTCAGGGTTAAGGTTAAATAAAACAAATAATGAGTGTCTACCACTGGGATTGTTGAACATGTGGCTTTCTGATCCAGAGTCATGGGATCACCACCCTGGTCCACAATGCCCTAGCAAAACACAAGCATACTTGATGGTAATAGCACTCACTGTTGCCCCTAGTGGCTGGTATTGAAGGCATTTCCCGACATCCTCACGACATGGACAGAAGTCCAAAAGTCAATCTTGAGCAATCTGCCTGCTCACTGTCCACCTCTGAGGCAGAGGATTACTGGCTGGTCAGTTCAAGGGTTAGGTGGTTCCTCTGTACTAAGGCCCTCAATACTACACATGCACAAACACACACACAGAAGTAGCAGTTCGAGGATCAGGTACAGCCTCTAGTTCCGTTCCCCAGTACAAAGCAGAACAAAATGCTAGGTGACTTTGAGGGCAGGGTGAACACGGGCAGCGCTTTGGCTCAATAGACACCAAGTATGAATAAGTGAGAGAGCATGAGAGCAGAAAGCAGAGAGCTGAGTGTTGAGACAGAACGGCTAAGCTACAGCACTACTACTGCTAGTCTGCTGGGACTTCAGAGAACTACAAACAGCAGAGAGTGAGGGGTGCAGAGAGAAAGAGAGAGAGAAAAAGATAGCAGTGAGAGGGGGTGGGGTAGAGAGAGAGATAGGAGGGGGTGGGATAGAGAGAGAGAGAGAGAGCAGAGAGATACTGTATATACAGTAGAGGGGGAGCAGAGAGAGATGGAGAGAGAGCGGAGTGGAGAGGATAAGATAGAGGGCAGGAAGGGGGTGATATGGTGAAGAGCACAGGAGGTTGGTGGCACCTTCATTGGGGAGGATGTGCTCGTGGTAATGGCTGGAGTGGAATTGGTGGAATAGTATAAAATGCATCAAACACATGGAAGCATTGAATAATTACATTTATGCTCTTTAATTTTGTGACTTTGTCCCAAAAGCATTTAACTGCAGAGGACTCCCACATCAGATATTGGGAAGACCTCAAATCATTACTATCCATTATATTGCCAAGGGTACGGACACCGTACCCTTGGACCATTGGGGCAATATGAAAGACCATCCTCCCGATCGCAATGCATTATTGTTAAATATTGGAGTCTGGGCATGCCATTTAGTTTCCCAGTTGCATAGATTAATATTTTTGCGGAAGGAAATGGTTCCAATAATATTTTCACCATTCATTTTCCCATAGGGGACTTTAGAAACACTTGAAATCAAATGTTATTAGTCACATGCGCTGAATACAACCAGTGTAGACCTTACCGTGAAATGCTTACTTACAAGCCCTTAACCAACAATGCAGTTCAAGAAATATAGTTAATTAAATATTTACTAAATAAACTCAAGTTAAAAAATCGAATCAATCAATAGGTAAAACAAGAAATGTACATAACAACAACGAGGCTATATACAGTGGGTACCGGTACCGAGTAAATGTGCGAGGGTACAGGTTAATCAAGGTCATTTGTAAAGTGGACCTTCCTCTGACACCGCCTAGTATATAGGTCCTGGATATCAGGAAGCTTGGTCCCAGTGATATACTGGGCCATACGCATTACCCTCTGTAGCGCCTTCCAGTCAAATGTCGAGCAGTTGCCACACCAGGCAGGATGCTCTCGATAGTGAAGCTGTTGTGAACCTTTTGAGGATCTGGGGACCCATGCCAAATATTTTTGGTCTCCTGGGGGGAAAAAGGTGTTGTTATGCCCTCTTCACAACTGTCTTGGTGTGTTTGGACCATGATGATTTGTTGGTGATGTGGACATCAACAAATTTGAAACTCTCGACTCGCTAATTTTCGATTAGCCCACAATCACCTCCTTTGTCTTGTTCACATTGAGAGAAAGGTTGTTGTCCTGACACCACACTGCCAGGTCTCTCACGTCCTCCCTATAGGCTGTCTCATCATTGTCGATGATCAGGCCTACCACTGTGGTGTTGTCAGAAAACTTAATGATGGTGTTGGAGTCGTGCTTGGCCATGCAGTCATGGATGAACATGGAGTACAGGAGGGGACTGAGCACACACCCCTGAGGAGCCCCTATGTTGAGGATTAGTGTGGCGGATGTGTTGTTAACTATGCTTACCACCTGGGTGCGGCCCGTCAGGAAGTCCAGGATCCAGTTGCAGAGGGAGGTGTTCAGTCCCAGGGTCATTAGCTTAGTGATGAGCTTTGTGGGCACTATGGTGATGAATGTTGACCAGTAGTCAATGAACAGCATTCGCATACAGGTGCTCCTTTTGTCCAGGTGGGAAAGGGCAGTGTGGAGTGCAATAGAGATTATGTCATCTGTGGATCTGTTGGGGTGCTATGCGAATTAGAGTGGGTCTAGGGTGTCTGGCATGATGGTGTTGAATTGAGCCATTAACATCCTTTCAAAGCACTCCATGGCTACAGACGTGAGATTGTCCGGAACAGCTGGTGCGTTCCTGCATGTTTCAGTGTTTCTTGCCTCAAAACAAGCATAAAAGGCATTTAGCTCGTCTCGTGGTCTCGCATCGCTGGGCAGCTCAAGACTGGGTTTCCCTTTGTAGTTCGTAATAGTTTTCAAGCCCTGCCACATCCGACGAGCGGTATAATTGGTATAATAGGATTCAATCTTAGTCCTGTATTGACACTTAGCCTTTTTGATGGTTTGTCTGAGGGCATAGCGGGATTACTTATAAGCATTTGGATTATTGTCCCGAACCTTGAAGGCGGAAACTCTAGCTATGCGACTGTTGCCTGTAATCCATGGCTTCTGGTTTCGAAATGTACATACGATCACTGTGGGCACAACATTGCCGATGCACTTGTTGATGAAGCCGGTGACTGAGGTGATATACTCCTCAATGCTATTGGATGAGTCCCGGAACATATTCCAGTCTGTGCTAACAAAACAGTCCTGTAGAGTAGCTTCCGCGTCATCTGACCACTTCTGTATTGAGCGAGTCACTGGTACTTCCTGCTTTAGTTTATGCTTGTAAGCAGGAATCAGGAGGATACATTTATGGTCAGATTTACCAAATGGAGAGTGAGGGAGAACTTTATATTAATCTATGTGTGTGGAGTAAAGGTGGTCTATAGTTTTTTTTCTTTAGTTACACATGTGGCATGATGGTAGAAATGAGGTAAAACGGATTTATGTTTGCCTCCAGTCCCGGGCCACTAGGAGTGCCGCTTCTGAATGAGCATTTTCTTGTTTGCTTATGGCCTTATAAAGCTTGTTGAGTGCGGTCTTACTGCCGGCATCGGTTTGAGGTGGTAAATATACTGCTACAAACAATATAGATGTGAACTCTCTTGGTAGATAGTGAGGTCTACAGCTTTTCATGAGGTATTCTCCCTCAAAAAAGCAATACCTCGAGACTTCTTTAATGTTATACATTGCGCACCAGCAGTTATTGACAAATAGACACACACCTCTACCCCTCGTCTTACCAGATGTAGCTGCTGTGTCCTGCCGAAAAACAGAATCAGGCCAGCTCTATATTATCCGTTCAGCCAAGCTACAGTTTTTAATGTCCCGTTGGTAGGATAGTCTAGTTTTCCAATGATTGCACATTGGCCAATAATACGGAGGGCTGTGTTTCGTGTAGGCTTACCCTACCGTGTAAATCTCTCTAGGACAAGGTTACTTTTATCAATATATTTGCATGCAATTACCCCACAAAAATTAAACGCTAATTAGCTGCTAATGTGGCTATCCTAAAGAACTTCCATAACGATTTTGCTGTTTAAATAAGTTTTGTATAGCTAATAAAATGAAAACATTACTTCAAACTACTTTTGGGTACCTTGTTAACATTACAACATTAAATCCATGTCTTAACTTCTTGGTGACAGGGGGCAGTATTTTCACGTCCGGATGAAATGCATGCCCAAATTCAACTGCCTGCTACTCAGAAGATAAGATATGCACATAATTAGTAGATTTGTAGACACTCTGAAGTTTCTAAAACTGTTTGAATCATGTCTGTGAGTATAACAGAACTTATTCAGCAGGTGAAACCCTGAGGACAAACCATTCAGATTGTTCTTTTTTTAGGTCACTCTCTTTTCAATGGATTTCATTGGAAATCCAGATTTCTAAGAGACCTTCTTGTAGTTCCTACCGCTTCCACTGGATGTCACCAGTCTTTGAAATTGGTTGAGGTTTTTTCTTTGTGTAATGAAGAAGTAGCCCTTGTTCAAGTGTACTGTTAGAGGCGCGTAACCAGATTATTTACGTTAAAAAATACTTAAAGTTGTATTACAAAAGTTGTTTGAAATGTTTTGGCAAAGTTTACAGGTAACTTTTGAGAAATTTTGTAGTCACATTGCTCAAGTTGGAACCAGTGTTTTTCTGGATCAAACGCGCCAAATAAATTGACATTTTGTATATATAGACAGAATTAATCGAACAAAAGGACCATTTGTGATGTTTATGGGACATATTGGAGTGCCAACAAAAGCTCAAAGGCATGAATTATATTTTTATTTCTGCGTTGTGTCGCACTTGCAGGGTTGAAATATGCTTTTCTCTCTGTGTTTGCGGAGGTGCTATCCTCAGATAATAGCATCGTTTGCTTTTGCCGAAAAGCCTTTTTGAAATCTGACATGTTGGCTGGATTCACAACAAGTGTAGCTTTAATTTGGTATCTTACGTGTGATTTAATGAAAGTTAGATTTTTGGAGCTCTGCATTTTTTGGCGCTCTGAATTTTCACTGGCTTTTGGCCAGGTGGGGCTAGCATCCCACATATCCCAGACAGGTTAAACGTTGCAGAAATGGCAAAGAAAACGTGTAATCAGCTTGACACATTAAAGTTACTTACAGAGCACAAAGTCAGCTCATTTCCAATCCATTCATATGCATATCAGTTTGATTCATACACAGGCTTGTCTGGCTGTCATATTATTTTAACCTGCCCTTCCCTACACTGAAATAATATAGTGTCAGTAGTCCTAAATTATCATTAATTATTTCTCATAGCTCATTAGTACACCTTTGTGGTTGAACATATGTTGCTATTGTAGATCCTATGATACAATGGATATCATCAAAGTATCCCTTACAATAATGAACACCTTGTAAAACAGCTGTGAAAACCCAACCTGAAATATTTCAGATTTTAATAATGCATCAACGTAGATATTTTTGGTGCAGTTTATTTCCAGATTTTTTTTGTACACACACGGCAATCATAGATTAAAATACTGAACATCGGTGTGTGGATTATTGAGATGGTTGTTGTGTGGGTGAGAGGTTCTGCCTGTCGCTTGTTCTAAACAGGCAGCCAGTCTCAGAAGAGGGCCTTGAAGAGAGAGACTGCAAAGTACAGGCACTGCTCCTTTCATTGTGCTAAGAGTTTGCAGTGCTTGTGTTTAGTTCAACTGTGCATCACATTATGTTCACAGTATGATCGTGCAAGAATACCTTAGCAGATAAGGACATAACAATAACACTAGCTGTAGATGTAATCAAATTGTATTTGTCACATACATGGTTGGCAGATGTTAATGTGAATGCAGCGAAATGCTTGTGCTTCTAGTGCCGACAGTACAGTAATATCTAACAATTCCCCAACAACTACCTAATATGATGTCCGTGATGATTTTTTTGGCCTTCCTGTGCCTTCCTTTTTGGCCTTCCTGGTAGTTTGCCCCCGATGATGCATTGTGCAGACCGCGCCACCCTCTGGAGAGCCTTGCGGTTGAGGGGGCGGTGCAGTTGCCATACCAGGCTGTGATACAGCCTGACAGGATGTTCTCGATAGTGCATCTGTAAAAATGGTCAGGGTTTAGGTGACATGCCAAATTTCTTCAGCCACCTGAGGTTGAAGAGGCGCTGTTGCGCCTTCTTCACCACACTGTCTGTGTGAGTGGACCATTTCAGTTGGTCTGTGATGTGTACGCGAAGGAACATAAAACCTTCCACCTTCTCCACTGCTGTCCCTTCGATGTGGGTAGGGGGGTGCTCCCTCTGCTGTTTCCATAGGGCCACGATCAACTCCTTTGTTGAAGTTGAGTTTCCTGACACCCCACTCCAAGTGTCATCACCTCCTCCCTGTAGGCTGTCTCGTCGTTGTTTGTAATCAAGCCCACTACTGTTGTGTCATCTGCAAACTTGATGATTGAGTTGGAGGTGTGCATGGCCACAGTTGTGGGTGAATAGGGAGTACAGTTCATGTAATGAAAAGTTGGTTGGTAATGGAGGACATCAGGTGGATCCACATCTGGGTGTTGGACAGAACCACTAGGTCCTGGAGAACAGGAGCAGAGTTAAAAGGAACAGGGTAGGAGACATGGATGTAAACAAGCAAACAGGTTACACTTTGCTGTCAGATAATGTAATGGATTAGTGCACTGTTATAAATGGGAGACATGTACTTTTCAACATTTTTGGAAGGTATAGCCTACCTCAAGCTGGTCCCCCGCCGACTCAGAGCACAGAGAATCAGACTGAGCCGAACAAACTGGTTCTGTTGGATGGGATACCTCCTGGGAGGCTCGGACAGTTGATGGTCTTAAGTTATTTGGAAAGTTATTTGGAGAGGTAAATTGAAGCGGATATTTTTAAATGCTCAGCATATATACACTTTCTTGCTTTTTCAAATATCAACCAAAGATTATCATACTTTGTCCATTGGGCTTCACTGAAGTGTAAGGGCGTCAGTGCATTCAGTGGTCGACCGTCCAACTGCTCAAGCTGGAGTAGATTGTTGGCTTCCACCGAGGTAACCCTAGGAAGACAAAAATAAAAATATCAGTGTTAGTGAAAATTAAACTAGCTTCCGGTTATTTTGTGTGCAAATGCAAATAGTTATGGAGATTTCTTATTTTCACCTTAACAGATGGTGTCCCCAACTAGGAGCGAAAGAGCAGTGAGGTATTCCCAGGTCTCGCCTTTCTTTCGTCCTTCTTCCAAACCAAGTAAGTCACCCCGATGTCGCAGCTTTTGCTCCCCTTATTGATTCTGCTCCGGTAGCTGTCCTTCTGTTTCTCTTGCCAATGTTCAGTCTCACCTTGATTAGTAACAGGAATACATGCAATTATATTTCATATTACAAATACATTTCTTACATATCTCTTGGAGGGCAAGAAAATAAATGAACAGAGGACAATAATTTATCTGGTCAAAAACCTCCACATCCTTCTCAGTCTGTGCCTGAAGTTGGTCCTCGAAAGCACTGTGATCTGGTTCGACAACTTCCATGTCACGGGTGCCGTTGGAAGTAGACCAAAGTGCAACATGGTGAGCGTGCAGTTTATTTTATTTTTTAAATGACGACAACAACCGTGCCGCTTACATGGTGTTCGGGAATAATCAGAATTAGTTGGGTAACATAGATAAGATGTTTTATTTTCATGATATGCTTATGAATTATTTCTCATAAGAATGTATTTTGTTGTACTATAGTGGTGGCCATTGGCAGTTATCTGTTCTATGTCAAGACTAAGTTGCATGGGCCACAGAGAGGGGAGGGGTCAAGGGGTCATCATGTGTAAACATATCTTTTGTTCTTTTGCTCCACTGTGTCTGTGTGCCAGTCACTCCCTACTTTTCCCATCGGGGAAAGGAGGATGGCAGTGTCTGGAATCATTCTATGCTCCCTCTTTGTTGACCTATAGGGTCACTCTCCTCTCCGTGAGTTTGTCCAGGATTGGTTGTATTTAGGATTGGTTGTATCTAAATGACAATTTGATATATATCATAGGGTGGGGGTAATGTCTTGGTACCATTTTGTACCAAGGACGAGATAAGAGCTTTGTTTAGGAGACCAAACTGAACGATAATTTATAGCCAACTCTGTCTTCTTTGGGGATACTCCTCTCAGTTGTAAAGTATTTTCTTTGTGTAAGTTCCTAAGACCTGTGTTTTGTCATGTCGTCTTGAGAGGGGGTGGATCTTTGCTATAAAGGAACCCATTTGCCATTATGTTGAGCATTCTCAACTTTTCATTAGAGATACTGAACTGTTGAAAGTAAAAATGCTATTGCAAAAGCTTAATTATTATTAAAGGTGAAGATTAAGCATAACTCTGACTCGTGTGTGATTTGCTCTCTCATCATTTGGTAATTAAGGAAATTTCCACAACATTTGGCGACGAGGATGGGATGTGAATCTTTACTCGGTGACCGCTCCTGATGACCTAGGTAATCGTGCACAAGGGATCCCTCAAACTCGGGATCTCAGGGAGACCACACTTCGAGAACGGAGCAGATGGACCAACCTAAGATCGGAGAGGCAGTGAGCCGAGTGGATACCACATCCCAAACATAGTAAAAAAATATTTAAAAAAAAGAGGTGAGATGAGCAAAACACATTTGAAGTTGAGTTGGATAGGACTTAGTGCTTGGTGAAGCCCTAGTGGAAGAAGGACCTCATTCTGTGTATCTGTGTGATTGTCTAAGTGACTCTCAGAGGTGGTGAATTCCAATTATTTTAAATGGGCTAGCCAGGTATGCCCTGGGTTACTTTGTGTGAGTATTTTGTAGGAGCGTTCTGTGTGGGCGCGGTAGGTTGACTCTGTGTGGGTTACCTTTTTATGTTCTGATGTTCTGTGTGGACATCTGACCAGTTCTGTGTGAGCATCTGAGCAATCATGTGTGGGTGATCAGTAAAATTCTGTGTGAAGTACTTAAGGAATTCCTGTTTACATTTTTTTTCTCTCCCTGTGTGTGTATGTGTGTGTGAGAGAGGGGGAGTGAGATTGTGTGTGTGAGACTAAGGAGCCATGGGCGCGCGTGAGTGCAAAGAACCAGGCATTCCGGACCCTCCTACTGGAGCCTTGAAGGTTATGGTAGATAAATAGGGTAGGGATATTCTGGAACAGGTACTTCTATGGCATAGAGAGGGTGGTTTTCCTTTGACAGGGACACTAAGTGTGACGCTGTTAGATGAGATAAGACAGAGATTGGTAGAGAAGGAAGGTAAACTAGGAAAAAAGGATCAAATTGACTGGGTGAAATTCAGGAAATTGGAAAGGGTAGCTGACAAACGAAAGAAAAGACAGGACACATTTCGGGGAAAACCCTGTCAGAATATGGTAGTTCAGACTGATGAAGGAGAAAAGAAGGGGAAAGATGAAACAGTGAGAAGGAATAGGAAGGATGATGATGACAGAGACTGTCCTCCTCCCTACTGTACTCCTCAAACTCTCTACCCAGTGTTGCCGGACCTCCCTCCTCCTCAGGCGCCTCCTGCTGATCCGCTGGATGCAAGACCACTACAACCTGCAACCCCACCCCCTGTCTCTCCCAACACCACGGTGATTGATCGTCTGGCACGGAGCCTGGCTGAAGACCTGACAGGGTCTGGAGTGACTCCGGCCAGTCTCACTGGAGGCGCAGTGGGGGGAGCACGCCAGAAGGGAAAAAAAGTCAACAATCCTTTTCTCAAGGCTCCTCCACTCAGCTCCAGTGAGGAAAGTGAGGACGGAGGGGCACCCCAGCTGACTCCCCTGTTGAAGGACCGTCTACGGACCAGGACGGAGAGGCGTGTCTCTACCCCCTTCCAATACGACCCAGCATCAGACATGTATCATCAATACCCTCTGATGGCCTGTCCTAACCCTCAGCCTCGACCTGATGATGCTAATGCTGCTGCCGCCGCAGCATGGAACCCCATTGTGTATGTCCAGAGGACGTGGAGACATGATGAAATCAAAGACATTGTAGCGGACCTACCAGACCCAAGTAAGGACGCTGTGAAATATTCAGCAGAGATGAGGGTATTAGTGGGTCAGTACAAACCATCTGCTGCTTAGATAGCCCATATCTGTAAAAAGAAACTGGGACTCAGGTGGGCGGATGTACAGGGACAGTTTGATTGCAACTACCTGTGGGCTGAGAATGGCGCATATCAGGACCAGATAACGGCGCTGCTGGCCAGGATTGTGGAGATGTATCCAACTAAGACTGACTGGACTGCTATCAGAGAATGCACTATGAAGAAAGATGAGGGCCTGGAGGCTTTCAGAAAGAGACTTGAGACCTGTTTCAGGCTACACAGCGGTATCAGACCAAACGAACATGCATATGGGGATATGCTGAAAGACGCCCTTGTGAGGGGTCTGACACCGGGCCTGGAGAAAGCTGTGAGGACTACCTGCATCAGTTGGGAGACTGAGCCATTAGCAACGGTGGTACAGCACTGCAAGCATGCTGAGAGACAACAGAGTACTCAGAAGGAAGAAAAAATAAAGGAAGAAAAAGTAAAGACACAGAAACTAATTTAAACATAAACAAAAGGTTATTTCACTTGCCCAGCTGTCCACCTCCTGGACATTTTCCCGTCAGAAGAAGCGTAGGTAGATTTTGGCAATCATGCGCTTCACTCCGAAATGGCCATCATGCATCTCGGTCAGCACTGCCTCTTTCTTCTCCTTAGGGCCATTCTTCCCCTGTAGGTACAGTTGAAGTCAGAAGTTTACATACACTTAGATTAGAGTCATTCAAACTCCTTTTTCAACCACGTCACAAATGTCTTGTTAATAACAAACTATAGTTTTGTGCATGACACAAGTAATTTTTCAGACAGATTATTTCACTTATAATTCACTGTATCACAATAAGAGTTGGTCATAAATGATATACACTAAGTTGACTGTGCCTATAAACAGCTTGGAAAATTCCCTTAAAATGATGTCATGGCTTTAGAAGCTTCTGAAAGGCTAATTGACATAATTTGAGTCAATTGGAGGTGTACCTGTGGATGTATTTCAAGGCCAACCATCAAACTCAGTGCGTCTTTGCTTGATATCATGGGAAAATTAAAAGAAATCAGCCAAGACCACAGGAAAAGAATTGTAGACCCCCAAAAGTCTGGTTCATCCTTGGGAGCAATTTCTAAATGCCTGAAGGTACCATATTTATCTTTACAAACAATAGTATGCAAGTATAAACACCATGGGACCACACAGCTATCACACTGCTCAGGAAGGAGACGCATTCTGTCAACTAGAGATGAACGTACTTTGGTGCGAAGAGCGCAAATCAATCTCAGCACAACAGCAAAGGACCTTGTGAAGAAGCTTGTGGAAGGCTTCCTGAAATGTTTGACCCAAGTGAAACAATTTAAAGGCAATGCTACCAAATACTAATTGAGTGTATGTAAACTTCTGACCCACTGGGCATGTGGTGAATGAAATGAAAGCTGAAATAAATCATTCTCTCTACTATTATTCTGACATTCCACATTCTTAAAATAAAGTGGTGATCCTAACTGACTTAAGACAGGGCATTTTTACTAGGATTAAATGCCAGGATTTGTGAAAAACTGAGTTTTTTTTTAATGTAAACTTCTGACCTCAACTGTAGCTAAATCCGTCCAGTTATCTAATAGAAGTTAACTGCTTAACGTTAGCCTGAATTTTGAATTTCTCTGAGTGTTGCAACTCTTGTTGAGATAAGTGGTGCCTTCGTAGTACCTCGCTTGCTTGAAAAGATAAAAGAAAATCTCAGAGGGATGCCATTGACGTGCAAGCTACATACAAACAGAAAGCTACAATAACAGTTACAGTGGCTAGCTAGATAACGTTAGTTAAATAAAATTACTGTAGCTAGCTAGCCAACTAATGTAGCTAGCTAGCAATGGGTGAAATGGGTTCACCTCTCCTGCTACTTCTACTTATTCTGAATGGAGCAGAGCAGGTATTGCCTGGTATTACTATGGCTAAGGGATTGGCATATAGTATTGTAATCGTATTAATGAAATTGGTACCATATGTTCCAAAACTGACCAAAGATATGACCATTCTAGTCTATCAAAATCTTTTTCTGTGTCAAGAGATAGAACTGCCCAAGTACCTTTGGTTTCTGACTTCTTGGGGATAGGCGTCCCGCTAGCGGACAACGTCCGGTGAAACTGGAGGACGTTTTGTTAGTCTGTCAGTTGGCACCATCAATTTGAGTAATCCACTTATTCAACATGCAGAGAAAGGAATCCGAAAATATACCCCTAAACTTTGTTTCAACAAGTCAAAATATGTTTCTATTTACTCCACAGATACCCTGAAATGTAATCAAACTATAATATTTCTTACGGAAAGAAGTATGTTCAATAGGAAACTGATTTTAACAGGTGTGTACTGTCGTCAGGGCGTGAGCACGCATACCCGAATTTCTAAAACTGATATTTCTTATTAGTTTTTGAAGTTACATGCCTGAAATCTTGAACATAGACTGCTGACACCCTGTGGAAGCCATAGGAATTAAACCCAGGGCGCATATATTCAATATGACCGTTTACTTGCTTTTCTAAGAGGATGGTTGGTTTCTGGTTGGTTTTTCTTTGTATTCCCTCCTTCCATATATACTGTGTTATATTCTCCTACATTATGTAAACTTCTTCCGGCTAGGGGGCAGTATTCTGAAGTTTGGATGAATGAGGTGCCCAAAGTAAACTTCCTGTTACTCAGGCCCAGAAGCTAGGATATGCATATAATGTACTATTGGATAGAAAACACTCCAAAGTTTCCAAAACTGAATAATGTCTGTGAGTATAACACAACTGATATGGCAGGTGAAAACCCGAGGACAATCCATCCAGAATTTTTGTTTCCAGCTCACCCTTGATTACTATGGCTGTCAATGGGAATATAACATGAAAATCTCCCAGATTACAGTTCCTAGGGCTTCCACTAGATGTCAACAGTCTTTAGAAAGATATTCAGGCTTGTCTTTTGAAAAATGAGCTAGAATTTGTAGTTTTAGTAAGTGGCTCCCATTTTGGCAGTAGTGCGTTCCGGTGAGTGCGCGTACTTCGTTATTTATCTCCGGTAATGGTCTCCGGTATTCTCTGTCTAAAATGTTATCATTTATTTACATATTAGTGTACCTGAGGATTGATTATAAACGTTGTTTGATATGTTTGGAAGAAGTTTATTGGTAACTTACGGGATTCATTTGTATGCATTTTGAATGAGGGAAACCGGTGGATTACTGAGTCTAGCGCGCCAATGAAACAGACTTTTTGGGGATATAAAGAAGGATTTTATCAAACAAAAGGACTGTTTGTTATGTAGCTGGGACCCTTGTGATTGCAACCAGATGAAGATCTTCAAAGGTAAGTGATTTATTTTATTGCTATTTCTGACTTTCGTGACTTCGCTGCTTGGTTGGAAAATGTATGTAATGATTTTGTGTGCGGGGCGCTGTCCTCAGATAATTGCACGGTGTGCTTTTGCCGTAAAGCCTTTTTGAAATCGGACAAAACGGCTGGATTAATAACCTCTTGGGGATAGTGAGACGCTAGCGTCTCAAGTGGCCAATAGCCTCGGGAAATGCAGAGCGCCAAATTTAAAAAAAACGCACACCTCACTCCCCTTCTTGGCTTCCATGGCAGGGTACTCAATTAAAGCTACACTCGTTGTGAATCCAGCCAACATGTCAGATTTTAAAAATGCTTTTCGGCGAAAGCAGGAGAAGCTATTATCTGATAGCATGCACCCACCCCAACCACCTGAACCAGTTGTAAACAAAAGAACTAGCGTAGCAGGCGCTACACAAAACGCTGAAATAAAATATAAAACATGCATTAGCTTTGACGAGCTTCTTTGTTGGCACTCCAATATGTCCCATAAACATCACAATTGGTCCTTTTTTTCGATTAATTCCGTCCATGTATACCCAAAATGTCCATTTATAAAGCAGGTTTGATCCGGAAAAAAACTGCTTTCCAAAACACAACGTCACTACAAAACATTTCAAAAGTTGCCTATAAACTTTGCCAAAATATTTCAAACTACTTTTGTAATGCAACTTTAGGTATTTTTAAACGTTAATAATCGATCAAATTGTAGACGGGGCAATCTGTATTCAATAAAGCAAGTAAACAAAACATGCACCATTTTCCCTCTTGCGTAACTATCAACAGTGTAACGTTGTTCCAGGATGTGCCTCTTCTTTGTTTCACCAATGATTAACTTCAACCCAATTCCAAAGACTGGTGACATCCTGTGGAAGTCGTAGGAACTGTAGAATGGTCGCTATCAAATTCCCTTGGCAAAGACAACTGAGGGAACGGTCAGAGGAAAAAAAATAAATAAATTCTGAACAGTTTTTCCTCTGGGTTTTGCCTGCTACGTAAGTTCTGTTATAGTCACAGACATGATTGAACCAGTTTTAGAAACTTCAGAGTGTTTTCTATCCACACCTATGAATCACATGCATATAATATATTCCTGGCATGAGTAGCAGGAAGTTGAAATTGTGCACGCTATTTATCCAAAAGTGGAAATGCTGCCCTCTATCCCTAAGAAGTTTTAACAAGAAGTTAAGATGTTAAATGGTACTTGTATTTTCATGAATGTTTCATATTACGATTTCTGTAATTTTAATTTCGCGCACTGCAATTTCCCCGGATGTTGTTGAGGTGAGACGCTAGCGTCCCAATGATCCATAAGAATTAACATTCCTACCACCTTCAATGGCTTTTCTTTCCAATGGTACCAATTATATGCATATCCTGACTTCAGGGCCTGAGCTACAGGCAGATTACTTTGGGCATGTCATTCAAGCGGAAATTGAGAAAAAAGGGGCCTAGCCCTAAGATGTATGTAAGGTGTGCAATAGATGATGGAGGTTATCTGAGGATATTAGTTTTTTAACAAACCCGCTTTGGTCCGTTATTCCAATTTGGGTAAGTGAGTGTTCGTACAGGACAACAGATGGTACTTATCAAAGATAGGGGGTGATACTGAGAGCATTAGATGGCCTCCTTACCTTTTTTTAATAAAATCTAAATTAGTGCTGTATTTATATCCCTTCCAAATGAAGCTTTATGAACTGCTGTGTTAATCATTTAGAGTAATAATTTACCACATTGGATCCAACATTTTAAATGGACCTCAGGAGGAATACCGTGTTTTATGTATGACTTACACTGTAAATCACCTTGTGATGGAAATTAAGTATCTTTGCATTGATTTCTGGAGAGAGAGCAGTATGAGGTGAAAGCAGAGATAGAAGAGGAGAGGACCGTCAAAAAATACATTATAAGAAATACGGTTTTTAAGTGTCTGTCCTATAGCTAGGAGATATTAGAAATCTCAGGAAATATGTGTTTTTTTGGACACATATTTAACCCCTTATTTTTGTTGTCACAAAACTACCTCCATACTTCCATTCATTTGTATGGGTTACCTTTAGATGAGAGCCTTCATAGAGCAAAACTGAGAGTTCGTGAAAGTCTCCCCTTTCCACAGTGGGTTATATTATTTTGAACCCAAACGGTTCGGACGCTACAAACATTTTCATGAGAAGACTGATTTTCGGGATTTCTGATGGTCTGCCAAACACCTCTGTAGCTCGTCCACCTTCCACCGCAGATGTGGAAGGCTGACAAAATCGTTGACATTACCCATAAGCACTGCGTTATGTTACGCCAAATGTTACACTTTCATGGAGACGTACACAACTGAGTGAAAAAGCAACGCACCTTGTGGTTGAAGGCTCTGTTGCGAGACTAATATTGCATACTGTGTTCAGACTTTGGTTGAACTTCAGTCAGCCGGCGTCCGTTAAAGAACAGGAAGTTACAAAAACAGAGAAGAAGATGAAAATATATGGTTTTCGGTGATGGCTTTATGGGATAGCTAGCAACTTTAAACAATTACCCATTCCTGTAAGTGAGTAGTATTTCAATGGTAATGTTAAATATGTAATGTCCGGGGTGTAGTGGAGGAAGAAGTCAGATGCAGGAAACAGAGAGTTCAGAGTAGCGCTACTTCTTTATTCACCACACAGGTGAAAACGACGCCACTCAAACAAATGCCCCAAAACACAGGGGAACTAAAGAGTCCCGAATAACTCACATGCACAAACAACTGTGACTTACAGGCGTGTACACATAAAACAATCCCGCACACCCAGCAGGCTGGCCGGCTGGATAATAAAGCCCAACTAATTAACCTAACTAAACACAGGTGTAACTAATAAACAGACAAGGAGGGGGAGAAAAAGATCAGTGGCAGCTAGTAGGCCGGTGACGACGACTGCCGAGCGCCACTCAAACAGGAAGGGGAGCCACCTTCGGTAGGAGTCGTGACAAAATAATACACATTGGCTGTTAAGCCAATTATATTATGTGACTGTTGCCTGCCGTTTAAGTTTATTATGATGGTAATGACATTTGTTTTTGATGATATTTGTTAGGTGGAGGTTGCTAGCTACAGTGGCTTTTAGCTAGCTAGCTATAAAGTGCAATAAAGATAGAAAAACAAGTTGAGGAACAAGTAACTAAACAACATTTGACTGAGAAGCTGCCCATGCAATAAAACAAGGTTAAACTGACAGATTTCAATGGGGATTTTTTACTTTGTTACTTAGTTTGCCTCACGAGTGCGTTACCAAAAGTTACAAAAATAGGTGTACTTCTGCATTTCAGACCCAATATTCAAGCAAACAAGGTCTACCTACACCTGTGCGTTACTAAAGTGCGTAACTAAATTTGGGTAATCCAAAAGTTAAATCACTGATTACAATGTTGGCCAGGTAACTAGTAACTCTAACGGACTACATTTAGAAAGTAACCTACCCAACCCTGTATACACACATACACAGTCAGAGATTCAGCGAGAAAGAGAGACGGAGAGAGAGAGACATATAGTCACAGTAAGTTACAGTGAGTTATTGCGATTACAGGAAACATGAGAACCACCCCTCCCCAACAGCCCTGCACAAACAGAAACACAAACACACACACACACACACACACACACACACACACACACACACACACACACACACACACACACAGTAGCATCCACCCCTCTTCGAATGCTCATCAGTATTGATGCTGTGTGTTGTTGTCACTGACAGTCAACCCTGTGTTCTGGTCCTAGTGAAAGTGCTTTTTTGTGAAATCTCACTCTGTCGTTTATTGATGTTTCTCTCATTCTCTCTCCCCTGCTCTGCTTCCTTCCTCATCTCCCTCACCAAGAAGTGCTCTTGTTACATCAAATATCACAGCACACAGAATCAAAACTCTTCCAACCTACCGTGGAGCACCGTGTGTGCCACCACAATGTGTAACATTGGTATCGAGGCAAAAATTGTTTCCCCACTTCAATATAAAATTCAATTGCAGCGTGTTTCCAGCGATTTGCCCTTTTAATTTATTCTCTGTTCCCAGAAAGAAGGTTTTCTTCTTTGTTTATCTTCCGGGCAGTCCTTAAAGAAACATCTGACTGCCAGACTGCCTCACATCCAGCAGGTAAAGACCCTCTGTAAACATACACTAACAACCTGTAGCAGGTAAAGAGCCCATGGAATGGCCTCTTACAGGATCACTTACTATACCCCTGCTGTGGAAAGGCTGTTTTAACCAAATAAGCATTATCTGTTGCGATTGTTTGTGAGAATGCCAACAGGTGTGGTTCCCGTGGGGAAAATATTATATTGGGGAAAGGTTCCCGTGGGGGTTGCCATGGAAGCCAAGAAGGGGAGTGAGGTGTGTGTGTGTGCTCAAACACACATGCATGTGGGGGTCTGGGGGAGGAAGTGTGTCCATCTGATGAATGGGCATTTTCTTGAACTCAATTTTATACACTAATTGTAGTCTCACCCCATTAATTTGTAATGACCGGTAGTTTTTGACCGGGAACACCACAGGTGAACAAAAGTTAAATAAAAATGAATTTAATGAAAATCATCTAAATGTGTGTTCAGATGCCCTGTGTGGACAATGCCATGGAATATTATGACAATCAGATTAAATAAATTCAATTTTTCAGAGAGAACTTGTAATCAGTCCAATTTGACCAGAACACAACAGGAGTGTTAAAGCAAGGCCTCATGAGATATGTAATGTAGGGTTATGTTACGACTCCTACCGAAGGTGGCTCCCATTCCTGTTCAGGTGGCGCTCGGCGGTCGTCGTCCCCGGCCTACTAGCTGCCACTGATCCCTTTTCCCCCTTTTCTGTTTATTAGTTGCACCTGTGTTTAGGTAGGATAATTGTTTGGGCTTTATTTACCAGCCGGCCCGCCTGCTGGTTGTGCGGGATTATTTTCAGTGTACGGTTGTATACGACTGTAGGTCACGGTTGTCAGTGTGTGTGTATTTTGCTGAACTGTTTAAGTTCCCCGTGTTTGGGGCGTTTGTTTTTGGTTGGCGTCGTGGTGTATTAAAAGTAGCGCTACCCTGAACTCTGCTTCCTGCGCCTGACTTCTTCCTCCACTACACCCCGGGCTTTACAGGTTATAAAGACTTTAATTAGAATTATAAAATTCACCTTCTGTAGGAATTGACTTGAAACCAAGTTCAACAATCCTTTCACTAACAAATACAGTTGTGGGTGGTAACTCTACAATTCACTCAAAGGCAAGGGACACTGAGAAATGATATTGGAGGCGTGGTTTAGTGGGAGGAGCTACTCAAAAATGTCACAGTGACTCTCGGTTTGAGCAATGACTACAAAATCACTAAGTAACTGTACTCAGACGCATAAAGTGCAATGGGTTTCCATAAAAGTTTTGATTAATAACAAGACATTGGGATTTACAGTGTACCTCTCATTATTAACGAGATTAAGCTCTCATCAGTCAAGGCATTTATTAGCTGTGATTCAGGTTGATTTGAGGCGTAGGAAATACTGTCTCTAATATAATTGGATATGAGTGTCGTTTCACAGTCCCACGTAGCACATATATTAGGTTATACATTATTAAGGGCATGCTAACATTTGGAAATGCCAATCACTATGTTTAATAACGTCTCCTACGTCTCAATCAGTTGAGGAGTCAAGGCTGTGTCCCCCATACGGCACCCTATGGGCCCTAGTCAAAGGTAGTGCACTATATGGGGAACAGGGTGCCATTTGGGACTTACACTATTCTATAGGTCTCACAGAGATGAAAATATTGAACTCCCGTGGTAATTGATTATTTATAATCATGCAGGGAGAAGCTCAAATCCTGCCTTCGTGCCACTTTGGTATACCATAGGGTAAGAGCAACACACATGAACACATGCTTGCAGGCACATACACAAGCACTCGCACATGTCAACACACACACACACACACACACACACACACACACACACACACACACACACACACACACACACACACAAACACACACACACACACACACACACACACACACACACACACACACACACACACACACACACACACAGGCCCATCCAGCTATGTACTGTATGGGTTGGATGTAGAGTGTGAGAGTAAATCTGCTATTTTCTCTTCTCCAGGCTTTCTGTTTCATGCTTCTAAGACCCAACACTATTAGCATATTTAAAGCTGTCTTTATAGGCAAAGGCTGTTACCGTATGCATGCATTTGAATATGTTGTATGTTTGGTTCATTTCTTCAGGTTTCTCTTGGGGAGAAGGAATAAGGAAGTATGTATTTGGGAAGGAGAAGGAGTACACAAAAAAATGCTTGGTTATTTAGAAGACTGGGTTGCAGGTGTTGGGTCACTTAGTTGAGTTGTTTTCTTTAAAAATAGCATGGTTGGGTTGTTGATGATGAGGTTGTTGATTTTTTACCTTTTTATTTAACTAGGCAAATCAATAAAGAACAAATTATTATTTTCAATGACAGCCTACAAACAGTGGGTTCACTGCCTTGTTCAGGGGCAGAACAACATAGTTTTTTTTACCTTGTCAGCTCAGGGATTTGATTTTGCAACCTTCCGGTTACTAGTCCAACACTAGTAACCTACCACCCTCATATTAAGATATGAGAGAAAAAAGGAATGTCCTCATCTCTGGTAGGCTCCAATGGAGATTTAATCAGAAGCACAACTAAAATAAAAACGTGATGTACTGCAAATAGAATATTATAGAAGGGTCCAGACACATTTTTTTGTGAATTCATGTTTTAGATAAACTTACCCTAATCAGCAAGTCACTTCCTCATCCTCATTGTGTTGTATGGGGGCCCTGAAAAAACATGAACAAAGGCTCCAAAAACACCCAAATAGATCATTTTTAAAACAGCAAAGGTATAGTGATACAGGTCTTTAGATGTTGTACATATGAAATTGTGTCATTCCAAACTTTATCCTCAATGTTATATTCCATTTCGTTGTGACTTGAGCGATACCTCTCCATCCATTTTACAGGTAATTGCCAAAATAAAGAAAACACTTAACTTCTTATGGCTGGGGGGCAGTATTGAGTAGCTTGGATTAATAAGTTTCCCAAAGTAAAAGGCCTGCTCCTCAGTCTCAGTTGCTAATATATGCATATTATTATTAGTATTGGATAGAAAACACTCTAAAGTTTCTAAAACTGTTTGAATGATGTCTGTGAGTATAACATAACTCATATAGCAGGCAAAATCCTGAGGAGAAATCAAAACAGGAAGTGAGAAATCTGAGCTTGGTATGTAATCACCACAGTTCCCATTGAAATCCCCTTGAGATATTAATGATGTTGCACTTTCTAGGGCTTCCACTAGATGTCCACCGTCTATAGAAATTTGAATTACACTTCTACTGTGTTGTGGGAATCTATCAGGTGACTGGCAGTCAGACATTTTCTGATCACGCGCATTCCTCATGGTATCCACTTGCGTTCCATTGCTCATCAAGACACAAAGGAATACTCCGGTTGGAACTTTATTGAAGCTATATGTTAAAAACATCCGAACGATTTATTCTGTACTTAGTTTGAAATGTTTCTTCGACCTGTAATAAAACATTTTGAAGTTTTTGTCCGACGTAACGCTGACCAGAATGAGCGTTTGGATATGTATACCAAACGCGCTAACAAAAGGAGGTATTTTGACATAAATAACGGACATTATCGAACAAAACTAACATTTATTGTGGACCTGCGATTCCTGGAGTGCTTTCTGATGTAGATCATCAAAGGTAAGGGAATATTTATCATGTAATTTCTTGTTTATGTTGACGCCAACACGGCGGCTATTTTTACTATTTTTCTGAGCGCCGTCTCAGATTATTGCATGGTTAGCTTATTCTGTAAAGTTTTGCATTAAGGAGAGGTATATCTATAATTCCATGTGTTTAACTTGTATTATCATCTACATTTATGATGAGTATTTCTGTTGAATGATGTGGCTATGCAAAATCACAGATGTTTTTGGAACTAGGGAATGTAACGCGCCAATGTAAACTCATATTTTGATATAAATATGAACTATATCGAACAAAACATACATGTGTTGTGTAACATGAAGTCTTATGAGTGTCATCTGATGAAGATCATCAAAGGTTAGTGATTCATTTTATCTCTATTTGTGCTTTTTGTGACTGCTCTCTTTGTCTGGAAAAAATGGCTGTGTTTATTGTTGGTGGTGACCTAACATAATCGTTTGTGGTGCTTTTGCTGTAAAGAATAGTTGAAATCGGACAATGTGGTGGGATTAACAACAATAACCTTTAAAATGGTATAAAATACATGTACAGTCTGTTTGAGGAATTTTAATTATGAGATTTTTGATGTTTTGAAATTGGCGCCCTGCACTTTCACTGGCTGTTGTCATATCGATCCCGTTAACGGGATTTCAGCCCTAAGAAGTTTTAAGTAAAGGAAGGCTACAAAGTACACTGAACAAAAATATCAACGCAACATGCAACAATATCAAAGATTTAAGAGTTACAGTTCAAATAAGGAAATCAGTCAATTAAATGAATCCATTAGGCCCTAATCTATGGATTTCACATGACTGGGAATACAGATATGCTGGTCGCAGATACATAAAAAAAAAATAACAGAAAACTGTTCAGTATCTGGTGTGCACACCATTTGCCTCAAGCAGCGCGACACATCTCCTTTCCATAGAGTTGATCAGGCTGCTGATTGTGGCCTGTGGAAGGTTGTCAAACTCCTCTTCAATGCGAAGCTGCTGGATATTTGCGGGAACTGGAACACCTTGTCATACACGTCAATCCAGAGCATCCCAAACATGTCAATGGGTGACATGTCTGGTGAGTATGCAGGCCATGCAAGAACTGGGACATTTTCAGCTTCCAGGAATTGTGTACAGATCCTTATCACGCTGAAAGATGAGGTGATGGCGGAGGATGAATGGCACGACAATGGGCCTCAAGGTCTTGTCACGGTATCTTTGTGCATTCAAATTGCCATCTATAAAATGCAATTGCGTTCATTGTCCTTAGCTTATGCCGGCCCATAACACAACCCCACGGCCACCCTGGGGAACTCTGTTCACAACGTTGACATCAGGAAACCACTCACACACATGAAGCCAAACACGTTATCTGCCATCTGCCCGGTACAGTTGAAACCAGGATTCATCCATGAAGAGGACACTTCTCCAGCCTGCCAGTGGGTATCAAAGGTGAGTATTGATGCCGAACTGCAGTCAGATCAAGACCCTCGTGAGGACCAAGAGCACACAGATGAGCTTCCCTGAGACAGTTTCTGACACGTTGTGCATAATTTCTTTGGTTCTATGAACCCACAGTTTCATCGGCAGTCCGGGGTGGATGGTTTCAGACGCTCCTGCAGGTGAAGAAGTTGGATGAGGAGGTCCTGGGCTGGTGTAGTTAAACATGGTCTGCAGTTATGAGGCCGGTTGGACGTACTGCCAAATTATCTGAAACAATGTTGGAGAGGCCTTATGGTAGATAAATGAACATTCAATTCTCTGGCAACAGCTCTAGTGGACATTCCTGCAGTCAGAATGCCAATTGCATGCTCCCTCAACTTGAGACATCTGTGGCACTGTATTGTGTGACAAAACTGCACATTTTGGAGTGGCCTTTTATTGTCCCCAGCAAAAGGTGCACTTGTGTAATGATCATGCTGTTTAATCAGCTTATTGATATGCCACACCTGTCAGGTCGATGGATTAACTTGGCAAAGCAGAAATGCTCACTAACAAGAATGTTAACGCATTTGCCAACAAATATTTGAGAGAAATAAGCTTAACGTGCATATGGAACATTTCTGGGATCGTTTATTTCTGCTAATGAAACGTGGGACCAACACTTTACATGTTGCATTTATATTTTTGTAAGTATATATTGAAAGCATGGGGTGCTTTCACACAGGAAGTTCCAGACACTTGTAGAATCTATGCCAAGGCACATTGAAGCTGTTCTGGCGGTTTGTGGTGGCCCAATGCCCTATTCAGACACCATTTGTTGGTGTTTCATTTATTTTGGCAGTTAATTGTAGCAGCAGGCTACATGGAAAATGGAACCACTCGAGATGGCTAGAGTTGCGCAAAAGTTAATACGACATTGATGATTAAGTTTGGAATGATGGAATGACTCCACTTCATGTGTAAAACATCTAAAGACCTACATCATTATACTGAGAGCTTTGCCATTTCTAAAAGTACATTTTGGGGTGTTTTGATTTGCTGTTTTGGGTACGTTTCTTTGAAATATGTAGTAGTCTGGTATAATAATAACATTGGTATGTAATGTGCAAACATATTTAATGAAAATTGACATTTCCATTGTACCAACTAAAAATTATGAACAAGACTGATGTTTACTCTCTCGGGTGACAAAAAAGACATATCTTAATGCCTCACCGTTAGTAAGCCATGCCTCCTGAACATAACCTATGGATCACAGCATGAAAGTCAATATAAACCAATTGATGGTTAACCCATTTAATCCCATCAGTCACAATAGTGAGAAAAAACACTTTTGTACTTCACAGGCTAAAGAAGTTAAAGTTGTACTTGTAAAAAAAATGTGTCAAATATTATGTATTATTATGGTGTCTAGTATGATTCAGAGAAGTTTCATATAATCTCAATATTACAGTCACAAAACCACAAAAAAAAAACTCTCAAGTGTACTTTTACAGATTCATTTGACAACAGAAGTCTGTATTCAACAGCAACAAATACATTGCTGAAATTAAAAAGCCTATTGCCAACCTTTTTAACCTCTCTCCTTTCTGGGGAGGTTCCCATTGCTTGGAAGGCAGCCACAGTTGGTCCTTTATTTAAAGGGGTCGATCAAGCTGATCCTAACTGTTATAGGCCTATTTCTATTTTGCCCTGTTTATCAAAAGTGTTTGAAAAACTTGTCAATAATCAACTCACTGGCTGTCTTGAGGTCTATAGTATTCTCTTGGGTATGCAATCTGGTTTCTGCTCAGGTTATGGATGGCAACCTGAAAGGCCCTCAATGATGTCACTATTGCTCTTGATTCTAAGCAATATTGTGCTGCTATTTTGATTGACTTGGCCAAAGCTTTTGATACGGTAGACCATACCATTCTCGTGGGCCAGCTAAGAAGTATTGGTGTCTCTGAGGGGTCTTTGGCCTGGTTTGCTAACTACCTTTCTCAAAGAGTGCAGTGTATAAAGTCAGAATCTGCTGTCTCAGCCACTGACTGTCACCAAGGGATTACCCCAGGCTCAATCCTAGGCAACACACTCTTCTCAATTTACATCAACAACATAGCTCAGGCAGTAGGAAGCTCTCTCATCCATTTATATGCAGATGACACAGTCTATTACTCAGCTGGCCCCTCCCTGGATTTTGTGTTAAATGCTCTACAACAAAGCTTTCTTAGTGTCCAAGCTTTCTCTACCCTTAACCTTGTTCTGAACACCTCCAAAACAAAGGTCATGTGGTTTGGTAAGAAGAATGCCCCTCTTCCCACAGGTGTTATTACTACCTCTGAGGGTTTAGAGCTTGAGGTAATCACCTCATACACGTACTTGGGAGTATGGCTAGACGGTGCACTGTCCTTCTCTCAGCACATATCAAAGCTGCAGGCTAAAGTTAAATCTAGATTTGGTTTCTGCTATTGTAATTGCACCTCTTTCACCCCAGCTGCCAAACTAACCCTGATTCAGATGACCATCCTAACCATGCTAGATTACAGAGACAAAAATTATAGTTTGGCATGTAAGGGTACTCTCGAGCGGCTAGATGTTCTTTACCATTCATCCATCAGATTCTTCACCAATGCTCCTTATAGTACACATCACTGCACTCTATACACCCCTGTAAACTGGTAATCTCTGTATACCCATCGCAAGAGCCACTGGTTGATGCTTATTTATAAAATCCTCTTAGGCCTCATTCTCCCCTATCTGAGATTTATACTGCAGCCCTCATCCTCCACATACAACACCCGTTCTGCCAGTCACATTCTGTTAAAGGTCCCCAAAGCACACACATCCCTGGGTTGCTTCTCTTTTCAGTTTACTGCAGCTAGCGACTGGAACGAGCTGCAACAAAGACTCAAACTGGACAGTTTTATCTCAATCTCTTCATTCAAAGACTCAATCATGGACACTCTTTCTGACAGTTATGGCTGCTTTGTATGAGTTATTGCTGTCTCTACCTTCTTGACCTTTGTGCTGCTGACTTTGCCCAATAATGTTTCTACCATGTTTTTGTGCTGCTACAATGTTGTGTTGCTACCATGCTGTGTTATGTGTTGCTGCCTTGTTATGTTGTTGTCTTAGGTCTCTCTTTATGTAGTGTTGTGTGTCTCTCTTGTTGTGATGTGTGTTTTTTTTCTATATTTATATTGTATTGATTTATTTAATCCCAGGCCCCCGTCCCTGCAGGAGGCCTTTTGCGTTTTGGTAGGCCGTCATTGTAAATAATTTGAATTTGTTTTTAACTGACTAGCCTAGTTAAATAAATGTGAAATAAAAATAAAACAAATTAAAGGGTCTAGTTAACATATGTCCCTTCATTTTCAATACATTGAATCCATGATGCTCGTGGTATATGAAATATCTTATTGTCACATTTGTGACCAATGTAAAAATACAATGGCTCTAACTTATTATAGAAATCTGTTATTTAATCACAGCTGATTTTATTTTTCTTTAAATGGAAGTTCAGTTGGGTTATGGATATATTTGATCAAGTATATCCATAATGCTCTTACAGATGATTTTATCATTATCCATTAGCCTTTACATGTGTTTAAATCAGTGATCTTGACTGTAAAATGTCATATTTTGTTATTTCAGGGGGAATAAGCCATGTATAGATCCATAAACTTAGTGTAATAACTTAATAACTTCTTGATTCTACTTGAGACGCATATGTCTCAACTAGGCACCTGGAAATGCAAATGCGCTACGCTAAATGCTAAATGTACTCGTTAAAACTCAAACCTTGATCAAAATTCACAAGCAGGGTATTGAATTAAAGCTACACTCGTTGTGAACCTAGCCAACAAGTCAGATTTTTAAAATGCTTTTCGGCGAAAGCATGAGAAGCTATTATCTGATAGCATGCAACACCCCAAAATGCCTGAATGCGATGTAAACAAAGATATAGCTTAGCCGGCGCTACACAAAACGCAGAAATAAAATATAAAACATTCATTACCTTTGACGAGCTTCTTTCTTGGCACTCCTATATGCCCCATAAACATCACTATTGGGTCTTTTTTTCGTTTAAATCGGTCCATATATACCCAAAATAGCTTTCTATGGAAGCTGTGTCATTCAGAAAAAAACATTGTTTTTAAACGCTGCGTCATTTTTTAAAATTAAAAAAGTCAACGATAAACTTTCACAAAACACTTCGAAATCCTTTTGTAATCCAACTTTAGGTATTAGTAAACGTTTATAATCTATCAAAATGATTACAGGGCGATGTATATTCAATAGCTCCTCGTCTGCAAATCAATGGCTGCCAATGTCCACAATGAAAAGAACCTGGTGGAGACCGGAAGAAACGGAATCCAGATAGTTGGATTTTCCAACAAAAAATTCAATTGAAAATGACGACAATGGCGACATCGTGTGGAATTTGTATGAATTGCATGCAGGTCGATATTACATTTTGTCCCCTGTTAACAACCCATGAAAGTGACTTATGGAAATTATTTTTAGCTTTCAGAGAGCAGTTTTTCTTGCGTTTTTCAATGAAACACACGATCTGTTATAGTCACAGCCGTGATTTAACCAGTTTTAGAAACTTCAGTGTGTTTTCTATCCACACATACTAATCATATGCATATACTATATTCCTGGCATGAGTAGCAGGACGCTGAAAAGTTGCGCGATTTTTAACAGAATGTTCGAAAAAGGAAGGGGTAGACTTAAGAGGTTTTAACAAATATTTCATGTCAACAGATTTGTTTCGTGTCTCCTAACAATGGTAGACCTGATTTACAGTATAAGTCACACCCTGACCTTAGAGCTTTTTAGGTCTCTATTTTGGTTTGGTCAGGGTGTGATTTGGGTGGGCATTCTATGTTATTTTTTCTATTTCTTTGTTTTGGCTGGGTATGGTTCTCAATCAGGGACAGCTGTCTATCGTTGTCTCTGATTGGGAACCATACTGATTGGGAACCATGCTTAGGTAGCTTTTACCCACACTATGGTGTGTGTTTGTATGGTCTATGGCTTATGGTCTAGGCCCAAAGCTCTCAGCCCAAGTAAAAGCCCATGATACGCAGCTCAAGCTCTCTTCCATTGCATGGGGAAGGCCTACTGCATGTATTAACTTTCCTATTTAGCTTATCTCTGCTTCTCTGATTCTCTCCTCCATCCTTTTGCAGCCGCTTCCAGACCTCCTTCTGTTCCCCTACTTTACCACTCTACCTCACTCATGAGAGAACCCAGATACCTGAACAAATCGCTATGTAGTCAAAGCACCCACTTGGAATATGTGTGTGTGCGTGTGTATGCGTGCATGTGTTGCTCAGGAAGGCTGTAATCCAGAGTATTTACATGAGTGTGGAAGATCAGAGGAGTGTAAAAGTGTGTTATTAGATTCACACTTTGCCAGCTTTGAAATCAAAGTACCCACATGCAAAAATACTATAGTATACTATGGTATAAATACTATATGAGGTTTTGTGTTTTTGTGGACTTTACTGTAGTATTCACTGTCATTTTTTCTGTAGTGTTCATTGTAGTATACTGTAGTATTTACAATTACATATAGTATAAACACTGTAGTTAAAGAAAACCAGTATATACTATAATAATTAATGTAGTGTTTTTGCTGCCTGTAGTATTTACATTAGTGATTTTGCAGACTATTATACTGTAGTGTTTACTGTAGTGTTTTTTGCAGACTGTAGTACTCACTGCAGTTTTTGCAAACTGTAGTATTTCCTGTGGTGTTTTTCTTTTGTTATCTTTGACAAGCGGAGGCTCTCTCCTTCAGAAAACCTACAGAAAAAATACTAAAACCGCACATTTTCCATACGTTGTTTGAAAGTAGAACTGGGGATTGAATGAATACTTCAACACTTTTTCACTTTAGTATGATCTGTAGGGAATACACAATATTATATGTACTTGGCATGCAGGTTTCTCACGTATGGGTGGCACAAACTGTGATATGGGGGAGGGGAATGGGCAGGGTATGTGCAAATTAAATACTGGAGTATTTACTACAGTAAAAAAGTTTTGTGTTTTTGCGGACTGTAGTGTTTTTGCTAACATTACTGTAGTATTTACTACAGTGTTTTTTTTCTAATAATACTATACCATTTACTAAAACATTCTATAGTAAGTACTACACATGATCGAGGGATCCTACAGTGTAATGTAGTATTCAACAGTATACTACAGAATTCTATAGTACGTACTGTAGTATTCTATAGTAAATTATACTGTAGTATTTTTTTCATGTGGATACTTTAAACATAATCTAGCCTGAGCTCACACCATGGGTCATTTACAGGATGGTAAGGCAGATCTAACAATCTACCAGTAATATTACATTTAATCCCAAAAATTTATGAGCAGTAGCTTGAAGATGAAATAGTGCTGTTGCAAAGAAAGTATTAGTAGTGGGTAAAAAGAGGAGTTTAGGAGTTTAAGCTTCAACTTGGGGAAACAGGGATTGGATTTATGTTCAGTGTTTGCAACTTAAATGCTGTCAATGGTGTTTCTGTGTTTAAATTCACTTTGAGATAAACAACGTTGTTTCTCATACTGAATACCTTAGAGCAGGGGTGTCAAAGTCAAATGGACGGAGGGCCAAATAAAAAAATCAGCTACAAGACGAGGGCCGGACTGTTCGAATGTTCATTGAAAATTTTTTAAATGACGCATATAGTCTAGTGAACCTAATTGAACCTACTGAAAACCTAACAAATATATTACAATATGATCAGATAAATAAAGCAATATTTTCTTATGGCTCTGTCAGTAATCTTTAATTTTCAACAGACACAAAAGACAAATTTCCTTTATATAAATATCCCCATAACATGAACATTAAATGAAAGAAACCGGTATTCAAGGCACCATCAGTAGACTATATTTTCTATTTTAGCAAAAGTGGGCTAAATTTACTTCAAAGAAAAAACAATAATAGCAATTTTCTATCATCCACTCAACTGAAATATTTTTAAAATATAATTGGATTGAAATACAAAAAAATAAAGTGCAAAAATCTATTAATCAAAAACAACACTTTGTTTAAGGAGAAGTAACATGCAGTGAAAACAAATATTAAATTTTAACTTTTAAACTTGAACTGAGTAAAAACTCTAAATATGTGATTGCACAGTAATGTTCACTTGTTTGAGGTTGAGGGTGATACTTGGTGGTGTCCCATCTTTTCCACAAGTTCATCAATGTTCGGGGTAAGGCTCTGAGCTGAAGAAATCCTCAGAATTGAGTGGAGGTGTTCAGCAGTAAGTCGACTTCTGTGTGATGTTTTGTTCAGGTTCATCAAAGAAAACAGTTGTTCACACAGGTATGTGCTGCCAAACATAGACAACGTTTGAGCAGCCTGGATGCGCAGCTGGGACATTGTGCCGGGGAGGAAACGGGCAAACTCCGCAGCACCCACTGCCGCATATTTTGCCCTCAGTGCATCATTGCATTGGAGGTCAATCAACTCCATTTGGAGGTTTGGTGGTGAGCTTTCCACGTCAACAGCAAATGGGTTACCGAGCAGTTCCAACCTGCTTTTTTGTGCTTCAAAGTCAGCAAATCGGCGTCGAAAGTCAGCGGCAAGCATACCTATTTTATCAGCCAACTGTGTGCTCGGGAACGCACTGGTAGAGAGCTTCTCTTTCATGGTCTGGCAGCTGGGAAAGTGGCTCAAATTTTCTTTCCGCATCTGCGTCTCCCACAGAGTCAGTTTGGTTTTAAATGCCTTCACTGTACTGTACATATCAGAGATGACACGATCCCGACCCTGCAGCTGCAAGTTTATTGCATTCAGATGACTCGTAATGTCACACAGAAAAGCCATTTCACACAGAAACATTTCGTCTCGGAGTTGTGTTGTGTCTTTCCCTTTGCTGTCCAAGAACAGACAAATCTCCTCACGAAGCTCGAAACATCTTTGAAGCACCTTTCCCTGGCTTAGCCATCGCACCTCTGTGTGATAAGGCAAATCACCATGCTCCGTTTCTAACTCCGTCAGAAATGCCTTGAACTGGCGGTGATTCAAACCTTTGGCTCTGATAAAGTTAACTGTGCGCGTGATGATGCTCATTACATGCTCCATTTTCAAGGCTTTACCGCACAACGCTTCCTGGTGTATGATACAATGATAAGCTGTCAGCTCACCTGTCGCGTTTTCCTCTTGCATCTTTTCCCGTATCTTCGCCACCAGTCCGCTCCTGTGTCCACACATCGCAGGTGCTCCGTCGGTTGTCAAACCCACGAGTTTTTCCCAAGGCAGCTCCATCTCATTTACACATCTTGACACCTCTTCATACAAATCATGCCCCGTAGTTGTGCCATGCATAGGACGTAAAGCCAAAAACTCCTCTGTCACGCTTAGGTTGGAGTCCACTCCGCGGATGAAAATTGACAACTGGGCAATGTCAGAAATGTCGGTGCTCTCATCCACAGCCAAGGAATATGCAATAAAATCTTTTCCCTTTTTCACAAGCTGCTCTTTTAGATTGATGGACAACTGGTCTACTCTCTCGGCAATGGTGTTTCTGCTCAGACTCACATTTAAAAAGAGTTGCCTTTTTTCTGGGCAAACTTCGTCACAAACTTTAATCATGCAGTTTTTGATGAAATCCCCCTCCGTAAATGGCCGGGCTGATTTAGCGATCTCTTCTGCCAAAATAAAACTGGCCTTGACAGCAGCCTGGCCTTGTGATTTGGCTTTTTTGAACAGAGCCTGTCGAGATTTGAGGCCTCGTTTTAATTCCTCTGCCTTTTGTAGCCTTTGTTCCATGTCCATATTCTTGTTTTTGTCCGCGTGTTTCGTTTCATAATGTCGTCTCAGATTATACTCTTTCAGTACCGCCACACTTTCTCCACACAGAAGACACACAGGTTTTCCAGCTACCTTCGTGAACATATACTCCGACTCCCACCTTGTTTGAAACCCCCGGTTCTCAGTATCCACCTTCCGTTTTGCCATTTTTGATGGGTATCTGAAAGTTAATTTTACTGTGATGCTGACGACTGCTGTGCCAATAAATATTGAAATGAAGCAGCCTACTGCTCGGTGCGTCACCTTTGCATTGTGGGAAATGTAGTATTGGTGCGTGTAAAAGATCTGCGGGCTGCCGGCTTGCTGCGGGCCGGTTCTAATAATAAATCAAGATCATCCCAGGGGCCGTAAAAAACCTTCTTGCGGGCCGGATGTGGCCCGCGGGCCTTGACTCTGACATATGTGCCTTAGAGGGTGTTACAGCATTGGCCTGCACAGTGGCATTTCCTGAGGGTACTGACTGTGTGTGTGTGTTGTCAGGTGGTGTGGTTAATGTTATCGCTTTTGCTCAGTGTGCAATAGTGTTGTCCCTAAGGGATGATGGGTATGCGGTGTAGCTGGATTATCTATAAAGAATGAGCCCATTTAAGTACAGTGCTACAAGCCAGAACATAACATAAGCATTATGTCTTCATTCATTCAGACCCGCACTGCCATTGCCCCTGCCCGCAGTGCTCTGAGTAATTCATCACACACACACACACACACACACGCACACGCACACCACATGCACACTCACTCACTCACTCACTCACTCACTCACTCACTCACTCACCAGTGGTGGAAAAGTACCCAATTGTCATACTTGAGTAAAAGCATAGATACCTTCATAGAAAGTTACTCAACTAAATATGCAAGTCAAACAGTAAAATACTACTTGAGTAAAAGGCTAAAAGTGCATGGTTTTAAATATACTTAAGTATATTTTAGCCATTACATTAACCTTTGATACTTAAGTAACAAGTACGTTTGGTTGTCATGGAAATGTATGGAGTAAAAAGTACAACATGTTCTTTAGGAATTTAGTGAAGTAAAAGTAAAACTTGTAAAAAATATGTAAAGTACAGATACCCCAAAGAACTACTTAAGTACTTTAAACCACTGCCACTCACACGCCGACAGTGCACCTTGTCCAGAATAGTTCTACTAGCATTAATTAGGTGTTCGCAGCTGCCCAGAGCAGAGAGATGATAATGCTGTTATGACAATGTCCAGGGACCTGTATCTGCAATTGTATTTGTGTCTGTGCATGTGCGTGTATGCATGACTGTGGGTGTGTACACAGAGAATACATAGTTATGGATCAGATAAAGCCTCATTAGATCACCACAAACTGTTCTCTAACATTCAATCTAATTTATTTAAATCAATCAAATAAATTTATATAGCCCTTTTTTACATCAATCGATGTCACAAAGTGCTATACAGAAACTAGAGGTCGACCGATTAATCGGAATGGACGATTTAAAGTTTTCATAACAATCGGAAATCGGTATTTTTGGGCTCCGATTTGCCGATTTTTAAAATGAAATAAAAAAAAATATATGTTTTTATACCTTTATTTAACTAGGCAGGTCAGTTAAGAACACATTCTTATTTTCAATGACGGCTAGGAACGGTGGGTTAACTGCCTCGTTCAGGGGAAGAATGACAGATGTTCACCTTGTCAGCTCGGGGGATCCATCCTTGCAACATTACAGTTAACTAGTCCAACGCAATAACGACCTGCCTCTCTCTCGTTGCACTCCACAAGGAGACTGCCTGTTACGCGAATGCAGTAAGCCAAGGTAAGTTGTTAGCTAGCATTAAACTTATCTTTATAAAAAACAATCAATCATAAACACATGGTTGATGATATTACTAGATATTATCTAGCGTGTCCTGCATTGCATATAATCTGACTGAGCATACAAGCATACAAGTATCTAAGTATCTGACTGAGCGGTGGTAGGCAGAAGCACTTTCGTGAGTTTTGCCAGCAGCTCTTTGTTGTGATTCAAGCATTGCGCTGTTTATGACTTCAAGCCTATCAACTCCCGAGATGAGGCTGGTGTAACCGAAGTAAAATGACTAGCTAGTTAGCGTGCGCTAATAGCGTTTCAAACGTCACTTGCTCTGAGCCTTCTATTAGTTGTTCCCCTTGCTCTGCATGGGTAACGCTGCTTCGATGGTGGCTGTTGTCGTTGTGTTGCTGGTTCGAACCCAGAGAGGAGCGAGGAGAGAGGCGGAAGCTATACTGTTACACTGGCAATACTAAAGTGCCTATAAGAACATCTAATAGTCAAAGGTTAATGAAATACAAATGGTATAGAGGGAAATAGTCCTATAATTCCTGTAATAACTACAATCTAAAACTTCTTACCTGAATATTGAAGACTCATGTTAAAAGGAACCACCAGCTTTCATATGTTCTCATGTTACATAGCATATAGGTGCGGTAGAGAGAGAGGGTTGAAAATAGCAGGTCCGGGACAAGGTTGCACGTCCAGTGAACAGGTCAGGGTTCCATAGCTGCAGGCAGAACAGTTGAAACTGAAGCATCAGCACAAACAGGTGGACTGGGGACAGCAAGGAGTCAACAGGCCAGGTAGTCCTGAGGCATGGTCCTAGGGCTCAGGTCCCCCGAGAGAAGAGAAAGAGAGAGAATTAGAGGGTGCATACTTAAAATCATACAGGACACCGGATAAGACTGGAGAAATACTTCAGATAAAACAGACTGACCCTAGCCCCCTGACACAAACTATTGCAGCATAATTATTGGAGGCCTGGACAGGAGGGGTCGGGAGACACTGTGGCACCATCCGACTATACTTCCAGACAGGGCCAACCAGGCAGGATATAACCCCACCCACTTTTCCAAAGTACAGCCCCCACGCCACTAGAGGGATATCTTCAACCTCCAACTTACTACCCTGAGATAAGGCCGAGTATAGCCCACGAAGAACCCCCCCACTGCACGAATCCGAGGGTGGCATCAACCCGGACAGGAAGATCACGTCACAGACTCAACCCACTTAAGTGACGCATCCCTCCTATGGATGACATGGAAGAGCACCAGTAAGTCAGTGACGCAGCCCCCGTAATAGAGTCTGCGTCTCTCACATGGAGAGGCAGACCATTCCATAAAAATGGAGCTCTATAGGAGAAAGCCCTGCCTCCAGCTGTTTGCTTAGAAATTTTAGGGACAATAAGGAGGCCTGTGTCTTGTGACCATAGCATACAGTACGTGCAGGTATGTATGGCAGGACCAAATAGGAAAGATAGATAGCAGCAAGCCCATGTAATGCTTTTGTAAGTTAGCAGTAAAACCTTGACATCAGCCCTAGCCTTAACAGTAAGCCAGGAGGCTAGCACTGGAGTATTATGATCACATTTTTGGGTTCAAGTCAGCAGTGTTTAGCACTTACTGAAGTATACGGGTAGCCGGAAAGTTGATCATTGCAGTTGTCTAATCTGAATTGACAAAAGCATGGATATATTTTGCTGCCACACTTTTGGACAGAAAGTATCTAGATTTTTGCAATGTTGCGTAGATGGAAAAAAGCTGTCCTTGAAACAGTCTTGATATGTTTGTCAAAAGAGAGATAAGGTTCCAGAGTAACGCCGATGTCCTTTACAGTTTTATTTGATATGACTGTACAACCAAGATTAATTGTCAGATCCAACAGAAGATCTCTTTGTTTCTTGGGGCCTAGAACTAGCATCTCTGTTTTGGCCTGAGTTTAAAAGTAAAAAAATTGCCGCCATCCACTTCCTTATGTCTGAAACACAGCCTTCCAGGGAGGGCAATTTTGGGGCTTCACCATGTTGCATCGAAATGTACAGCTGTGTATTGTCCGCATAGCAGTGAAAGTTAACATTATGTTTCCGAATGACATCACCAAGAGGTAAAATATACAGTGAAAACAATAGAGGTCCTGAAACGGAACCTTGAGGAACACCGAAATTTGCAGTTGATTTGTCAGAGGACAAACCATCCACAGAGACAAACTGATATCGTTCAGACAGATAAGATCTGATCCAGGTCAGAACTTGTCCATGTAGACTAATTTGGGTTTCCAATCTTTCCAAAAGAATATGGTCATCGATGGTATCAAAAGCAGCACGAAGGTCTCGGAGCACGAGGACAAATGCAGAGCATTGGTCTGACACCAATAAAAGGTCATTTACCATCTTCACGAGTGCAGTCTCAGTGCAATGATGGGGTCTAAAACCAGACTGAAGCGTTTTGTATACATTGTTAGTCTTCAGGAAGGCACTGAGTTGATATACATACACTCAGTGGCTAGTTTATTAGGTATACCCATCTAGTACTGGGTCGGACCCCCCTTTGCCTCCAGAACAGCCTAAATTCTTCAGGGCTTGGAAACGTTGCGCAATTGGTGTCAAGGGACCTAATTTCTGCCAGGAAAACATTCCCCACACCATTACACCACCGCCACCCGCCTGCACCGTTGACACCAGGCAGGATAGGGCCATGGACTCATGCTGCTTATGACAAATCCTGATTCTGCCATCAGCATGACATAACAGTAACCGGGATTCGGACCAGGCAAGGATTTTCCGCTCCTCAATTGTCCAGTGTTGGTGATAGCATGCCCACTGGAGCAGCTTCTTCTTGTTTTTATCTGATAGGAGTGGTGGTCATCTGCTGCAATGGCCCATCCGTGACAAGGGCTGACGAGTTGTGCATTCCGAGATGTCGTTCGGGACACCACTGTTGTACTGCCTGTTTGTGGCCCACCTGTTGGCTTGAACATTTCTTGCCATTATCCTTTGACCGCTCATCAACTAGCTAGACACGTGAACAGCCCAGGAGGCCGGACGTTTGAGATACTGGAACCGGCGCACCTAGCACCGGCGATCATACCACTCTCAAAGTTGCTTGGGTCACTCTTTGCATATTCTAAGGCTCAATCGAATAGTAACTGAATTCCCCGATGCCTGTCTGCCTGCTTTATATAGCAAACCACGGCCACGTGACTCAATGTCTGTAGGAGAGAACAATTTTCTAGAACGGGGTGGTGTACCTAATAAACTACGCAAGACAACACTTACAAGAATAGTATTTTCCTGACATCACATTGTTTACCCAATAGGAGGCTTAAACCTGGCCGAAATGGGATCTTCCAAGCACACATCAAAATCCACAAAGAAATGCTTACAAAATCAATATTTTGCAACGGCCATCTCAGTCTCCAGACCCCAATAGAAAACCTGTCGTTTGAATTGTAGAAGGCAGTCCATAAGTGCAAACGAGGGATATCTAGGTCCAGGAAAGATTCTGTATGGAAGCATGGTCTAAGATCCCTCCCAATGTGTTCTCCAAACTCCATAAAACATTTTGAGAAAAAGGCTGTTCCAAAAAAAGTGAAAAAGTTAAGTATTACTTGCTTAACAAAGTATGTTTATATTTTTTGCATAAAATATAGCTCAGTATTTGTATTATTTATTTTTTTACAGTCTCATCTTTAATCAAGGATGCGTACGTGTGTGTGTTTGAGAGAGAAAGGTAGAGTTGGGAGCCATCTCATGCTGTGACAGCATTGTCCGGGAAACACTCTCTCTGGCAGGTTGATGGCACCAGAAGTTAAAACAGTTCCTTTTTAACAAGCAACTTTCTCACATATTGGCTCAGTGTGTGGGAGTATGAGTGTGAGAGAGACAAAGACAGAGAGAAGAGAGAGGGTTTTTCCCTGTGCCTGTGCCTGAGTCGTGATAGTCAGTCTGTTTTGATGCTGTGCTGGGAAGGCCAATATTGGGCAGCCTAGTCATCCTTGAGAGAACCAGCAGAGAAAGTCCATCTCTATGGACCTGGGGCACAGTACACTCTCAGAAAAAAAGGTGTTAAGTAGAACCATACAGGGATTTTTCGGTTTGTCCCCATAGGGGAACCCTTTTTGGTGCTGGGTAGAACCCTTATGTAGGGTTCTTCAAAGAACCCCCTGAATATGGTTCTACCAAGAACAATTTTATCTTTGTAGGGTTCATCCTATAACCCTCTATGAACAGTTCCACCAGCCTTATTAGCCATAAAAATGTAATCCAATATGGCAATACATTACATATACAAAGCTTTTCTTTGAGGGCCTAGTTATACCCTAACCCAGGGGTGTTAGGAATCTACTGGTTTGCAGGCCACATCAGGTCTGCAACTTTGCTGGCTTGCAAAGTAATGGGTAATTTCTATTGGAATCCAGCCAGAGTTAAGATATCCAACAAGTGGAATTGTTAATCACTCACAACCTGCATTTCAGAATGACTGCCAGGATTTAAAAAAAATGTAATCCTGAGACTAACTCAATCCATTATATTGAGGTAGCTTGCTATAAGTTAAACCGTATAAATCAAATGGATAGGTGTAAGCAATTATGGTCATTCCAAATGCACTTAATGAGGGGAAAGGATGGCTAGCCACACAGGAGGGTGATTTTTACTAAGGAGGAGAAGGAGGCCATGCTGACCGAGATGCATGCTGACCATTTCGGAGTGAAGCACATGATTGCCAAAATCAACCTACACTTCTTCTGATGGGGAATTGTCAAGGAGGTGGACAGCTGGGCAAGTGAAATAACCTTTTGTTTATCAATCACATTCTATTGTATCTGAAATTATTAATATTTCAATGAATGTCTTATCAGAGAGCACAAAATGTTTCAATTTGTCACTGTTTGATTAAAGGTCAGTACCCTGTCTAGCCTGCCAGAAGATTGAGAGGGTGAAGACTGTGCTGCCAGAGTTTAGGTCCATCAGTTGTTTCACCATGGCACATGATAGGTAAGTGTCCTAATTAAAATGTTGTAATGGTTTATTTATTTGACCACATCAGAGTTCAATATTATACAATGTGTGTGTGTGTGTGTGTCAGTATCCTTACAAATATGAATATCTACATACCGTATGACACAGGTAAGAATAAAGTTATCTTCTCTCTAACGCTGGAACAAGGTACAGATGTTATATTCTGTCACCAATGATTTGTTTTATTTATTTTTTACAATCGTTTTTGTTTTTCCATGGTACGTAATCAGACATATTTCAATATCTTACATTGTCAATAGATGACACTTTCCTGCCCCCTCCTCCAGGTTTGGTGAATGGACCAACCAGACACTCACAACTGCTGTGGGAAAATCCCTTGATTGGTACCAGGAGGGGTGGGAGAACTACCTGAAGGTAATTCTCTTTGCACACAACAGCAGCATCTAGGCCGAGTACGGACGGGAACCACAGCTGTTGACTGAGGCAAACAATACAATTTTATATACAATTATTGCATATACTGTAGTCTTATACATTTGTGATTGACTTAGTGTTGGTGGTGGAGGTTGTCGAACCGGATCAGAACCCCTCCGAGGACCACCTCCCGGCACGGACTGAGAAGGATGTGGAGGTTTTTGAGCAGGTAAAAATGATTGCCCGCTGTAAATGTATTTTCTTGAGCTCCGAGAGATATGTAAGAAATGTATTTGTAATATGAAATATAATTCCATGTATTCCTGTCATCAATCAAGTTGAGACTGAACATGGACAAGGCGCAGGAGAAACAGAAGGAGAGTTACCGGAGCAGAATCAAGAAGGGGACCAAGTGCTATGACATCCGGGCGAATTACTTGGTTTGGAAGAAGGATGAAAGGAAGGTAAGACCTGGGAAATCTCGCAGCTCTTTCGCTCCTAGCTGAGGTCACAATCTGTTAAAGTGAATATAAAAAATCTCGATAATAACTATTTGCATTAGCACACAAAATAACCCAAAGCTTTTAGTTTCCTTAACACTGATATTTTTCTCTTTGTCTTCCTAGGGTTACCTCGGTGGAAGCCAACAATCTACTCCAGCTTGAGCAGTTGTACGGTCGACCACTGGAAGCACTGATGCCCTACACTTCGGTGAAGCCCAATGGACAAAGCATGTTAAGCTTTGGTTGACATTTGAGAATGCAAGAAATGGTAGTTATGCTAAGTTTATAAAAATGTACCTCTTCAATTTACCTCTCCTAATAACTTTAGGACCACCGACTGTCCGAGCCCCCCAGGACGTATCCCATCCAACAGAACCAGTGAGTTCGAATCACTCTGATGCTCTGTGCTCTGAGTCAGAGGGCTGCCAGCTTGAGGTAGGCTATACCAAAACTGTTGAAAAGTACGTCTCTCATTTTTAACACAGCACTAATCTATCAAATGTGCTTTACTGTAACCTGTGTGTTTCCTTGTTTACATCTCTGTCTCCTACCCTGTTCCCTTTAACTCTGCTCCTGTTCTCCAGGACTTAGGGGTTCTGCCCAACACCCAGACGTGGATCCACCTGATGTCCTCTATTTACCAACCACCTTCCAACTTTTCATTACATAATCTACAGCTACTGTTGTTGTCATTATCTGCTAAGAAGGTTTTCTTTCTTTATCATACTGGTCACATAATATGTGAGAACACAGGTTAACTAAAAACACTAGCACTGCAAATAATCAGAACAAAGAGAGCAGCAGTGCCTGGATATTGCAGTCTCCCTCTTCAAGTCCCCCTTCTGAGACTGGCTGCCTGTTGAGAACAAGTGACAAGCAGAACCTCCCACCCACACAGCAACCACCTCCCATATATTCCACACAGCAGAATTCTGTATTTTAGTCTATGATTGCCATGTGAGTGCACAAGCAATTTGTGAAAAAACATTATCTGACACAACTGTGCCAAAAACTATCAAAGATTGAATTAAAATCTTACATTTTGCCAGGTTGGATTTCACAGCTGTTTCACAAGGTGTTCATTATTGTAAGTTGTATGGTATCCTTTGACGGTATTTACTTGTTCCACATTATTCATTGTTGTAGCCTAGGACCTACAATAGATACATATATATTCAACCACAAGGTTTATACTAATGAGCTATACGAGAAAAAATCATGGAGGACTACTGAAATGATATTATTTCAGTGTAGGGAAGGGTAGGTTAAAATAAAAACATGACAGCCAGACAAGCCTGTGTATGAATCAAACTGATATGCATATGAATGGAGTGGAAATTAGCTGACTTTGTGATCTGTAAGCAGATTACAGGTTCTTTGCCATTTCCTAAACATAGCAATGTTTAAGACATGGATTTCATGTTGTAATGTTAACAAAGTACCAAAAAGTAGTTCAAAGTCGGTTAGGACATCTACTTTGTGCATAACACAAATCATTTTTCCAACAATTGTTTACAGACAGATTATTTCACTTATAATTCACTGTATCACAATTCCAGTGGGTCAGAAGTTTGCATACACTAAGTTGACTGTGCCTTTTAAACAGCTTGGAAAATTCCAGAAAATTATGTCATGGCTGTAGAAGCTTCTGATAGGCCAATTGACATAATTTGAGGTGTACCTGTGGATGTATTTCAAGGCCTACCTTCAAACTCAGTGCCTCTTTGTTTGACATCATGGGAAAATGAAAAGAAATCAGCCAAGACCTCAGAAAAAAAATTGTAGACCTCCACGAGTCTGGTTCATCCTTGGGAGCAATTTCCAAACGACTGAAGGTATCACGTTCATCTGTACAAACAATAGTATGCAAGTATAAACACCATGGGACCACGCAGCCATCATACCGCTCAGGAAGGAGACACTTTCTGTCTCCTAGAGATTAAAGTACTTCGGTGCGAAAAGTGCAAATCAATTCCAGCACAACAGCAAAGGACCTTGTAAAGATGCAGGAGGAAACAGGTACAAAAGTACCTATATCCACAGTAAAACGAGTCCTATATCGACATAATCTGAAAGGCAAGTCAGCAAGGAAGAAGCCACTGCTCCAAAGCCGCCATAAAAAAGCCAGACTGTGGTTTGCAACTGCACATGGGGACAAATATCATACTTTTTTGAGAAATGTTCTCTAGTCTGATGAGACAAAAATTGAAATGTTTGACCATAATGACCATCGTAATGTTTGGATGAAAAAGGGGGAGGAATGCAAGCTGAAGAACACCATCCCAACCTTGAAGCACGTTGGTGGCAGCATCATGTTGTGGGGGTGCTTTGCTGCAGGAGGGACTGGTGCACGTCACAAAATAGATAATTTTCATTCCTCATGATGTCATGTGGATATATTGAAGCAACATCTCAAGACATCAGTCAGGAAGTTAAAGCTTGGTCGCAAATGGGTCTTCCAAATGGACAATGACCCCAAGCATACGTCCAAAGTTGTGACAAAATGACTTAAGGACAACAAAGTCAAGGTATTGGAGTGGCCATAACGAAGCTCTGACCTCATCCTATAGGACATTTGTGGGCAGAACTGAAAAAGTGTGAGTGAGCAAGGAGGCCCACAAATCTGATTCAGTTACACAAGCTCTGTCAGGGGGAATGGGCCAAAATTCACCCAACTTATTGTGAGAAGCTTGTGGAAGGCTACCCAAAATGTTTGACCCAAGTGAAACAATTTAAAGGCAATGCTACCAAATACTAATTGAGTGTATGTAAACTTCTGATCCACTGGGAATGTGATGAAATAAATACAATCTGAAATAAATCATTCTCTCTACTATTATTCTGACATTTCACATTCTTAAAATAAAGTGGTGATCCTAACTGACCGTAACCAGGGAATTTTTACTAGTATTAAATGTCAGGAATTGTGAAAAACTGAGTTTAAATGTATTTGGCTAAGGTGTATGTAACTTCCAACTTCAGCTGTATACTCATATATTTCATGAGCTTTTTTATATCTCCTACACTTCAATACCTTGTTTCTTATGACATACTTTTGGACTGTCTTTTTTGCAATGCATGCATGTGTTATTCAATGCATTTCTCTGCCCTAGTAAAGGAACAATTCAATAGTTCATCAAATCTTTTTATTTTTCTTTTTTAGAGATACCTGAAGGGGTCCTGTCTTCTTGGTAAGCAACTCCAGTGTACAGTCGTGGCCAAAGGTTTTGAGACTGACACAAATATACATTTTCACAAAGTCTGCTGCCTCAGTTTGTATGATGCCAATTTGCATATACTCCAGAATGTTATGAAGAGTGATCAGATGAATTGCAATTAATTGCAAAGTCCCTCTTTGCCATTTAAATGTACTGAATCCCCAAAAAACATTTCCACTGCATTTCAGTCCTGCCACAAAAGTTCCAGCTGACATCATGTCAGTGATTCTCTCGTTTGCACAGGTGTGAGTGTTGACAAGGACAAGGCTGGAGATCACTCTGTCATGCTGATTGAGTTCGAATAAAAGACTGGAAGCTTCAAAAGGAGGGTGGTGCTTGGAATCATTGTTCTTCCTCTGTCAAATATGGTTACCTGCAAGGAAACACGCGTCGTCATCATTGCTTTGCACAAAAAGGGCTTCACAGGCAAGGATATTGCTGCCAGTAAGATTGCACCTAAATCAACCATTTATAGGATCATCAAGAACTTCAATGAGAGCAGTTCAATTGTTGTGCAGAAGGCTTCATGGCGCCCAAGAAAGTCCAGCAAGCACGAAGATCGTCTCCTAAAGTTGATTCAGCTGCGGGATCGGGGCACCACCAGTACAGAGCTTGCTCAGGAATGACAGCAGGCAGGTGTGAGTGCATCTGCACGCACAGTGAGGCAAAGAGTTTTGGAGGATGGCCTGGTGTCAAGAAGGGCAGCAAAGAAGCAACTTCTCTCCAAGAAAAACATCAGGGACAGACTGATATTCTGCAAAAGGTACAGGGATTGGACTGCTGAGGACTGGGGTAAAGTAATTTTCTATGATGAATCCCCTTTCCGATTGTGTGGGGCATCCGGAAAAAAGCTTGTCCGGAGAAGACAAGGTGAGTGCTACCATCAGTCCTGCGTCATGCCAACAGTAAAGCATCCTGAGACCATTCATGTGTGGGGTTGCTTCTCAACACATCCTCCGAGAGCAACTTCTCCCAACCATACAGGAACAGTTTGGTGATGAAGAATGCCTTTTCCAGCACGATGGAGCACCTTGCCATAAGGCAAAAGTTATAACTAAGTGGCTTGGGGGACAAAACATCGATATTTTGGGTCCATGGCCAGGAAACTCCCCAGACCTTAATCCCATTGAGAACTTGTGGTTAATCCTCAAGAGGTGGATGGACAAACAAAAACCCACAAATTCTGACAAACTCCAAGCATCGATTATGCAAGAATGGGCTGCCATAAGTCAGGATGGGTCCCAGAAGTTAATTGACAGCATGCCAAGGGCGGATTGCAGAGGTCTTGAAAAGAAGGGTCAACACTGCAAATATTGAATCTTTGCATCAACTTCATGTCATTGTCAATAAAAGCCTTTGACACTTATGAAAGGCTTGTAATTATACTTTAGTATTACATAGTAACATCTGACAAAAATATCTAAAGACACTGAGGCAGCAGACTTTGTGAAAATTTATATTTCTGTCATTCTCCCAAACTTATGGCCACGACTATATATTTGGCCTTGTGTTTTAGGTTATTTTCCTGCTGAAAGTTGAATTATTCTCCCAATGTCTGTTGGAAAGCACACTGACACAAGCAACACAAATAAAGAGAGTTGCACACTATATACAAACCCCCAGCCATCCACAGGGCAAATCACCAATGATTCGCCATCACTGCCCCCTCTTCGGGATAATGTGAATTTATCTCCCAATATCTGGTTGAAAGCACACTGAACCATGATTTTGCCTGTGCTTAGCTCCATTCCATTCATTTTTATCCTGAAAAACTCCCCAGTCCTTAATGCTTACAAGCATACCCATAACATGATGCAGCCACCACTATACCTGAAAATATGGAGAGTGGTTCTCAGTAATGTGTTGTATTGGATTTGCCCTAAACATAACAAAATAGCACCTTGTATTTAGGACAAAAAATGTATTGCTTTGCCACATTTTTTGCAGTAATACCTTTTTTGTTGCAAACAGGGTGCATGTTTTGTATTATTTATTTTCTGTACAGATAACCTTCTTTTCACTCTATCAATTTGGTAAGTATTGTGGAGTAACTACAATGTTGTTTATCCATCCTAAGTTTTAACCTTTCTAGGGCGGGCGTTCCGCACATTAACAAGTCCCATACAGCAAATGACAGATACACTTCTTGTTAATCTACCCATCGTGTCCGATTTAAAAAATGCTTTACCACGAAAGCACAACATATTATTATTATTATTATGTTAGATCACCGCCAAGTCAAAAAAAACACACAGACATTTTTCCAGCCAAAGATAGGAGTCACAAAAAGCAGAAATATAGATAAAATTAATCACAAACCTTTGATGATCTTCATCAGATGACACTCATAGGACATCATGTTACACAATACATGTATGTTTTGTTCAATAATGTGCATATTTATATCCAAAAATCTCAGTTTACATTGGCGTGTTACGTGCAGTAATGTTTTTCCAAAACTACCAATGATTTTGCAGAAATACTCATAATAAACATTGGAGGATGGCCTGGTGTCAAGAAGGGCAGCAAAGAAGCAACTTCTCTCCAAGAAAAACATCAGGGACAGACTGATATTCTGCAAAAGGTACAGGGATTGGACTGCTGAGGACTGGGGTAAAGTAATTTTCTATGATGAATCCCCTTTCCGATTGTGTGGGGCATCCGGAAAAAAGCTTGTCCGGAGAAGACAAGGTGAGTGCTACCATCAGTCCTGCGTCATGCCAACAGTAAAGCATCCTGAGACCATTCATGTGTGGGGTTGCTTCTCAACACATCCTCCGAGAGCAACTTCTCCCAACCATACAGGAACAGTTTGGTGATGAAGAATGCCTTTTCCAGCACGATGGAGCACCTTGCCATAAGGCAAAAGTTATAACTAAGTGGCTTGGGGGACAAAACATCGATATTTTGGGTCCATGGCCAGGAAACTCCCCAGACCTTAATCCCATTGAGAACTTGTGGTTAATCCTCAAGAGGTGGATGGACAAACAAAAACCCACAAATTCTGACAAACTCCAAGCATCGATTATGCAAGAATGGGCTGCCATAAGTCAGGATGGGTCCCAGAAGTTAATTGACAGCATGCCAAGGGCGGATTGCAGAGGTCTTGAAAAGAAGGGTCAACACTGCAAATATTGAATCTTTGCATCAACTTCATGTCATTGTCAATAAAAGCCTTTGACACTTATGAAAGGCTTGTAATTATACTTTAGTATTACATAGTAACATCTGACAAAAATATCTAAAGACACTGAGGCAGCAGACTTTGTGAAAATTTATATTTCTGTCATTCTCCCAAACTTATGGCCACGACTATATATTTGGCCTTGTGTTTTAGGTTATTTTCCTGCTGAAAGTTGAATTATTCTCCCAATGTCTGTTGGAAAGCACACTGACACAAGCAACACAAATAAAGAGAGTTGCACACTATATACAAACCCCCAGCCATCCACAGGGCAAATCACCAATGATTCGCCATCACTGCCCCCTCTTCGGGATAATGTGAATTTATCTCCCAATATCTGGTTGAAAGCACACTGAACCATGATTTTGCCTGTGCTTAGCTCCATTCCATTCATTTTTATCCTGAAAAACTCCCCAGTCCTTAATGCTTACAAGCATACCCATAACATGATGCAGCCACCACTATACCTGAAAATATGGAGAGTGGTTCTCAGTAATGTGTTGTATTGGATTTGCCCTAAACATAACAAAATAGCACCTTGTATTTAGGACAAAAAATGTATTGCTTTGCCACATTTTTTGCAGTAATACCTTTTTTGTTGCAAACAGGGTGCATGTTTTGTATTATTTATTTTCTGTACAGATAACCTTCTTTTCACTCTATCAATTTGGTAAGTATTGTGGAGTAACTACAATGTTGTTTATCCATCCTAAGTTTTAACCTTTCTAGGGCGGGCGTTCCGCACATTAACAAGTCCCATACAGCAAATGACAGATACACTTCTTGTTAATCTACCCATCGTGTCCGATTTAAAAAATGCTTTACCACGAAAGCACAACATATTATTATTATTATTATGTTAGATCACCGCCAAGTCAAAAAAAACACAGACATTTTTCCAGCCAAAGATAGGAGTCACAAAAAGCAGAAATATAGATAAAATTAATCACAAACCTTTGATGATCTTCATCAGATGACACTCATAGGACATCATGTTACACAATACATGTATGTTTTGTTCAATAATGTGCATATTTATATCCAAAAATCTCAGTTTACATTGGCGTGTTACGTGCAGTAATGTTTTTCCAAAACTACCAATGATTTTGCAGAAATACTCATAATAAACATTGATACATGATGTGTTATTCACAGAATTAAAGATAGACTTCTCATTAATGCAACCGCTGTGTCAGATTTCAAAATGTTTTAATGGAAAAAGCATAATCTGAGAACGGCGCTCAGAGCCCAATCCAGCCAGAGAATTATCCGCCATTTTGGAGTCAACAGAAGTTAGAAATAACACTATAAATATTCACTTACCTTTGATAATATTCATCAGAAGGCACTCCCAGGAATCCCAGTTCGACAATAAATTACTGATTTGTTCCATAAAGTTCCATAAAGTCCATCATTTATGTCCAAATAGACACTTGTTGTTAGCATGTTCAGCCCAGTAATCCATCTTTATGAGGCGCAGGCACTTCGTCCAGACAAAAACTCGAAAAGTTCCGTTACAGGTCGTAGAAACAAGTCAAACGATGTATGGAATCAATCTTTAGGATGTTTTTAATATAAAACATCAATAAGCCTCCAACTGGAGAATTCCTATGTCTGAGAAAAGCACTGGAACAAGAGCTAACTCTGCCAGACCACTGACTCAAACAGGTCTCATGAGCTCCTCCTTTATAGTAGAATCCTCAAACCGTAGGAAGTGCAATTTGACTCCATATACACTGTGTATTCGGTAGGCCAAGCTTTGAAAAACTACAAACCTCAGATATCCCACTTCCTGGTTGGATTTTTCTCAGGTTTTCGCCTGCCATATGAGTTCTGTTATACTCACAGACATCATTCAAACGGTTTTAGAAACTTCAGAGTATTTTCTATCCAATACTAATAATTATATTTATATATTAACATCTGGGACAGAGTAGGAGGCAGTTCACTCTGGGCACGCTATTCATCCAAAAGTGAAAATGCTGCCCCCTATCCCAAAAAAGCTTTAAACTCTGTAACTGTTTTAAAATCACCATTGGCCTCACAGTGAAATCCCTTAGCGGTTTCCTTCCCCTCCGACAACTGAGCTAGGAACGACACCTGTATTTTTGTAGTGACTGGGTGTAATGATAAACCATCCAATTTGTAATTAATAACGTCATCATGCGCAAAAGGATATTCAATGTCTATATATATTTTTACCCATCTACCAATAGGTGCCCTTCTCTGAGAGGCATTAGAAAACCTCTTTGGTCTTTGTGGTTAAAGCTGTGTTTGAAATTCACTGAGGGACCTTACAGATACTGGTATGTGTGAAGTACAGAGATGAGGTAGTCATTCAAAAATCATCTCAATCACTATTATTGCACACAGAGTGAGTCCATGCAACTTATTATGTGACTCGTGCAAATTTTGACTCCTGAACTTATTTAGGCTTGCCATAACAAAGGTGTTGAATACTTATTGACTCAAGACCTTTCAGCTTTAAAAATGTGATTAATTTGTAAATATATATTTTAAAAAAACATAGTTCTACTTTGACATTATGGGTGGAGTATTGTTTGTAGGCCAGTGACAAAACATTGGCTGCAGCTCAGGCTTTCATTAAGGTGTGTTTTCATTTCTCATAATTATGATTAGATTCAGGGTTTTCCAAATACAGGCAATAAAAAAAGAAAAGAAGAAAGGCTCTGAATAATACATGGGATTTTTTGTGGGATTGGATGTGCTTGTGAATGGAGAATTTCCCCTCTTTCTAAAAAGTGAGAAGAAGAAGTGGGGAAAAGAATAGTTGATGGTAAAGTCAGTTCTGTTTTCCATACAGTGGTTACGTCCCAAATGGCACCCTATTCCTTATTTAGTCCACTACTTTTGACCAGGGCCTGTAGGACTCTGGTCAAAAGTTGTGCACTATACGTGTGGCAGCCCAGGAAAATGTTTCACATGGGGATTTTAGACTTTTGGGACGGTATATATTTCTGACAACTACAAACTCTCCTGAATACAAATATATTTTAATAACACAGATATCTTTCCAAAGTCATTATATGTTAAAGTCATCCACATCCCCAAAGTAAAAAGAGAAAAACTGCATTCAAGGATTCCATTGAATTTCATTCCAATTCTAAGAAAGCCTGAATGAAAAACACCAACACTCTATTTTAATATCTTTTGAAACAACACTTATTCATATTACTTGCAATAAAATATCACATAGAACAAATTATTTCACAACTATAGAGTTGAATTATTGGTACCAGTCGAATTAACACATTTCAGAGCCAATATCATTATTTCTTTGTATAATTTATTTTTCACATCATTTTAAAGTTCATTAACAGGGTGGATACAGGGTGGAAAATCACAAACAATGAACTATAATAATCATACTAAAGGCTATATATAATTACACAATAATTACAATATTCTGATGATGTAATTTAGCAATAAGGAATGAGGGGTTGTGGTATATTGTCAGTATTCCACGGCTAAGGGCTGTTCTTAGGCACGACGCAAGCCTGGGGTGCCTTATTGCTATTATAAATTGGTTAGAAAAATAATTAGAACAGTAAAGATACATGTTTTCTCATAGACGTGGTATATGATCTGATATATATATATATATATACATTCAGCCAATCAGCATTCAGGACTTGACACACCCAGTTTATAATACTATATTTTGTCACGACTTCCTCCGAAGTTGGTGCCTCTCCTTGTTCGGGCGACGTTCGGTGGTGTTCGCCACCGGCTTTCTAGCTGCCACGATCTATGTTTCTTTTTCTATGTTGTTTTGTCTTGATTGTACACACCTGGTTCCCATTACGTTAATATTATTTTTCCTATTTAACCCTCTAGTTCCCATTATGTTTTGTGCGTGTTTGTTCCTTGTTGAGTGTTAGAATGTTGTGTTATGGTGTGTTGTCCCTGCGTGGAATTTATGGTTGTTTCTTTTCGAGTAACGTACGTTATTTTACTCAGTTCTGTGTCCTGCGCCTGACTCCGTCCTCACAGCTGCACACTGACACTTGACAGAAACACGCATCACTAATATGGAGTCAGCAGGTGTACCCAGTCCTCCGGTACCAGTGGAGGAACGCATCCAGCAGCTGCTCACCATGGAGCAAGGGAGTTTTCCCACACCCCCATCAACTTCACCCGAACCAAATCCACAACCCACACCGCTGTCCACTCCTCCCTCACCTGGACCCAGTGGGATTCAGCTCTCGCTCCTGAGCGCATATGATGGGATGGCTGCCGGGTGCCAGGGGTTCCTGCTCCAGTTGGAGCTCTACCTGGCGACTGTCCACCCGGCTCCCTCGGGATACGAGAGCATGTCCGCCCTCATCTCCTGTCTGTCGGGGAAAGCGCTTGAGTGGGCCAACGCTGAATGGGGAAGTATAGACGCAGCGTTGGTCCGCTATGAGGATTTCACCGGGCGGTCTTCCGGGCGGTCTTCGATCATCCACCTGAGGGGAGAGCGGCGGTGGAACGCTTGTTCCTTCTCGGACAGGGGATGAGGAGCGCACAGGAATTCGCACTGGACTTCAGGACCCTGGCTGCCAGCGCGGGATGGAATGAGAGGGCCCTGAATTACCATTACCGGTGTAGTCTACGTGAGGACTTTCGTCGGGAGCTGGCCTGCAGGGATACCACCCTTACCCTCGACCAGCTGGTGGATTTAACCTGTTGGCCACCCGCGGACGTCCGGATCGGGGTCTGTCCATTCCATCCGTGTGCTCTAAGGGTGACCGGAGGGGGGCCGCTTCCTGCACTACCTGTGGCCGCAGAGGACACACTGCTGGTCGGTGCTGGAGAGGTTCCCAAGGATTTTCGAGGCAGCAGGTTGGGCACTGGTGGATCATCCCAGGTGAGTAGGCACCCAACTCACCCAGAGCTTCCTGTTGCGCACATGTGTATATTTATAGATTTTCCTGAGTTTTCCCTGCATTCCTAGCATATGGCACTAGTAGATTCAGGCGCAGCTGGGAACGTTATTGACCGTTCGTTTGCTCTTAAATTAGGGATCCCTATTTTTCCTGTTGATGTGCCCAGAAGCAGTTAAGGAGCCTTTTGCGTTTTGTTGCCAACCTGTTTTGCTACCTGACAAATTTACGTTTTTTACTTTTTATTTACCGTTTATATATATATATATATATATATATTTTTTTTTTCCTCAACTTTTTCACTCCGGACACTTTATCTGGACACGATTCGTCAGGACCTCCAACAGCCGAAGCTAAGTAGTAACACTAACATGATGCCTTCTAATTGCAGTCGCTGTACTCGCCTTACAGCGAGGATAGCTGTGCTACAAGCCCAGCTTCAGACGCAATCGCTAGGCAAGGGTAATTTCAGTGTAGGAAAGGATGAAACAGCGTCTGTGCCACCAGTAAGTACAGATAGCAGTATAAATCCCCTGGCACAGTCCCCGCAGCCGGACAACTTTCTCACGGTTTCTGGAAGGAAATGCTGTAGGAACGCTCAACTGGTGTCGCTCATTCAGCCGACAGAAACTTTCAACCGGTTTTCCCCATTAAGCAGCGGGTCGGAGTCAGAGGCCGAGTCTTCTCTGGTCTCTACTCCTCCCGTTACGGGGTCTGAGACGCCGAAGCTTCCCACCATTAGCTCTGACAAATTGAAAACTCTAGTCATTGGCGACTCCATTACCCGCAGTATTAGACTTAAAAAGAATCATCCAGCGATCATACACTGTTTACCGGGGGGCAGGGCTACCGACGTTAAAGCTAATCTGAAGATGGTGCTGGCTAAAGCTAAAACTGGCGAGTGTAGAGAGTATAGAGATATTGTTATCCACGTCGGCACCAACGATGTTAGGATGAAACAGTCAGAGATCACCAAGCGCAACATAGCTTCTGCGTGTAAATCAGCTAGAAAGATGTGTCGGCATCGAGTAATTGTCTCTGCCCCCCTCCCAGTTAGGGGGAGTGATGAGCTCTACAGCAGAGTCTCACAACTCAATTGCTGGTTGAAAACTGTTTTCTGCCCCTCCCAAAAGATAGAATTTGTAGATAATTGGCCCTCTTTCTGGGACTCACCCACAAACAGGACCAAGCCTGACCTGCTGAGGAGTGACGGACTCCATCCTAGCTGGAGGGGTGCTCTCATTTTATCTACCAACATAGACAGGGCTCTAACTCCTCTAGCTCCACAATGAAATAGGGTGCAGGCCAGGCAGCAGGCTGTTAGCCAGCCTGCCAGCATAGTGGAGTCTGCCACTAGCACAGTCAGTGTAGTCAGCTCAGCTATCACCATTGAGACCGTGTCTGTGCCTCGACCTAGGTTGGGCAAAACTAAACATGGCGGTGTTCGCCTTAGCAATCTCACTAGGATAAAGACCACCTCCATTCCTGTCATTATCATCATGATACCTCACATCTCAGAATAGGGCTACTTAATGTTAGATCCCTTACTTCCAAGGCAATTATAGTCAATGAACTAATCACTGATCATAATCTTGATGTGATTGGCCTGACTGAAACATGGCTTAAGCCTGATGAATTTACTGTGTTAAATGAGGCCTCACCTCCTGGCTACACTAGTGACCATATCCCCCGTGCATCCCGCAAAGGCGGAGGTGTTGCTAACATTTACGATAGCGAATTTCAATTTACAAAAAAAAAAATGATGACGTTTTTGTCTTTTGAGCTTCTAGTCATGAAATCTATGCAGCTTACTCAATCACTTTTTATAGCTACTGTTTACAGGCCTCCTGGGCCATATACAGCGTTCCTCACTGAGTTCCCTGAATTCCTATCGGACCTTGTAGTCTTAGCAGATAATATTCTAATCTTTGGTGACTTTAATATTCACATGGAAAAGTCCACAGACCCACTCCAAAAGGCTTTCGGAGCCATCATCGACTCAGTGGGTTTTGTCCAACATGTCTCTGGACCCACTCACTGTCACAGTCATACGCTGGACCTAGTTTTGTCCCATGAAATAAATGTTGTGGATCTTAATGTTTTTCCTCATAATCCTGGACTATCGGACCACCATTTTATTACGTTTGCAATTGCAACAAATAATCTGCTCAGACCCCAACCAAGGATCATCAAAAGTCGTGCTATAAATTCACAGACAACACAAAGATTCCTTGATGTCCTTCCAGATTCCCTCTGTCTACCCAAGGACGCCAGAGGACAAAAATCAGTTAACCACCTAACTGAGGAACTCAATTTAACCTTGCGCAATACCCTGGATGCAGTTGCACCCCTAAAAACTAAAAACATTTATCATAAGAAACTAGCTCCCTGGTACACAGAAAATACCCGAGCTCTGAAGCAAGCTTCCAGAAAATTGGAACGGAAATGGCGCCACACCAAACTGGAAGTCTTCCGACTAGCTTGGAAAGACAGTACTGTGCAGTACCGAAGAGCCCTTACTGCTGCTCGATCATCCTATTTTTCTAACTTAATTGAGGAAAATAAGAACAATCCAAAATTCCTTTTTGATACTGTCGCAAAGCTAACTAAAAAGCAGCATTCCCCAAGAGAGGATGACTTTCACTTTAGCAGTGATAAATTCATGAACTTCTTTGAGGAAAAGATTATGATTATTAGAAAGCAAATTACGGACTCCTCCTTAAATCTGCGTATTCCTTCAAAGCTCAGTTGTCCTGAGTCTGCACAACTCTGCCAGGACCTAGGATCAAGAGAGACGCTCAAGTGTTTTAGTACTATATCTCTTGACACAATGATGAAAATAATCATGGCCTCTAAACCTTCAAGCTGCATACTGGACCCTATTCCAACTAAACTACTGAAAGAGCTGCTTCCTGTGCTTGGCCCTCCTATGTTGAACATAATAAACGGCTCTCTATCCACCGGATGTGTACCAAACTCACTAAAAGTGGCAGTAATAAAGCCTCTCTTGAAAAAGCCAAACCTTGACCCAGAAAATATAAAAAACTATTGGCCTATATCGAATCTTCCATTCCTCTCAAAAATTTTAGAAAAGGCTGTTGCGCAACAACTCACTGCCTTCCTGAAGACAAACAATGTATATGAAATGCTTCAGTCTGGTTTTTGACCCCATCATAGCACTGAGATGGCACTTGTGAAGGTGGTAAATGACATTTTAATGGCATCGGACCAAGGCTCTGCATCTGTCCTCGTGCTCCTAGACCTTAGTGCTGCTTTTGATACCATCGATCACCACATTCTTTTGGAGAGATTGGAAACCCAAATTGGTCTACACGGACAAGTTCTGGCCTGGTTTAGATCTTATCTGTCGGAAAGATATCAGTTTGTCTCTGTGAATGGTTTGTCCTCTGACAAATCAACTGTAAATTTCGGTGTTCCTCAAGGTTCCGTTTTAGGACCACTATTGTTTTCACTATATATTTTACCTCTTGGGGATGTTATTCGAAAACATAATGTTAACTTTCACTGCTATGCGGATGACACACAGCTGTACATTTCAATGAAACATGGTGAAGCCCCAAAAGAGCCCTTGCTAGAAGCATGTGTTTCAGACATAAGGAAGTGGATGGCTGCAAACTTTCTAATTTTTAACTCGGACAAAACAGAGATGCTTGTTCTAGGTCCCAAGAAACAAAGAGATCTTCTGTTGAATCTGACAATTAATCTTAATGGTTGTACAGTCGTCTCAAATAAAACTGTGAAGGACCTCGGCGTTACTCTGGACCCTGATCTCTCTTTTGAAGAACATATCAAGACCATTTCAAGGTGAAATTGAAATTGATGTGGTCATCCTGTCTGTCAGTATTTATGCTGCAGTAGTTTGTGTCGGGGGGCTAGGGTCAGTTTGTTATATCTGGAGTACTTCTCCTGTCCTATTCGGTGTCCTGTGTGAATCTAAGTGTGCGTTCTCTAATTCTCTCCTTCTCTCTTTCTTTCTCTCTCTCGGAGGACCTGAGCCCTGAGGCCATGTTCTGTTATAATCTCCACCCGGCACAGCCAAAAGAGGACTGGCCATCCCACATATGCTCTCTCTAATTCTCTCTTTCTTTCTCTCCCTCGGAGGACCTGAGCCCTAGGACCATGCCCCAGGAATACCTGACATGATGACTCCTTGCTGTCCCCAGTCCACCTGACTGTGCTGCTGCTCCAGTTTCAACTGTTCTGCCTTATTATTATTCGACCATGCTGGTCATTTATGAACATTTGAACATCTTGGCCATGTTCTGTTATAATCTCCACCCGGCACAGCCAGAAGAGGACTGGCCACCCCACATAGCCTGGTTCCTCTCTAGGTTTCTTCCTAGGTTTTGGCCTTTCTAGGGAGTTTTTCCTAGCCACCGTGCTTCTACACCTGCATTGCTTGCTGTTTGGGGTTTTAGGCTGGGTTTCTGTACAGCACTTTGAGATATCAGCTGATGTACGAAGGGTTATATAAATAAATTTGATTTGATTCCCTGTACATTCCTTAGATATTCGTCCTTTAGGGTCGGGCTTGATTAGAGAGGTCACAGCTCCACTATGTATGATAACGCAGGAGGGTTATGAGGAGAGAATTAGTCTCTTCCTGATCGATTCTCCTGCATTTCCTGTGGTGTTGGGGCTTCCCTGGTTGGCCTATCATGACCATACTATTTCGTTGCAACAGAAGGCTCTCAAGGGATGGTCGCATCAGTGTTCAGGGAGGTGTATAGGTGTTTCCATAGGTGCAACTACGGTGGAGAGTCCAAACCAGGTCTCCACCATGCACATCCCCCCCCCCCCCCCCGCCCCTCCCGAATATGCCGATTTGGCTCTCGCCTTCTGTAAAAGGAAGGCGACTCAACCACCACCCCATCGACGGGGGGATTGTGCGATAAACCTCCTGGTAAACGCAGCACTTCCCAGGAGTCACCTGTATCCTCTGTCACAGGAGGAGACGGCGGCTATGGAAACATATGTCACCGAATCTCTGGGACAGGGATACATTCGGCCTTCCACTTCACCTGCCTCCTCGAGTTTCTTTTTTTGTGAAGAAGAAGGATGGTGGTTTACGTCCGTGCATTGACTATAGAGGTTTAAATCAGATCACAGTGAAGTATAGTTACCCGCTGCCTCTCATAGTCAGTGTGACCGAGTCATTGCATGGTGCGCGCTTCTTCACCAAATTGGATATCAGGAGTGCTTACAACCTGGTGCGTATCCGGGAGGGGGATGAGTGGAAGACAGCATTTAGTACCACCTCTGGACACTATGAGTACCGTCATGCCATACGGGTTGATGAATTCTCCATCCGTCTTCCAATCCTTTGTAGAAAAGATTTTCAGGGACCTGCCTGGGCAGGGTGTAGTGGTGAATATAGATTACATTCTAATATACTCCGCTACACGTGCCGGGCATGTGTCTCTGGTGCGCAAGGTGCTTGGTCGACTGTTGGAGCATGACCTGTACGTTAAGGCTGAGAAATGTCTGTTCTTCCAACAGTCCGTCTCCTTCCTAGGGTACCGCCTGTCCGAGTCAGGGGTGGAGAAGGAGAATGACCGCATTTCAGCCGCGTGTAATTGGCCGACTTCAACCACGGTAAAGGAGGTGCAGCGGTTCTTAGGGTTTTCCAACTACTACCGGAGGTTTATACGGGCCTTTGGTCAGGTAGCGGCTCCCATTACCTCTTTGCTGAAGGGGGGACCGGTGCGACTGCTGTGGTCAGGTGGGGCGGACAGGGCTTTTGGTCACCTGAAGGATCTGTTTACCTCGGCTCCTGTGTTAGCTCATCCTGATCAGCGTTCATAGTAGAGGTGGACGCGTCCGAGGCTGGGATAGGAGCTGTGCTGTCTCAGCGCTCGGGTACACCACCAAAGCTCGGCCCCTGTGCGTTCTTTTTGAAGAAGCTCAGACCGGCAGAGTGAAACTATGATGTGGGGGACTGGGAGCTGTTGGCTGTTGTCAAGGCTCTGAAAACATGGAGTCATCCGCTTGAGGGGGCTAAACACCCTTTTCTCGGTTGGACTGACCACCGCAATCTTGAGTACATCCGGGTCGGTGAGGAGAATGGCTCCTCGCCAGGCAAGGTGGGCCATGTTTTTCACCCGTTTTGTGTTCACTCTATCCTTTATCACTCTATGACACAGAGTGGTCCATGGATCCCACTCCTATACTTCCTGCTTCTTGCCTTCACACCGGTAGTATGTGGGTTGACGCGGACATCGAAAGGGCGTTACGTGCGGAGCCCAATCCCACCCAGTGTCCATTTGGATGTCTGATGTTCCTGATCGATTGATCTGTTGGGCTCACATGTCACCCTCCTCTGGTCATCCTGGCATCGGTCGGACAGTAGTGGGAAGCACTGGGAAGCACTGGTGGCCCACTTTAGCTACCCGTTCCACAATTGCCGCGGTCACAGCTATCGGTGGATTTCGTGACGGATCTTCCTCCGTCACAAGGAAACACCACGATTCTGGTGGTTGTGGATCGGTTTTCTAAGTCCTGCCGTCTCATTCCTTTGCCCGGTATCCCTACGGCCCTACAGACTGCGGAGGCCCTGTTTACACACATCTTCCGGCACTATGGGGTGCCTGAGGATAAAGTGTCTGATCGGGGTCCCCAGTTCACATCAAGGGTCTGGAGGGCGTTCATGGAACATCTGGGGGTCTCGTCCAGCCTGACCTCAGGGTTTCACCCCGAAAGTAATGGACAGGTGGAGAGAGTTAATCAGGATGTGGATAGGTTTCTGCTGTCTTATTACCAGGACCGGCTGGGGGAGTGGGCGGCTTCCATCCCCTGGACAGATGGCCCAAAATTCTCTCCGCCACTCCTCCACTAACCTGTCTCCGTTTCAGTGTGTACTTGGTTATCAGCCGGTCCTGGCACCGTGGCATCAGAGCCAGATCGAAGCACCTGCGGTGGATGAATGGTTTCGGCGCTCAGAGGACACCTGGGACACTGCTCATGTGCGCCTGCAACGGGCCTTCAGACGACAGAAGGCGAGCGCCGACCACCACCTCAGTGAGGCATATGCACCGGGAGACTGGGTCTGGCTCTCAACCCAAAACCTGCCCTTTCGCCTGCCCTGCGGTTTGTGTGGCCATTTAAAGTCCTGAGGAGACTGAACAAGGTATGTTATACGTTACAGATTCCCCTAATTATCGTATTAACCCCTCGTTCCATATGTTTCTCCTCAGGCTGGTGGTGGCTGGTCCGTTCCAGCAGTCTGAGGTACGGGAGGTTCCTCCGCCCCCTTTGCACATCGAGGGGGCCCCGGAATAATCTGTGCGAGCCATCATGGACTCAAGGCGTCGGGCGAGGGGCCTTCAGTACCTTGTGGAGTGGGAGGGGTACGGTCCGGAGGAGAGATGCTGGGTGCTGGTGGAGGACATCCTGGACCCTTCCTTACTGCAGGAATGTCACTGTCTCCACCCAGATCACCCTGCGCCTCGTCCTCCGGGTCGTCCCCGAGGCCGGTGACGGCGCTCTGCTGGAGCCGCACATCAGGAGAGGGGTACTGTCACGACTTCCGCCGAAGTTGGTGCCTCTCCATGTTCGGGCGGCATGGAAAGGCACCAATATAGCTGCCACCGATCTACGTTTATTTTTCTATGTTGTTTTGTCTTGATTGTACACACCTGGTTCCCATTACGTTAATATTATTTTCCCTGTTTAACCCTCTGGTTCCCATTATGTTTTGTGCTTGTTTGTTCCTTGTTGAGTATTAGAATGCTGTGTTATGGTGTGTTTTCAGTGTGCGGAATTTATGGTTGTTTCTTTTCGATTAAAGTACGTTATATTACTCAGTTCTGTGTCCTGCGCCTGACTCCGTCCTCACCGCTGCACACTGACACTTGACATATTTACAATTTATATCGACAGTTCAGATTTGTATTTAAATTATGTAACTGCTTAAGTTGTTGTTTAAGTTGTGTGTGTGTGTGCGCATATGTACGTGTTGGGGTGTGTGAAGTTGCTGAATTCTTTTCAGAGTCCTCAAAGTAAGCCCTCCTCCCAGGCTTAGGGACTGATGGGGAAGGGGTGGTGATGTCCCTACACTCTTCAGCAGTGAAGGCCTTATTTCTCATAGAGATACCATGGTCGTTTTGCATCCAATCCTTTTGGAATGATTACTGAAAGCATTTTCTCACAGGTGGCTCTTCATCTTTATGCAGACTTTGCTGTGTGACTTCACTGTCTGCAAACTCCTGGATCTTCACAGAACCTGACCCCTGTGTGAAATGAAAATGGTGGTTATTTTTTTATCCCCATCACGTTCCTGAAGAAACTGCTGAGGACTGCTGTCTAGTCATATGTTAGCACAATCACTTACCACACATCATCTCCCAGATCTGTTCATAACTGTTCAAGACTGATTCATTTGTTTACCTTGTTCACCGGCAACATTTTCACATGAATTAGATGTAATTTGTTTAAACAATGAGCAACTTCACGATCTGAAAAGGCTACCATTCTAATGATTGACAGCTGTCAATTTGGAAGTTGATGTCTTCATTTCAGACATGGCGGGAAGCTCGAGGGAATACTTTAACCATATTCGCAAGAAGCGGATGCCGGCAGTTTCTCTGTAATTACTTTTCATTTAAAAGATTTATAGATTATACTTTAACTGAGATAAAGGACAGCATATAATCCACCGCCTATGCTTTGATCATTGGGAGGAGGCTGACAAATGCAGGAAAATCGAATGTGAATTAGAACAGGGTGACTGAAATGTCTCTCATTTCTAAATAGTAGGGTAGGCTATGATTTAACATGAAGTAGGGTACAAAATATACATCACTGTTTGCGTTTTGATGGCTGTCTGTCATCTCCATAGGCTATCATTTAATTTGGGCCAGCCTCATGGATTTAGCTTTCAGTTAGGCTAGCAAAGCAATCGCGGATAAACTCCCCTTATCCCTATCAACTTCATAATGAGATGGAACATTTGAATAATTCTGCGCTCTGATCTGTTGATACATAGCCTAGTTGCAAGGAACTGGCAATTGTTTCTGTAATATCTTTACATCATCCTTTCATGTGTGTGAAAAAGATATTCTGCAGTTCGGGCTGCAGGGACCCGCAGCTGAGCTGGCAGTATGCTCTGCGACTGTACAAATGAGCTATCTTATTGAGATGGAAAAATTATTCTCTCTGATCTGTCGATAGCCTACATAGTTCATAGTAGCCTATAATATTTTCTCTTGTGCCATAAGTTATATATTGCTAGAAAGGGCCAATTATCCTATTAATATCACAATCAGCTTTATTTCACGATGTAGCCTAGGAGGGCTAAGCCAAGACGGCAGCTGTCAGTTGGCTAGCCAGGCACCGAACTTGAACAGTTTCACTTTTGCTAACAATGTCAAAACAATTAAATTAACCAATACTATTTATACACCTTAAGAGAGTAAAGGGTTCAACGTATATTATTCATTACACATTTCAATTACACTTGCCAGTCATTTTCACTCCTGGCATTTTATTTCCATTTTGCCAACAATGGGTGGTTGGACATCCGACAGGTTCTTCTGGGCCGCCACACATATAGAGAAGCGTCAGGTTCCATTTGGAACATAGTCAGTGGGTTCTTCTGATTTGTGAGCTTTTCTACTTGTTAATCATAAGTCATGAGAATACACAGTGACTAAATGACATTTGCACAGACCTAATAAAAACACATGTTCAATGCATAAGTCATATTTTCCTAATTCTCTTTATGATATCGATCTCTCTCAATTTCCAACTCAATCCACACACTCTCTTCGACAATCTTCCACAACTTTATTTTAATGTAAGTTGAGGAGGACTCAGAGAATATAGAGTAAAGGAGAGAATATACAGTAAAAATAGCTCTATTGACGGGCCTTGGTTGAGTGGATTTCAATGATATTCAACGGCAAGGCATTTCTGGGTCTCGGGAGAGACTTAGCCATCCTCTACATTAGTCCCACACTTTTAATGGATCTTGCACTGTGTTAGCAAGCCCCATATTAACCCTGTATTACTGTAAACTAGCAAAGCTACATTGTGTGACTACTGCATCCCACAAGTCCCTGACTGACTGATTGGGTTGCTTGTTAGCTTGTCTTTGATCATTAGGCAGAGCGATGTCACGGCCTCTAGTGTCATAAATTATAACGTCGCCAGCCCAACTTTTATCTAGACAAATATTATTCCTCTTTTTCCCCCGTTGCTTGGAAACTTGTTACAGACTACATCTCCTACAGTCTTCCTTGTTAAAGTGAGGCAGCTTATGCATAATTTACCTGAGTGTTTTCTTTTCTCTTTTTCTGCTCTGTTCTTTCATCCTCTTATCCTCCTCTCACGTATCACTATGTCTTCAACCTCTCAACCTGGGTGCTTTTGAGCAGGCAATAAATGGATGAAAATGTCCTGAAACAGGGAGGAAATACCTGAACTTGTGCAATAAGAAACACAACTTATTTGTTTTCCATTGCAAAGCACTTTAAAAGTTTTCTGTTGCATGGTTTCTGCTGCCCTCCAGCCAGCCTACACACAAATGCAGACACACAGGGATACACACAAACAGAAACACACACATGCACACTTATCTCTACATACAGTATATAAATTGATTCCCTGTTCACAGAAATACACAAGCGCCCCCAAAAAAACTCACACACTCTCTCGCACACACGCATTTCCCCATATCCAACCCTTTGGCAGGGTATCTGCATCAAAAGCTGTTGAGGAAACAGTGCTAGTTTGTGGTTTGTTTTATAACTTCTCTCCATGGCTCGAGGTGAGATCCGGGCCTGCTTCTCTTGTTTTACACCTCATAAATATGTAGGAACAGTTGGTGCAATTGGCCCTGAGGTGGAGTCGAGATATGGTTGACTTTTTAAGAGAGCTCAACTTGTTTAGGTGCAATGAAAGAAAGCTAAACTTCAAAAGATAGCTAAACTTGTCTGGGTGCGTGGTTGAAAGAATCATCACGCAGTTTAGAGTAGGTACATTGTGTTTTGTTCAGAGTTTTGCGGTAGGAGACATTGTGTGGAAGGAAAGCATCTGCATCAACCTAGTTTCCTTTAGACATCATTATATTACAGCTAGCCAAGCAGAGGTCTGGGTAACGTCCCAAATACTATAGCAACCTATTCCCTATATAGTGCACTACTTTTTACCATAGCCCTATGGGCCCTGGTTAAACGTATAGCACACTAAATAGGGAATAGGGTGCCATTTGGGACAAATGTATCCTGGCCTAAAAGCGGGCACATCCTTTGTTTTATTCTGTCTTTACCCAGTCTCTGTAGTAGCAAGATACTCTCCTGATTGCTTAAATATACTCTCATTCTGTCTGTGTGACAAAGTGACAGAGGCCAGGTGACATTGAGATCGCATGGGAATACAATATTGCATCCTAAATGGCACCCTATTCGCCACATAGTGCACTACTTTTGACCAAAGCCATATACGCCCTGGTTAAAAGTAGTGCACTACATAGGGAATAGGGTGCCATTTGGGACACACACAATGTGAGCCTGAGACCCACTTTATTTACATTCATTGTCACTGCCGTGATAGGCCAAACACACATACAAAGCCTACTTAACCAAGTCAAAACAAACAATGGCCTTTGCTGTGATTAGCACACTTACGGTAATGACAGTCAATGTTAGTGCTGTATGCTAATGCTATCTCTTAATCTGTTTTAATGAACAAGGGCTATGGAGGACAAATCACTCACTCTCTCATGTGTGACTAGGCTCAGCTAGACATCCCTGTATTGTGTACAGCCTGCTGAACCATAGCAACCCAGACAGCCTGCAGAAACTAGAGATAACAGACAGACACTAAGGCTCTATGACAGAGAAGAGGATAGAGATATAGGGGAGAGAGATATAGGGAATAAGAGGGAAAGACATTTGAGGGAACTGGAGGAAGAGAGAGAAGGAAAGAGAGAAAGGGAGAGGGAGAGAGAGAGGACAATAAAGTGGAGGGAAACAGGGAGAGAAACAGATAAAGTGTGGGGAGGGAGAGACAACGAGAGAGAGGGTGGGGAGTGAGAGGGTGGATGGGAATGGGTGGGAGGTAGAAGGGACAACAGCGGAGAGAAATATATAGAAGGAGTTGAGTATCCAAAAGAAGTAGAGAGAAAGATCAGTGTCGTTAACATGTTCACACTGTCAGAGATAGATATAGAGCGAGGAGGGGGTGGTTGTACCAAACAGTCAGTCCAGTTGTGTGAGGAGAAATGGGGGAAAGTGTCCCGACATGGTGATGGCTCATAGGCACACCGTCACACACTCATTCTTTGTTTCTATTGCCAAGCACTTTAAAACATTTTCCGTTGCATCAACTAATGAACAGAACCCAGGTTTGTGTTGGAGGATGTGAGAAAGCGTCACAGGCACTCACACTTCTGACATTTTGCTCCGTTAGACCCTGAAAACAATATATCCCAGTGCTTCTATTCTGAGATACTTTATGTGTTAAACATGTCTCTCTCTTCTCTCCCTTCTCATGAGGCGTGCACAGTGCATGTGGCGGCAAGTCCAACAATAGCACTGTTACGTTACAAATGGCACACTATTCCCTGTACAGTGAACTTGTTTTGACCAGAGCCCTTTGACCGGAGCTTGTGAAATCAAATTAACTTTTGCAAACAGTAACAAAGCCGAGCAATTCCATTGAAGAACTGACTCTCCATTCTTAGTACTTGGCTTTTTGTCACGTCCTGACCATAGAGAGACCTTATTTTCTATGGTAGAGTAGTTCAGGGCGTGACTGGGGGTTAGTCTAGTTTATTATTTCTAATAATTAGATTCCCAATTAGAGACAGCTGGTAATCGTTGTCTCTAATTGGGGATAATATTTAGGTAGCTTTTTTCCACCTATGTTTTGTGGGATATTGTTTATGTGTAGTTGCATGTTAGCACTCCATTGTCAACACATTTCGTTTAGTCTTTATTGTTTTGTTGTGTGGTTCACTTATTTCAAATAAAAGATGTGGAACCCAGATCACGCTGCACGTTGGTCCGAGTATGCTTCCAACAATCGTGACACTTTTATACAGTCTTACCCTTACATAACATCGTCACTCCACTTTATGAATCTTGTTGTCTTTCTTAGTTTCCATTATCTTATTGGCTCAGGCATTGGGGCATCGATTATATTGGTGGCATGACATGCACACTGATTAACTAATGTTCCTGTCCAAAGTTCTTCACAAGTTCAGGCCGATGTTGTCTATGTATGAATAAACCATGTGCATGTCCAGTAGCCTTCACAAGATCCGATATGGCCCAGACCAGTCACATCTTTTTGGTCTACCTTGCCTCATCCACACGGATTCTGCTTACGTTCTGTTTTTTACATGTTTAATATTTAAACTTATATCGATTTTTCTTTCTACTTCAAAGAGAACAGTATAGGTACTGAAAATCACCAGATGACTGGAAATTCTCTAACAATTCCATTGCAATGCTATAAGAAGAAAATTAAAGACAATTAAACTTGTTAGCTGCGCCACATAGGGGAAACACATCAAACTGAATCACTGTGTGTAAAGATGCCTTCATGCACTTAAATGATAAATAATTTCCCTGCTACCAGTCAGTGATGTGGCGTCAGCGAGACAATGAGATTCCTATTGATGGGTTTTATCTCATCAAGGTGAAGAAAGCTCTTAGTGGGAACCGGGGAGGGGCAGTGTGTAAAGGTAAACTGGGCGAATAGGGTTGAGTTGAGGGTTCAGTATAGTTCTGTTCCCTGTTAACTACCTCTGTCGTGTCTTTTATTATGTCTCACTCAGTACACAGTAGACTGCAATACAGCAGAGTACAGTAGTATACGGTACAATATTCATACATCCATCGAGTCCAGTCCATTCAAATCTACTTCTTTCTCCTATCCTTTCCTTCCTCCGTTCTTCCTCCACCTCTCTTCCTAGTCACATACTGTATTATCGACACAAACACAAAATAGAATCTTCTTCAGTACAGAATGCATTTCATTGATCTAGGTTCCTACTATATCCCCAACTAGCACATAATGTTCTGAGGACCATATGTTTCTTAGAACTGAGTGAGACAGTGGTTGTCCTATGGTTATTTTGCACACAACCTTCCCACAATTTCATGGGAATACTGCAGGATAGTTGCTTGGATTTGGAAAATTCTCAGCACATTTAAGAAATGGAACACTAGTCACTTTAATAATGCCGCTTTAATAATGTTTACATATCTCACATTGCTCATCTGATATGTATATACTGTATACTTTATCCTTCACTATCTATTCTTTACTATCTATTGCATCTCAGCTGCTTTGTCACTGCTCATCCATATATTTTATACTTATATATTCTTATCCCATTCCTTTACTAGATTGTGTGTATTAGGTTTTGTTGTGGAATTTGTTAGATATTAGGTTTGATGTGGAATTGTTAGATATTATCTGTTAGATACTGCTGCACTGTCGAATCTAGAAGCATAAGCATTTCCCTACACTCTCAATAACATCTGCTAACCATGTATATGTGACCAATAGAATTTGATTTGATTTAAATTTGAGATTGCTCAGTGTGTTCACAATGCCTGGAGGCGAAGGAGAAATGTATTGTTTGTGTAGTGTGGCTAGATGGTATCTGTGCTTGCCATAATTATTCTATGCGTTTCATTTGTAAAATGTTACTTTGTTTTTAGTACATGGAAAACTATACTATGTTCAGTAGTGTCTTGTAAGGCACCGGTAGCTATATAACACTTAAATAAATCATATCAATCAAAAAAATATAGTTAACTGTAAATACTACAGTATAGTACCGTTTACTACAGTATTCACTGTAGTGTTTCTGCTGACTTTAGTCCACAAAAACAATACAGTGAATACTATAGTATTAATACCATTGTATACTACAGTGTTTTTAAGTGGACTGAAAGGCATTGATTGTCTTCAGAGCTGATTATTAACCCATCAACCAAATAGGACAGTATCTCACTTCCTCTCTTGACCGGTTCAATGGATCTTAAAGGTGTGTGAGCTAGATAGAGAGAGAGAGAGCATGCCCGTGGGGGGGATGTGCGTGTGGGCCTATATCTAGCATTATTGGAAAGTGACACAGCACAACTCTCATACCATAAAAATACTTCAGAATGGTATCTTTCTCTTACAATTCATTCCAGCTCAATACAGTGGCAGTCCAAGGCTTTTGCTGAGGTATTTCTCATTAACTGCTGCTATGCAGTCCTGCATTTCTCCTCATATTACTGTGGGCTTGTGCATTGTCTCAGTAAATGGCTTTCTTTATTGCAGACAGACAATAAAAACAACCAATTCAGACATGTATATTTTTCACTAACCCAATAAAATGTCTGAATGGCTGCTTTTAGACAGGCGGCCCAATTCAGATATTTTTCCACTAATTGGTATTTTAACCAATCACATCAGCTTTTCACATCAGCTCTTTATCAGAACTGATCTGATTGTCTTAATGCAGCCTGTGCATCAGTTTTCCAAAAGTGTCTCAATCAGTGGAGACTAAAACCCTCACTCTTACACACGCATGCACGCACACACAAATAAAAACATACTTTGTCATACTACTTTGTTCTAATACGTTGTATGTGCTTTCTAAGCCAACGGATAGCTGTGTGGGTATTTGGTTAACTGGTGTCATTGGGTAACAAGGCTAATGAGCCATTAGTGTTTGTGTGTGTGTGTGTTTGCGCGTGCCCACGCATGCAACAATATAAATATATATATATGTATATATATATACTATATAATATATATATATATATAAATATATAAATATATATATATATATGTGTGTGTGTGTGTGCGTGTGTGCCCTAATGAAGAAGCAGGTGATGGAGTTGCTGGTTTTGATCCACTTGACAGAGTGTGATGATGTTGTTTGACTTGATTCATTTGTCTGATTAGATTTCCCTCTGTTTTTCCTTGCATAATTTTTGCATTTGGTAGTCTGTGATTTTTTACATCATTGGGCAACACAGCCTAGCCCTTGTTACCAAAGGATTTTATACATATACTGTGCTCATATAAAAGTTGTGTTTCATCCTCTGTATAAATGTACTGTAAGTTTCTTTAGATAAGAATTTTGTTTAACTCTAAGTCCCAAACGGCATCCTATTACATAAACAAAACTCTATGGACCCTGGTCAAAAGTAGTGCACTATATGGGAAAAAGGGGTCAATTTGGGACAAATTCTAAGTTAATGAAAAGTAAATGAAGGGCCACAGAGAACAGGTTGACTGTTTTCCACCAGAGGAGACTCTTTGTTAAAATAGACTAGGAAGCTAGGAGAGTTTGAGTTTCATCAGTGTGTGTGTGTGTGTGTGTGTGTGTGTGTGTGTGTGTGTGTGTCTGTGTGTGAGAGAGAGAGAGAGAGAGAGAGGGAGAGATAGAGGGAGAGAGAGAGGGGGTTAACAGACACAGGTGCATGGCTGATACAATGTTAGACTTTCAAAGTTGCTGACTCATCACAGAGCGTGAAAGTCCACTCTACAAGAGGTTTGCTATATACCAGCTCCAAACTTTTTTACTGACAAAGAGAAGACCTCTCTGGGAGTTAAATGTAAGCTTTATTGCATGTGATCTCTCTTTATTGAGTTAAAGTCTAGAGTGGTAAAAGCTGATGGTCAGCAGAAGGAGGCCCAGCAGTGAGTGATTATATACCTTACATTCCCACAGGGATTTTGGGCAGCTGCCCACACGTCTGATGATGTGTAAATAACATGACAGAGCATCATTTAAGTGTCTGTGTTCCAGAGAGACAGAAAGTGGGAAGGAGAGAAATAGAGAGATAAAACAGTGTGTGTGTGTGTGTGTGTGTGTGTGTGTGTGTGTGTGTGTGTGTTTGAGTGGCATGCATGTATAAAGGTTCAGGTCTATTACACTGGAGAAATCTGAAGTGTTAAGATCCCTAAAAGGCAGAGGATGACGAGATAAACAGAGAGATGAAGAAAGACTAAGATACTGTACATAAAGATATAGAAAAATACACTATGGTACACAAAGCTTTTACTATCTCACACTGGAATATACAATGTCTGGGGTCATCTTCCTTTGGCCTAAAGAGCAGGAACCCAGACTTCATCAAATAAATTTGAAACACACACATTGTCCTCCTACAAGAAACATGGTATAAAGGAGACGTACCCAATGGTTGCCCGCAAGGTTACAGAGAGCTGGTAGTCCCATCCACCATACTACCAGGTGTGAAACAGGGAAGAGACTCCCCCTGAGTATACTAATTTGGTATATTGCAGACCTAACCCACTCTGTTAAATTTGTCAAAACAGGAACATTTTACATCTTGCTAGAAATGAATAAGGAAATTATCTCACTAGAGAAAATGTGTGCTAGCTATATCCCCCCAATAGAATCCTAGAACTTTAACGATGACAGCTTCTCCATCCTAGAGGGGGTAGATGAACAATTTCCAGGCCCATGGACATGTACTAGTCTGTGGCGACCTAAATGCCAGAATTGGACAATAACCTGACACCCTCACAGGGGGACAAACACCTACCTGGAGGTGACAGCATTCCCTCCCCCATATGCCCCGCTGGACACAACTATGACAACATCACCAACAAAAATGGGCCACAACTCCTGCAGCTCTGTCGGACGCTGGGTATGTACATAGTCAATGGTAGGCTTTGAGGGGACCCCTACGGTAGGTACACCTATAGCTCATCTTTTGCAGTAGTACTGTAGACTACTTTATCACTGACTTCAACCCAGAGTCTCTTAGGGTGTCAGTGGACTGATTGAACACTCTATCAGATCACAGAAAAATCACACTCAACTTAAACAGTGCTATGCTCAATCATGAGGCATCAAAGCCAAAGGAACTGAATAATATTTAGAAATTCTACAGATGGAGGAATGGTAGTGTGGAAATTTACCAAAAAACATTTAGGCGACAACAAATTCAATCCCTTCTAGACAATTTCCTGACTCGTACATGTCCTCTATGAAAACAATGTAGTGAGCAAATGTCAAATTGGCTTTTTACCAAATTACCGTGCGACAGACCACGTATTCCCTGAAGGAGCTGCAGAGCTCCACAGCGGAGATTGGAGTATCTGTCCATAGGACCACTTTAAGCCATACATTCCACAGAGCTGGGCTTTACGGAAGAGTGGCCAGAAAAAGCCATTGCCTAAAGAAAAAAATAAGCAAATACATTTTGTGTTTGTCAAAAGGCATGTGGGAGACTCGCCAAAGATATGGAAGAAGATACTCTGGTCAGATGAGACTAAAATTGAGCTTTTTGGCCATCAAGGAAAACGCTATGTCTGGCGCAAACTCAACACCTCTCATCACCCCAAGAATACAATCCCCACAGTGAAGCATGGGGGTGGCAGCATCATTCTGTGGGGATGTTTTTCATCAGCAGGGACTGGGAAACTGGTCAGAATTGAAGGAATGATGGACGGACCGAAATACAGGGAAATTCTGTTTCAGTCTTCCAGAGATTTTAGATTGGGACGGAGGTTCACCTTCCAGCAGGACAATTACCCTAAGCATACTGATAAAGCAACACTTGAGTGTTTTAAGTGGAAACATTTGAATGTATTGGAATGGCCTAGTCAAAGCCCAGACCTCAATACAATTGAGTATGACTTAAAGATTGCTATGCACCAGCGGAACTCATCCAACTTGAAGGAGCTGGAGCAGTTTTTCCTTGTGGAATGGGCAAAAATCCCAGTGGCAAGATGTGCCAAGCTTATAGAGACATACCCCAAGAGACTTGCAGCTAGAATTGCTGCAAAAAGTGGCTCTACAAAGTATTAACTTTGTTGGGGTGAATAGTTATGCACGCTCAAGTTTTCAGTTTTTATATCTTTTCTTGTTTGTTTCACAATAAAACATATTTTGCATCTTCAAAGTGGTAGGCACGTTGTGTAGATCAAATGATACTAACCACCCAAAAAGCTATTTTAATTCCAGGTTGTAAGGCAACAAAATAGGAAAAAATCCAAGGGGGGTGAATACTTTCACAAGTCACTGTACATGGTCGCTGCCCATATCATTGTATTGTATTCAGGGGTCTTCCTTTATTACCAAAGTTAACCATGTTCGCTGTAGTGTCCAAAACATCTTTCAAGCTGTCAGGCATTCCCTTGGCAGCAAGAGCCTCTCGCTGGATGCTGCAGTTAACCCAAGTGGCACCGGGAGCAATTGCTTGCACGCTTGTACCACTCCACTATATCTCCCTGTCATTTATTTTGCGCCATCAGTACAGATACCAACATGAGTGGCAACTACGTTTGGCTACATTTGGAGCGTTAGTGGAATTCCAGTGAGAGTAACGGTTATTGTGATTGGATGTTAATTATTTGAGTAGTCTACCTGTATTTGACATTGTGTTGTTATTTCGCTGAACACTATTTTTTTTTCAATGTGAATCACATTTTTATTTGGCGTACCCCTGACGGCATTGCGAGAAATACCTGCCCTAAAGCACACAAACAAAAAACAATACATACAGTACCTTGGCCTAAACATCAGTGCCACAGGTAACTTTCATAAAGCTGTGAACGATCTGAGAGACAAGGCAAGAAGGGCATTCTATGACATCAAAAGGAACATAAAATTTGACATACCAATTAGGATATGGCAATTGCCCTTTGTGGTTGTGAGGTCTGGTGTCCGCTCACCAACCAAGAAATCACAAAATGGGAAAAACACCAAATTGAGACTCTGCATGCAGAATTCTGCTAAAATATTGTCTGTGTACTATGTAAAACACAAAATAATGCATGCAGAGCAGAATTATGCCGATACCCGCTAATTATCAAAATCCAGAAAAGAGACGTTGAATTCTACAAAAAGGAAGCGATCCATAACAAAGCCACCACCTACAGATAAATTATCCTGGAGAAGAGCCCCCTAAGCTCTCCTCTAAAATACAAACAGACCCCACAGATCCCCAGGACAGCAACACAATTAGACCCAACCAAATCAGGAGAAAACAAAAAGATAATTACTTGATACATTGCAAAGAATTTACAAAAAAAGAGCCAACTACAATGCTATTTGGCCCAAACAGAGAGTACACAGTGGCAGAATAGCTGACTACGATGACTGCCCCAAAATTAAGGACATCTTTGTCTATGTCCAGACTATTGAGAAAGGCTGCTGAGGGCAGCCATGGCGCTCAAGAGAATACAGTCTATTTGCATACTGCCTACAAAATGAGATGGAAACTGAGCTGCACTTCCTAACTTCCTGCCAAATGTTTGACCATATTAGAGACACATATTTCCCTCAGATTACAAAGTATTCGAAAACAAATTCAATTTTGATAAACTCACATATCTTTTGGGTGATTTACCACAGTGTGAAAACACAGCAGCAATGGATGATGAGGTGCATCCATTAGTGGAAATATGTAAAGAGGGTCCCAATGTTGTGTGGGTAAGGCGGCCCCTTGCACAAAAGTAGTGCACTATATAAGGAATAATAGGGTGCCATTTGGGACGCACCTACACTGTAACAATGTCACAGGCTGACCTAACTCACTTTATTCCAGTATACAGCAGTGGAGGGGAGCTCTGAGCTCTGCTCACTAATGTTAACTTGGACAAATGTTGATGTGCAGCACAGCACTTAAAGGCTGAGTGCTGAGAGCAGGGAGGTTATGGATAAGTGTTTAACAGTGCAGGCCTGGCCAGGACCCATTAGAAAGCATTCTGTGTCAGACCAAGCTAAAGTGCTAAAGATAATTAGAGTACAGTGAGCATATTACTGTACCTAGCCTATATCTCTGGGGCTAATGTTATGCTAGACTATGCTAGGCTAGTTACTATGAACACACAGCTAGCATTGATGCTAATGCGAAAAGTGCTAAGGGAGAAGGTATCAGTGCTGAACTCCACAGACAGTACTGAATGCTGCTCATTGCCCAGCCCAGATAAGTGCCCGGGCCCAGGGATATCTATTAGATCCCTCTCATCAGAGCGGTTCGCCATTTCGAGCACTAACCCCTCCGGCCCTATAGACTGAATATGCGATATCACATATATAAACAGGAGCTCCAATCATCAGACATCCTGAGACTGGGGCTCAAGGTGAAAGTAATATAGTTTTGCATATCATTTTTTTTGTTCTAATGACTGAGACCAGAGTCAAAATCTTACACAAGCAGTAAAACAAATCAAACAAATGTATTAGACACACACACACACACACACACACACACACACACACACACACACACACACCACAGTGCTAAAAGGTACACACACACCACACCACAATGCTAAAAGGTACACACACACACATTGCCTAATGCCTAGCCTACACACACACACACACACACTCACACCACAGTGCTAAAAGGTACACACACACACACATTGCCTAATGCCTAGCCTACACACATAAACACAGACACACACTATACTAACATGCCACAGTACCCTAGCAAGATCTCTGGAATGATTTGAGGAGACAGATAGTAATCAAGATGAGACACATGGCTAATCAGAGACAGATTAGGGATAGAGGAAGAGAGTGGGCATGAGAGTAAGTGGAAAATAAAAAAAGAGATGTGGTAAATGCAGAGAGAGAGAGAAAGAGAAAGAGAGCGAGGGGAGGATGCAATATAGAAAGGGAAGCAAGGAACCCTTACAGGAAAAACACCTGAATTTCACACGTGAAGACGTGAAAACATATGATCTTGTGTGATCTCAAGTGATCAATGTGACAATATGTGATTTAAAATTTAAAAAAAAAAATAATATATATATATATATATATATATATATATAGATATGTTTCACCTTTATTTAACCAGGTAGGCCAGTTTAGAACAAGTTCTCATTTACAACTGCGACCTGGCTAAGATAAAGCAAAGCAGTGCGACACAAACAACAACACAGAGTTACACATGGGATAAACAGTCAATAACATAATAGAAAATGAACATGTGATAACACGAAACTACACGTGAAAACATGATCTGTGAAATAAATGTTACACAAGGGATGTAACATTTTTTACATGTGCTACCATGAAATTACACGTAACAACATTTGAGCACATGTGAAAGCATGATCTTGTGAACCAAATGGGAAAACATGGGGGTGCTAGTAAAGAACAAGAAGGCCCGCACACTGTTAAAGCTCCCAATTCACCGCTTTACTGACAACTTTTCGATCCGAAACGGAGCTTTGTCAGGTCAAACAAACAAACAAACTGAGTGCTCACATCTCAAAATATACACATTTCACCTCACATGACCATTGCGGACCATTGCGGACATGACGCATGGTGGGTCAAAAACAATTTGTGTATCTCTAATAATTATCTCTATAATCTCTATCTCTATAATTTGACAACAATGAGATGGGCACATGTAGTAGTTACAGAAAATAATATATATTTATAAAAATGACCAAGTAGGTGTCATGGAAGGCAAAACAAATCAAAGTGACATATTCATGTAAGAAATGGTCTGATAGTCAAACTCTTGGTTCAGACCTCTAGGAGACGTGGTACACAAATGGTGAATCCAATACAATTCTCTTCACAGTGACATATTATCAGTATCTCATGGGTATCATGGGGATGCAACATTTGAATGTGATACCGTGAAACTACACGTGCCAAAATGTGAGCATGTGAAAAACCCGGATGTCAAATGTTATTGAGAATATTTGACTTTAAAAGGCATGATTTACATGAATTACATGTAAACAGTCATGGTTTAATGCAGGTTAAGCACCCCATTTGACACGGTCTCTTCTGCAAACTCCGTAAGAACATTGTAAGAAGTAATTGGCTGCACTGTAAAGAGGTGGGAGTGCATTTCCAGTAACTTAATGACAACTTGTTGCCAGAATTTACAGTCAATTTGTAATTTCTTAACTGAAAACCCTTTGTCAGTAAGTTATTGTAGAATTCACAGTAACTTACTGGAAAAATGATACCAATAAACTACAGGCAACTTGCTGTCACTAGCAATAGATGCCATTCATCTACTACACGTGGTTCTTCCTTTAAAAGTTGTGTCGTACTGCAGCACAGCTTGCGGGCTGCCGCAAGAATTCTATGGCACGTTATTTACGTGGTCAGCCATTGTTGCCATTAATGCTAGTTAGTGCTAGTTTGACCACCAGAGGGGATCTTTGAGAAGCATTTGAATGTTTTTAATATTGTCTGTACTAGAGAATTTAAAACCTTTTTTGGAAGAACATAGTATATGGGATTGATTTTAAGAAATGTAGCTTAATTAATTTGATTATGGTGTTTTTATTCCAAGAAAAAACTAAATCCAAGATGTTGAGTTCCACATAATATTTAATAGTGAAACTTTGCAAAACTAACAAACGAAACAACAAACTGTGACAACAGAGGTGCTACATACACTTACTCAAAACAATATCCCATAACACACAGGTGGAAAAATGCTACTTAAGTATGATCCCCAGTTAGAGACAACGATAGCCAGCTGCCTCTAATTGGGAATCATACCAACACACCAACATAGAAAAAACAAACTAGAACCCAACATAAAAAATATAAACTAGCCTAAATCCCTAGTCACGCCCTGACCTACTCTACCATAGAAAATAAAGGCTTCCTATGGTCAGGACGTGACAACTGTTGACATTGAGAATGGTGTTTTGAGGGTACTATTTAATGAAGCTGCCAGTTGAGGACTTGTGAGGAGTCTTTTTCTCAAACCAGACACTCTGATGTACTTGTCCTCTTGCTCAGTTGTGCATCCCACTCCTCTTTTTGAAGAAATACTGTACAGTGTACGCTTACCCGACATTTTGCGGTTGCATGATGTTTGTAGTTAGAAATGTAAAACTTTAAAGTACTTAATACATTGCAATTTGATTGTTTTTTTTCACACCTAGCCAAGCTATTCTTTTGTAAAGGTTGAAGAGTCTATTGTCCTGCTAATTGCCTATCATGGAAACTTTGTTTGCGCCAATAGGTTTTAGGCTGCAGTAGGTTATAATAATCCATGCCTTCTGGGAATTTTTAAAAGTCCAAAAGTTATGGGTGGAGTCAGAATTCTGGCTGTCAGAAGTATTAAAAAATCAACCAATGTGTTACGGTCCTCGTTTGTAGAATGACCGGACCAAGGTAGATGTACATTTTCTTTATTAATGTTCCACCAAAAAAAACAACACAACGAACGTAAAGCTTCGTAGTGCAAAAACATGCAACAAACCAAGACAAGATCCCACAACTGAAGGTGGGATAAAGGACTGCCTAAGTATGATCCCCAATCAGAGACAACGATAGACAGCTGCCTCTGATTGGGAACCATACCCGGCCAACAAAGAAATATACAAACTTGAATGCCCACCCAAATCACACCTTGACCTAACCAAATAGAGAAATAGAAAGGCTCTCTAAGGTCAGGGCGTGACACAATGTCAGCTTTTAAATGCTTTAATATCCAAATGTTAAACGTGTGTGTGGGTGACGGAGAGACTGCATTTGACTGTTTTTAATATTAGGGCTTTCAGGAGGAACGTAAAATTAAGTGTCAATTTATAAATGATGTTGCCATGGAATCGGTACATAAAAAATCTCTCCCCAACTATTTTGTAATCTAATGTATATGGCACTGTCACGTCTGTTGTAAGGAGGAGACCAAGGCGCACTGTGGTAAGTGTACATTCTTAATTTATTAAACGAATGAACACTGAAACAAACTAACAAAATAAAAAAACAACAGAGTGAACCGTGACGCTATAAACATGAGTGCGAACAGGCAACTACACATAGACAAGAACCCACAAAATACCCCAGGGAATATGGCTACCTAAATATGGTCCCCAATCAGAGACAACGATAAACAGCTGCCTCTGATTGGGAACCAATTCAAGCCACCATAGACATACAAATACCTAGACTTACAAAAAGCTCTAGCTATACAAAAAACTCTAGATATACAAAAAAACCTAGACAATACAAAAACTAACATACCCACCCTAGTAACACCCTGACCTAACCAAAATAATGAAGAAAACAAAGATAACTAAGGTCAGGGCATGACAGGCACAGATGTCAGTTTTTTGGTCCTTAAATGAAACTGGTATATATTTTTTATTATAACAATTTTCTTTTAACAATTTTGGTCTTTAATGCAGGGCCGACAGACAAGTTCCTTATTCACCCCCCCCCCCCCCTTCCACTTGATAAAGGTTCCAATTGATAAAGTAATTTCAAATTATTTTTTTTCTCAAATAATTTAAACAGGTCGCTAGGTGTAGGCAAAACCATAAGCAAATAGGTAACCTGTGATATGACTAAAGATTTACTCAGGGTGATTCTTCCACAAATAGACCTTTCCATAGTAGCAAGATCTTAACTATTTTTGTTAACTTTCTATAAAAATGTATTGGAGTGAGATCATTACTTTCTTTTGGGATTCGTATGCAGAGTATGTCCACATCCCCTTTAGTCCATTTTATTGATACACCACATGGTAATGTCAAAGTTATATTTTTTTGTGATCCAATACGTAATATAGTAAGTAAAAATCAAGCTTGCCACGCATCTGGTTATTCATTATGAATAGGATTTGTATCTGGTCTGTGAGAATATCTAAGGGGCTTTTAAATCATTATAATGCAGGGTTAAATAATATTAATAATAATCATTGGACAACAGATCATCTCTCGGAACTCATTAGGAGTTCAGTTCTATCTTCAATATGCTTTAAATGCTTTATTATCCAAATATTTAAAGTGCGTGTAGGCAACGGAGAGAAAACAAATGGTGCAGTTGAGGCCATGAGGTGGGGCATGGTTTATAAATCTAGATAGCTGGTGTCAAAATTTGACCGTAGGGTGTCAGCAAATATAATTTAAAGTTTACGCTGTTCATCTATGGCAAAGAAACGCATATGTTTATTGATGGAACAAATGACAAACTTTGTTATACACATGCGCTGTATGAGCCTTAAACCTGTACATTTCCACTGTCTGTTTCTCTGATGTAAGTAAGAAGAAGCCAGTGTTTTTCCTCTCTTGTTTCTGAGTAACTTAGTCACGTTGCCAAAGACAAAGGGATGTCTGAGAGTGACCCGTTTTTGGTCCATCCTGTTATTTTCAGATCTTTCAAGGGTACAGCTGTGTGGACATATGAAGAGAACAGAGGCTAGCTTGAGCAGCAGTGACACTTCTAATGCAGAAAGGAGTAACAAAACTGTCCCAGACCCACCTGGCCACGGAGTACTCACAAACAGTTGGTAGGTGTGTTCAGTGTGAGTGCCTCCGTGGGGGCAGGATTCCGTCTATGGATGGATTCCATCATGGGGAGGCAACCATGAACAGTTGTCTGAAGAAAGTCCTTCTGTTCTGAGTGTGTTGTCAGGGTCATGATGAGGGTTATTGGGGGGGAGAGTGAGATGGAGAGAGAAGGAGAGAGAGAAAGGCACAGGTGGAGAGAGAGTAAAGGCATATAGAGAAAGCAAAAGCCAGAGGGAGAAAGATAGAGGAAGGTTCAGAGAGAGAAGGAAGAGAGAGAGAGAGAGAGAGAGAGAGAGAGAGAGAGAGAGAGAGAGAGAGAGTCTAGAGGTGTGCGGGAGGAGTGTAGTGATCAGCGTTGGGCTTTGACTCCACTTAGTGGAACTGCTGAAAGCTTTTCGCTTCACTGAGACACTGCATGAAAACACACACACACAAACAATTAGCCTACAAATAACAAACATACACCTGCAATGTCCTTGCAATCCCAGGACAATCAGTGTGTGTGTGAGTGTGTGTGTGAGAGAGAGAGAGAAAGCGCAAGTATGAAGCAATGAGCGTGTGTGTATGTACTGGCTGCATCACCAATCCTGTTAGTGGCCAACTGGCCAGGATGGCATGCAATGTCTCACCATTGTTGAGTCCAGCTCCTGTTTCCGACATCTGCTCACTTCATCCTGGCCCATCTCTCAGCCTGCAGTACAATCCTACTGCACAAAAAAAAAAGCTCCAGTAATTCGCTCTCAGCACTTATCCTAAGACTAGCCTTAACCCTTACCCTAACCCTTATTCTAAACCTAACCATAACCTTTGCAAGTAGTTGCTTATCAACAGATAGTTTGTTAATAGCATGAGCATCTACAGATGGAAAATCCAGACTATCCATATAAAGTGTGACCGAAAAATGGGGGGCGACGGGTAGCCTAGTGGTTAGTGTTGAGCCAGTAACCGAAAGGTTGCTGGATCGAATCCCTGAGATGACAAAGTAAAAATCTGTCTTTCTGCCCCTGAACAAGGCAGTTAACCCATTGTTCCTCGGTAGACTGTCATTGTAAATAAGAATTTGTTCTTAACTGACTTGCCCAGTTAAACATGCAAATGGCCTCAATGGTGCTGCCTGTGCGCTCAGATAAAATGCCATAGTGGGACAGATACAAAGAAGAGTTCTCTATGGCGTTACCAGAGTTGATTTACTGTCTAGTTAGTTGGGTTAGGCGCCTTTCCTTCTAACTAATATAATCCCTCACTCTGCATGTCCGTTGCAAACATCTTCTCTTGCCTCCTCACTGAAGAGCCAGGTCACCCGTGATACAAGTCAGTATTAATGTCCATCGATGTCTGAGGACATCGGGAGATGATGTGGATACTGGCCACTAGGGGCAACAGTGAGTGCTGTTACCTTTAAGTAGGTTTCAGTATTGCTAGACTAACCCTTATTTTAACCATTAAGAGTTAATGCCTAATCTTACAATTTCGGAGTTAATGCCTAAACGTAACCTTAAACACTTCTAAATGTGATGTTTGGAACAACTTTAAAATTGGACGTTTGAGAAACATGGATGAATGTCTAATTCTGACATGAGACTGTGAGAGCTTGTTGAAACCACCACCAAGAGCGCCACTTCACATGGTCATTCATTGGCCTCATTTTTTACTGCTCAATCATAGGCCGTCATTGTTTCACATCAAACGTCAATTCCTATACCCAACTCCCTCATCCAACCATGTTAACCCCTCCAAGAGTTGTGTAGGGTAGGACTAAGATGGTTGTACAGGAGGGGCGTGGTCTGTCATTCTCTGTCGGGAGAGAAGAGGAGAGAGACAGGGCGAAGAGGATCTTTGTGTGATTCCTGCCATATCTGATGTTATCCGGTAGGTAGAGACACTGAGGCCCGTGTTGTCGGTCGGTCCGACTGGTAGCCAGTTAAGTCATTCAGCCTCAGTACCAGACAGAGTGCACTCCGCTCAGCAGCACAGCACAGAACTGGGACGGCGAGGAGAGAGACGAGGCTGCTACATGCTGCAGCTGCTCGTTTACTAGTGAACATTCTCGCATTGATCCGCGAAGAGAGATTGGGGCTTTTCCCAACACATTCGAAGGAGGGATTTAATCATGTTTCGAACCTTAGTCGCGCTGCTGATGCGACTGGCAGCTGTGCAGGTAGGCTACGAAACCGTTTCTTCGGTTTGGTGTAGTGGTGGGGTTGGTTTGTTGGCTATGGGACAGGGGTCTGAGTGACGGCTTGGTTTTTGCTCTATGATGATGGTCAACTCACTAGGGGAGACCGGGGTTGGTTGTCACAAGTATTACTCTAATTTGTATTTTTCAGCACCAGTATTCTTTACAGTATTATTTTCAATATTAAGAGAAAGACCAAGGTCTTGGGTTGAAATGAGGACCCTTTTTATATTCCAAAGAAGAGTTATAAAGCCACCAAACATTCAGTCCACTTGTGACAACCAGTTACCAGCCCTATTGCAGGGTTGGATGTCACACACCAACAGCCCCATCGTGGGGTTGGATGACACACAGTAGGGGGTTGGTTGTCACAATATTTGCTAGTAGCTTATTCCTTTTGTAACATGAAATTAAGCAATATTGCATAGAGTCTTATAAATAGCCAAGCCTTTGTTTGATGGAACGATATTCCTAACAAAATTAAGCATTTACTCCGTTAGAATAACATTACATTTTTTTGTACATTTGTGTGTGCACAGAATTATTCAAGGATACTCCCATAATTCAAACATTTACAAGTAAAATACCAATAATTTCCTTTGTACTTTCACCTATGAAAAACACAAATTCTCCTCACCTCAAATGTTTTGTCATGTTGACATGAATTGACCAGGTGGAGGAGTTATTTCAAAGAATTCACACTTTTGAACCTTACAAATATTACACAGTGCCAATTTAGATTGGGAGTAATTAACGCTGTGACAACCAACCATTGAGACAACCAACTCGGCGTAAGTCTGCAGGATATGACTGCATTAATTTCCCTCTACATTGGCTACATATTAGGTTGTTGGTTTATATTGATTTTAAACTACACTCTTAGAATTAAAAGGTGCTAAGTAGAACTGAACAGTGTTTTTCAGTTTGTCCCTTTTTTGGTGCTGGGTAGAACCCTCTTTGCAGGGATCTGCAAAAAAAACCCTGTATATGGTTCTGCCTCGAACCCTCTATGTAGGGTTCTACCAAGAACCATTTTATCATCTAAAGGTTCTTCCTAGAAGCATCTATGAAGGGATCTACCTTGAACCCAGCCAGAGTTAAGATATCCAACAGAATGACTGCCGGGGTAGGGAAGGTACAATATTGAGACTACCTCAATCATGTAAACTGTAACAACCATTTCAGTAACGTGTGCAATAAATCCAACAGATTGTTTAGAAAACTATGTTATTTATCTTTGTGTAGCATAAAATGTATTAACTAATCAACTTACATAAAAAAAAAAAAAAAAGATATTACAGTAAACCGAACAATTCTGAAAATCTCTCAGCAATAGAGCATGCTGTGAAATATTATACACGGTTCCATGTAGAACCCATGCCTTCCAAAGAACCCTTTCTTCCAAAACGGGATCTTAGGATGTTCAAGGTTCTAGGTAGATCCCTCTCCCTCCGCAAATAACCCTTTTACAACCCTTTTTTCTAAGGGTGTATGCATTAGGATCTTGCTCAAATGTAGGCTAATTGTGCATTCCATTTTGTTAATATTAATTGGTTTTTCAACATGAATATCTGAGTTTCGGTCTGGCACACAATTTTGCAGTCATAGCTGCTACAGTAGCCTGCACTTTGTTTAAACTGCAGCTCTCCTATGTTATTTCTTTACTGAATTGCCCATTGATTTGCCTAATCACGCTGCACATTTGATGGGCAATAGCTTACTCAGTGAAGGGAATTGTTGTCGTTTTGGAAATATTCCCAATAGCCTCTTAGGGACCGTTTAGTTTACGCTCTGCTCTGTATTCACCCATGATTCATAGCGGTCGTTAACTGTAGGCTTGATCTGTAACCTAGGCTATGCAGGGTTATGGGACGGGTGTAGAAAGGTTGACTTTTCTAGCCTATGCGATGCTGTTATGGCTATTTGAGACGATACCGTTAATATTGTGTACTGCAGACAGGTCACAAGGCTGAAGTTGCGCCCGTGCACTAAATCGGATGTGTATTTAGAGATACACTATAACCTAATTTGATTCAGCCCTAACCTAGACACTAAGAAAAGAGGGTTCATCAAGAGTTCTTTGGGAATGGTGATGGTTCTATGTGGAACCATAATTACTCAAAGAACTCTTTGCAGTTCCCAAAAGGTGACGGCTCATTTACATTTTTGCGGCGTATCGTACAGCTCTTTTTTGTGCAATGGTGAGTGAGAGTGCCATTCCAGTTTATCTAATCTGTTGTGTTATGCCAGTACAACATGTTATAGCATTGTTAGCATTGTTTTGTGAAAGACTCACCTATAGCCTTGTGTCAATAGACAAAGTCAGTGGTCAATTCTCTTCTCAGCAACATCCAGTGGTTCCAGTGCTATCACACCCGATTCAACTTGTCAATTAACACAATCATAACACTCATGGAATTTTAAAGGTCCTGAACAGTCAATCTGATTCCCATGTAAAATAGCCTTTTGAGTGACTAAAATATCACCCATAATATTTTGGGGGGATAGAAATGCTCAAAATGTAAGAAAAATTAAATTTCTTCTCATGGCTAACTACCAAGACATTTTAAAAGACAGGCTGAGTGGGCGGGAAGCGTATATTAATTTATTCACTTTGACTGACTGCTCTTTGTAAGGCCTATGTCAAGAAACTTGGGCGCAGTGTTGCAGTAGAAGTATCTCAAGAAAATGTTGTGATACACATTTATTTAGATTTTGTTTTTATACATCTCCCATTTGGTGTGTCTTTTGTGATGTGGCACTGACGGATGTGTTGACATGACAACTGCGTCATAGTTTTGAATCTCCCCCCCACACTTTTGTTCCATGCTGACTGAAGATCTAGCTAGCCAGTAACTAGCTAAAACCAGACACACATGAAAGGAGAAACATATACGTGTCTTTGCCATAGGTTAATATTGTAAACTTTGAATTATACTTGCTGACACCATACAGTCAAATTATGGCACCAGTAGAGTAACTATCCATCTACTTAAACCACGCCCCTATGCATACATGCCTTTTCCGATGTTAGTTAGAAGGCGGTACTTATTTAAATTAAGTAAGAGAATGTCACGCTACCATTGGTGTATTAAAACGAGAGAGTTATGGTGACGTCACTCTATCCCCTTAATAATCCCGCCTCCTGAATCCAAGTGTTTGACACGGGGAGGGGACCAGTAACTTCATGATCAAACTTTAGGTCAAGCACACTTTTACACTCATCACACACACCTTTTGACTGGAAGGAGAGCGAGTACACATATTTGTTTGACAGTGAATTGTTTTTCACAGGAAGTTATGTTTAACAGGCTACAGTCTATTCCCTTTAATCTTTTTTGTTGTTGTATTGGCTGTATTTACCAACGGTCTATATAGGTCCAGAAAAATACATCAGTTATTGTCTATTTTTATTATTATATTTTTGCTTTGCCTGAAATTGCTGTCTCTGCGCCACGGATGTATTTCCTATGTCTCTTCCCACGGAGGCTTCCCCATTCAGGGTAAAAAGCAAGCATCTCATGCACTGCAGGAGCTGTACTTATACTATGCTCTCTTCTGGAACAATGTGGACCGACCAGAATTCCGATGGAACAATTGTTTACTCGCAGAGGACCATAGGGAAGAAGTGGCTACTATTAGAAAACAAATTCAAAACTTGCCTAATCTACTTGGGAAAGTACCCCCGCCTACCTTCTCCTTCTCTACACCACAGCCTGGACGCCATTCCGAGGTGTTGAGAGTATCACCACCATGTCAACACTCCTTGACTTAATAGCCAATGCTTTCCAGGGACCCCTTCCCGAAGAAGTCTCCCACTCCCCTGGGACATGGAGCAGGACCGTTACTTCTGGTGGATTTAGCGGATTATACTGTCTCCAATCCTGCTGCCCAACCATGGAAGCATGTCACCCGCCGTAGGCCAAATGGAGAGAAGTGGCTTGTGGCTAGTTGGGCTTCTTTGGTGTTCGGAAGCTCAACCCAAATCCAATTGTTCAACAGCTTTGCCGTCTTGACTATGGAGATTCTCGCGCCTTCGTCCCTATCCACCCTCCTTCCCAGGGAGATTCTGCCTCGGTCTAGGATTCTCCAAGTTCCCGAGAGGGACTCTGCCCCAGACTCAAAAACATTGTGCTATCCTGGGGCTTGGTTACAAGATAATACTAGGCTGCTTCCTACCATTTTACACCAGAACATGGGAGCTGTAGCTATAGTAATCCATGTGGGATCTAATTACATTAGGATTGCTAGCTCGGAGTGGCTGAAACAGGATTTTAAAGAACTGATTGGAACTCTGAAAGAATCCAACAAGCATCCAAGTATTTCAGGCCCCCAGGTGTGGCACCTGAGTCGTGTCAGCGAAAGATTCAGTAGTTTGCTGGCACTACATGATTCGCTATGAATCTACTCTAACTCTGTTGAAGTTACTTTTGTGGATAACTTTGACATCGTTTGGAAACAAGAGATACTCTACAGAGAGGATGGGGTCCATCCAAATCATCTTGGTGCCTGGACCCTGGTCTTGCATTTCAAGGCTGCGCTGAGACATTGACTTACCAACACCCCATGTTTCGCTTAGGTAATCCCAACCATAAATTATCAGCATTATCTTCATACTGCATGTTCGCAACAGGTAACCCTCATTGACTCTTGTTTTAGTCTACTTCCTCGCTCAAAGCATAGGCACAATGGTACAGTTCTAGACAATCTTTTATCTATACCATTTCAAACTAGCCCTATGGTATTTTCAAGTAAGGGGTTATCAATTGAGCATAGAATGCTTGTATTAGAGACTCCATCTGATCTGAAATCCTGCAGCTGTGGCATTGAACTGATTCATGTAAATGCCAGCAGTTTGATCTCAAAAATGTATTTTATTATAGCTCTGGCCTCTCAAACCATATTTACAACCAACAAGTGCTCTTAGCCAATTGTCTGACTTGTTATCTGACTATGCCAAATCTGATTTATTCATTTTGGTTGATCTTAATCAGAATTAGTTGATGCCAGCTTCTGATTGAGCTAAATCTAACTCAGTTGAACCCGCCCTTTAACCTGTTGCGACGACCAAACCCGGATCCGGGATTCTATTTTATTTAGACCTAAGCTCATTACCATAACGCAACGTTAACTATTCATGAAAATCGCAAATGAAATGAAATAAATATGCTATCTCTCAAGCTTAGCCTTTTGTTAACAACACTGTCATCTCAGATTTTCAAAATATGCTTTTCAACCATAGGAAAACAATCATTTGTGTAACAGTAGCTAGCTAGCGTAGCATTTAGCATTAGCATTAGCGTTAGCATTTAGCAGGCAACTATCACAAAAACAAGTAAAGCCTTCAAATAAAATAACTTACCTTTGAAGAACTTCTGATGTTTTAAATGAGGAGACTCTCAGTTAGATAGCAGATGCTCAGTTTTTCCAAAAAGATTCTTTGTGTATTAGAAATAGCTCCGTTTTGTACATCACATTTGGCTACCAAAAAAAAAAAAAAAAAAAAACGAAAATTCAGCCCTCAAAACGCGAACTTTTTTCCAAATTAACTCCATAATATCGACTGAAACATGGCAAACGTGGTTTAGAATCAATCCTCAAGGTGTTTTTCCACATATCTCTTCAATGATATATCCTTCCTGGAAGCCTGGTTTCTCCTTGCTCTCAAATGGAAAAATAATTGCACCTGGCTTTACGCTCCAATTTCAACGCATGGACACCAGGCGGACACTTGGAAAATGTAGTCTCTTATGGTCAATCTTCCAATGATATGCCTACAAATACGTCACAATGCTGCTAACGCCTTGGGAGAACGACAGAAAGTGTAGGCTCATTCCTTGCGCAATCACAGCCATATAAGGAGACAATGGAAAACAGAGCTTCAGAAATCTGCTCATTTCCTGGTTGACGCATCATCTTGGTTTCGCCTGTATGAGTTCTGGGGCACTTACAGACAATATCTTTGCAGATTCTGAAACTTCAGAGTGTTTTCTTTCAAAAACTGTCAAGAATATGCATAGTCGAGCATCTTTTCGTGACAAAATATCGCGCTTAAAACGGGAACGTTTTTTATCCAAAAATGAAATAGCGCCCGTAGAGATCAAAGAGGTTAAACACCCTGAAAAATCTACTCTTTTAGATATTATTTTGACAAATGCCCCTCACAAGTATACAACCAATGGAATATTTGCTAATGAGTTCAGTGACCATTGTCCCATTGCCTGCATAAAACTACCTAAATCTCGCACTCACATTGTTACATGACAAATGATATGAATTTCAATGACAACCATTCTTGTCTGTTCTAGGATTGTGTGAATGGGGGTTGTGACAGATATCTCTGACTCAGATCAGTCCCTACATTATTTTATTGCAGATAAGCATGCTCCATTCAATAAACTAAGTGTAAGGGATAGAGCTAATCCCTGAACTATCAAAGAAACATCAGGTGAGAAATTTAGCTTGGGCTAAGACTAGGCTGACTGATTCTATGTAAAAGCTTAAAAAATAGATGCCTATCCCAGGTTAGAAAAGCACAATCCTCATACAGTACTTCTTGAAATGTATATCTGAGAATCGTGGGAATCCAGCTTCATTCTGGAAGGTAGTCAGATCTCTAAAACAAAACACCATCCCCTCATGACCAAAGCAGGTTATGACAGCCTCTGCTCACATAACAGATAAGATGGACATTTGGTGTGCTTTTGTAGGTAAAGATGGCGCTGACAGATAGGGCAGCTGTGCTTCTAGCTCCTAAGCAACTTTGCAGTATTTCTTTTCTGTGTTATTTATTACATTATTATCCCAACATTTTTTGTGGTGTTATTAAATACAACCGGAAACAGCAGAGGGAGCACCCCTCTATCCACATCGACGGGACTGCAGTAGAGAAGGTGGAAAGCTTCAAGTTCCTCAGTGTACACATCACTGACGAACTGAAATGGTCCACCCACACAGATAGTGTGGTGAACAAGGCGTAACAGTGCCTCTTCAACCTCAGGAGGCTGAAGAAATTTGGCTTGACACCTAAAACCCTCACAAACTTTTACAGATGCACAATTGAGAGCATCCTGTCGGGCTGTATCACCGCCTGGTACGGCAACTGCACCGCCCACAACCGCAGGGCTCTCCAGAGGGTGTTGCAGTCTGCCCAACGCTTCACCGGGGGAAAACACCTACAGCACCCAATGTCACAGGAAGGCCAAAAAGATCCTCATGGACAACAACCACCCGAGCCACTGCCTGTTCTCCCTGCTATCATCCAGAAGGCGAGGTCAGTACAGGTGCATCATAGCTAGGACCGAGAGACTGAAACACAGCTTCTATCTCAAGGCCATCAGTCTGTTAAATTGCCATCACTAGCACCTTAGAGGCTGCTGCCCTATATACATATACACGCGTCGTTTCGTGGCTGCTTGTTCGGTCTGCGCGCAGACTAAGTCCGGTAACTCTCCTCCTGCCGGCCGTCTCAGGCCGCTTCCTATTCCCTCTCGACCGTGGTCTCACATCGCCTTAGATTTTGTCACCGGACTGCCTTCGTCAGCGGGGAAGACTGTTATTCTTACGGTTGTCGATAGGTTCTCTAAGGCGGCTCATTTCATTCCCCTTGCTAAGCTTCCTTCTGCTAAAGAGACGGCACAAATCATCATCGAGAATGTTTTCAGAATTCATGGCCTTCCGTCAGACGTCGTTTCGGACAGAGGTCCGCAATTCACGTCTCAATTTTGGAGGGAGTTTTGCCGTTTGATTGGGGCTTCCGTCAGTCTCTCTTCCGGCTTTCACCCCCAGTCTAACGGTCAAGCAGAACGGGCCAATCAGACTATTGGTCGCATCTTACGCAGTCTTTCTTTTCGCAACCCTGCGTCTTGGTCAGAACAGCTCCCCTGGGCAGAATACGCCCACAACTCGCTTCCTTCGTCTGCGACCGGGCTATCTCCTTTTCAGAGTAGCCTCGGGTACCAGCCTCCGCTGTTCTCATCTCAGTTCGCCGAGTCCAGCGTCCCCTCCGCTCAGGCTTTTGTCCAACGTTGCGAGCGCACCTGGAAGAGGGTCAGGTCTGCACTTTGCCGTTATAGGACGCAGACTGTGAGGGCTGCTAATAAGCGTAGAACTAAGAGTCCTAGATATTGTCGCGGTCAGAGAGTTTGGCTCTCCACTCAGAACCTTCCCCTTAAGACGGCTTCTCGCAAGTTGACCCCGCGGTTCATTGGTCCGTTCCGTATTTCTCGGGTCATTAATCCTGTCGCAGTTCGACTTCTTCTTCCGCGATACCTTCGTCGCGTCCACCCGGTCTTCCATGTCTCCTGCATCAAGCCCGCCCTTCGCGCCCCCGCTCGTCTTCCCCCCCCCCCCCCCCCATCCTTGTCGAGGGCGCACCCATCTACAGGGTCCGTAGACTTACGCTTATACATATATATACGCTTCTCCCAGTACTTGATTATGGGGATATAATCCACATGCATGCGGCAGCCTCTGTTTTAAAACCTTTTGATTCAGTCCATTATTCAGCACTGCCTTCTTTTCACTGGGGACCATTTTTGTTGATATCACTGCATTTCGTATAGTTCTGACTACCAGAAGGGCTTAAAATTGGTTACTTTTTGTATATAAAAACGGTTCTCCAGAGACTCCCCCACTACCTCAGGTCAGATATTAACTGGAGATCCAGCACTTGTAATACCCACACTCTACACTGGCTGGTTCTTGAGGTCCCACGGGAACAAATCCTTTTAGTTTTTATGCCCCCAGCTCATGGAATAGTCTTCAGGCAACCTTGAAATTTGACTCGCTGGCCCCCATTGGACAGTTTAGATCGAGTTTAAGGAAGGTCATATGTGAGAGTTGTGTTTGTTTTGAATAATCTTGTTGTATTTATTATATTGATATTATTTATTGTATGTTCATGTTCACAGGGCTCCCTTGCAAATGAGACCCTGTTCTCAATGGTGACCCACCCTGTATACATATGAAGTAAATGAATGTATAAGCAACAGTCATTTTTCGTACTTTGGTCATCATACTTTGATCTGGTTTCATCCAAATATCATCACATTTGATTAAAAACATGATTTTGATTTTGAAATGGTTCTATATACACTCTTAGAAAAAAGGGTTCCAAAGGGGTTCTTTGCAGAGGGATAGGGTTCTACCAAGAACTGTTTTGATCAGAATAACCCTTTTTGGATGACAAGGGTTATTTGTGGGGCAAAGGGTTCTATCTAGAAACTTTAACATCCTAAAGAAATCTCAGTCGACCAACAGCCTATCGACCAAACAATCGACCTGTCGACTAAATGGGGTCAGCCCTACTACCCAACCTATTTGGTTTTGCATTTTCATTGCATTAATGTATTCATTTAGAAGAGTATGAGAGTGTTTGAACCATGTTTGGAGATGTTTTATGTTAGAAATTAGGCTACGATAAGCAACAGATATACAAATAAATAGAGACAGATGAGTGATTTGCAGAGAGTTGGCAGATTTGAGGTTTTGATTAGAATTGAATAGAATAGGCATGAGATGAATGAGTTACGTCACGTCATGGAAAGGTCAAGGGTTACAGCTTTTTGACACACACATCTATGATGTGAGCTGGTCTGGTTTGTTCTCGGCTCCGTTTCCCCATGATAGTGCTCTGCCTTCACACCGATGTTTCAATACTTCTGAAATACCCTATTCCTCCATATCTTCCCTGAATGAATCACTGATCTGAAAACAATCTGGTAGGTGAAAGCAAGCAAAGGGTTCCAAGACATAGCTTTCAGTTGTCTAGCCATATCAGATCTGTGATCACCATGATGGTGGAGAAGAGGGAGGGTGCGTTTCTGAAGTGCGTTTCTGAAGTGCTGTATAGGGACTGCATCCCAAACGGCACCCTATTCCCTATGTAGTGCACCACTTTTGACCAGAGCCCATTGGTAGTGCACTAATAGGGTGCCATTTGGCACGCCGACAGGAGGTCTTTCTCAGTCTAATCATACTACCTGCTTACCCTTACACTCATTACTTCAATCACCAGCCTGAGTGGAGTCTTAACAACAACATATGTCATTGTGCCGTTCTGTGAGGGGGGTAGGGCGGAGGGCATAGAGAGGTAGCCTACACGCTAGATATTAGTTGTCTGTCTGCCGCTGGGCTAGGCCCCTCCTAATGTGCAAATACTGTTGCTGTTATTTGACAGTTATAGACCTTTATGTTGTTATGTTATACATTATACATTAGAATAGTATGTCTCTTTTATGCAGCCTATAATATATAATATATAATATATTGCATTTGATGGTGGTTATTATGTCACTTCTCTTGCCTATTATGATAGTTATTAGTGGTTATTACATCGTTGTGAACTCTTTTAATATAAGCTACTCTGTAGACACTTTTTTTCAAAGCATTTTACAGTGCAGTGAGTGCATACATATTTAAGTATGTGTAACCTATCCAGGACTATATTGATATTTTTTCTCACACCCTTCTGTTCTTCCTCTCTGTTCTCCAGATTGCTGTGCAGGGCGGAGGGGCCGTGGGGTTATTGCCATGGAGGCAGGGATCGTTGCCATGCACACGAGGCTTCTCCCAGGAGGAGTACAGTGTTGCCGTGGACGAGGAGCTAAGAGAGGGACAAGCACTCCTCACCGGTACACACACACACACACACACACACCTTACTTTACCACAAGGGCTGGCGATTCAAACAACAACCTAAAACTCTGGGTGGGGATATTATTGGAGAGTAACCTAACATGATATGTTTTGGGAGTAGCTTCATATTATGTTTGGGTGATATTTGAGTCGTAATGTTTTTAGCTGCGGCCAGGACTGAGGGTTGGGTAATCAAATCAAATCAAACAGTATTTGTCACATGCGCTGAATACAACAGGTGTAGACTTTACCATGAAATGCTTACTTAAGAAACTAAATAAAATAAAATAAAACAAATAAAAGAGAAACTATAAAATAACAATTCTGAGTCAGGGTACCGAGTCAATGTGCGTTAGTTGAGGTAATTGAAGTAATTTGTACATATAGGTAGGGGTAAAGTGACTATGCATAGATAATAAACAGTGAGTAGCGGCAGTGAAAAAAAGGGGGATGGCATTGTAAATAGCCCGGATAGCCATTTGATTAGCTGTTCAGCATTCTTATGGCTTATGGGTAGAAGCTGTTAAGAAGCATTTTGGATCTAAACTTGGCACTCTGGTACTGCTTGCTGTGTGGTAGTAGTGAGAATATTCTATGACTAGGGTGGCTGGAGTCTTTGGCAATGTTTAGGGCCTTCCAGTGACACCACCTGGTATAGAGGTCCTGGATGGAAGGAAGCTTGGCCCCAGTGAAGTACTGGGCCGTACGTACTACCCTCTGTAGCTCCTTGCGGTTAGAGGCCGAGCATTTGCCATACCGGGCGGTGATGCAACCCGTCAGGATGCTCCCGATGGTGCATCTGTAGAAGTTTTTGAGAATCCGAGGACTCATGCCAAATCTTTTCAGTCTCCTGAGGGGGAATAGGCGTTGTTGTGCCCTCTTCACGACTGTCTTGGTGTGTTTGGACCATTTTAGTTTGTTGGTGATGTGGACACCAAGGAACTTGAAGCTTTCAACCTACTCCACTAAAGTCCTGTCAATGGGAATGGGAGTGTGCTCGGCCCCCTTTTTCCTGTAGTCCACGAAGTCTCTGACCTCCTCCCTATAGGCTGTCTCATCGTTGACTGTGATCAGGCCTACCACCGTTGTGTCGTCGGCAAACTTAATGATGGTGTTGGAGTCGTGCTTTGCCACGCAGTCATGGGTGATTAGGGAGTACTGGTAGGGACTAAGCATGCACTCCTGAGGGGCCCCCGTGTTGCGGATCAGAGTGGCAGATGTTTTGTTGCCTACCTTTACCACCTGGGGGCATCTCGTCAGGAAGTCCAGGATCCAGTTGCACAGGGAGGTGTTTAGTTGCAGGGTCTTTAGCTTAGTGATGAGCTTTGAGGGCACTGTGGTGTTGAACGCTGAGCTCTATTCAATGAACAGCATTCTCATGTAGGTGTTGCTTTTGTCCAGGTGGGAAAGGGCAGTGTGTAGTGCAATAACGATTGCATCATCTGTGGTTCTGTTTGTGCGGTATGCAAATTGGAGTGAGTCTAGGGTTTCTGGGATGATGGTGTTGATGTGAGCCATGACCAGCCTTTCAAAGCATTTCATGGCTACAGACGTGAGTGCTACGGGTCAGAAGGTATTTAGGCAGGTTACCTTGGTGTTGTTGGGCACAGGGACTATGGTGGTCTGCTTGAAGCATGTAGGTATTACAGAATCTCTCAGGGAGAGGTTGAAAATGTCAGTGAAGACACTTCCCAGTTGGTCAGTGCATGCTCAGAGTACACGTCAGAGTACAAGGCCCTCCGCCCTTGTGAATGTTGACCTGTTTGAAGGTCTTACTCACATCGGCTACGGAGTGCATGATCACACTATCGTCCCGAACATCTGGTGCTCTCATCCATGATTCAGTGTTGCTTACCTGGAAGCGCGCATAAGTAATTTAGCTCGTCTGGTAGCCTCGTGTCACTGTGCAGCTCGCGGCTGGGATTCTTAGCATCTGCATCATCTGACAGAATTATGGTCAGATTTGCCAAATGGAGGGCGAGGGAGAGCTTTGTACACGTCTCTGTGTGTGGAGTAATTGTGGTCTAGAGTTTTTCTTCCATCTGTTTGCTCAAGTAACATGCTGGTAGAAATGAGGTAAAACAGATTTAATTTTCCCTGCATTAAAGTCACCGGCCATCTCTGGATTTGCCTTTTCTTGTTTGCTTCGTGCCAGCATCGTTTTGTGATGGTAAATAGACAGCTACAAAAAATATAAATTTAAACTTTCTTGCCGAGCAAAACCTCGAGACTTCCTAATATTACATTTCATGCACCAGCTGTTATTGACAAATAGACACAGATCGCCACCCTTTGTCTTACCGGAGGCAGCTGTTCTGTCTTGCCGATGCACATACATTTTTTTACTGGAACAGCCAACTGTATATTATCCATGTCGTCGTTCAGCCACGACTCGGTGAAACATAAGATATTACAGTTTTAATGGCCCGTTGGTAACATAAGATATTACAGTTTTTAATGGCCCGTTGGTAACATAAGATATTACAGTTTTTAATGGCCCGTTGGTAACATAAGATATTACAGTTTTTAATGGCCCGTTGGTAACATAAGATATTACAGTTAATGGCCCGTTGGTAACATAAGATATTACAGTTTTTAATGGCCCGTTGGTAACATAAGATATTACAGTTTTTAATGGCCCGTTGGTAACATAAGATATTACAGTTTTTAATGGCCCGTTGGTAACATAAGATATTACAGTTTTTAATGGCCCGTTGGTAACATAAGATATTACAGTTTTTAATGGCCCGTTGGTAACATAAGATATTACAGTTTTTAATGGCCCGTTGGTAACATAAGATATTACAGTTTTTAATGGCCCGTTGGTAACATAAGATATTACAGTTAATGGCCCGTTGGTAACATAAGATATTACAGTTTTTAATGGCCCGTTGGTAACATAAGATATTACATTTTTTAATGGCCCGTTGGTAACATAAGATATTACAGTTTTTAATGGCCCGTTGGTAACATAAGATATTACAGTTTTTAATGGCCGTTGGTAACATAAGATATTACAGTTTTTAATGGCCCGTTGGTAAGTCTTGCAGTCAGTGGGTGGAGTATACACTCTGCACTATGCAACAATATGGAGGAGTGTTTCATTACGATCAGGAGGTGGAGGATTAGGTGAGTATTAGGGGAGGGCGTGAGGGTTGGGGGCAGTGGGGTGGAAGGGGCTGAAACCATCTGCCTCGTCACACACACAGTGGGTGTTTTCCTACACACTCATTCACACACGCACACTCCACATACAAATGAAACACTGTGTGATAAATTATATTCATCTTGTCAGCCTGTATCTATCCTCTGATCAATGACCTTTGTGTGTGTACAGACAGGATGACCCACCCGGGGTCTCACTATTTTGTGTGTGTGTGTGTGTTGTTAATACTAGTGCCAGAGGCATACAGAGGCAGACCTAGCTGTGAGTCTGTCTGTTCAGGATGGTTAATTCAGAGTGTATTGTGCTACCTGTCCTGTTGTCGTCTCTAGTCTGTTGGCTATTTATTTTATTTACTTTTCCATTGGATCCTGTGAAACTGACTTGTGTTCTGACTTTTTATGCTAGTGTTCTGACAGGGTGCCATGGTAAAACACAGAGAGGGAGAGAGGAGAAGGAAAGCGAGAGAGACGTGTGTGTGTTTTACAACGTCACCTGTGCTAAATAAGCTTTTGATTGTCCTGCTGAATCATTTTGTTGGTTCTTTGTATCCGGAGATTAGCCATTAGGTTGTATATACACACAAACACACACACACACACACAGGAGGACACCTTATTGGTTTGGTTTTAGTTTGAAAGGCCAACGTCCAAATTTGTGTTTTGGTTGAAACCACCATTGTTAACAGAATCAATCCAGTACGACCATGGTTCTCTTTGTCTCAGAGGGCTTCCTGTATCCCAAATGGCACCCTACTCTGTACATGGGGCCCATAGGGCTCTGGTCAAAAGTAGTGCCCTATGCAAGGAATCAGGTGCCATTTGGGACATAACCATGATACAGATGGCACAGCCTGGAGATAAATTCTTCCTGTTTCCTGCCTCGTTATTTTCTCATCCAGGAAGTCATGGAATCCCTTTGATATTATTATGTGTGAATATTAACTCAAAAAGAGGGGTCTGGTCAAAAGGGTGTCCTAAGTGATGCAGCCCAATACTTAGTTTAGTGTTGGAGAAACTGTGTCAACCAATCACAGGGAGCTTACATAGAGAGGAGGGGGTGGAGGCATCCTGTATCTGTTTCAGTTGGGAAAAGGCTTTCAACAGTTAAGTCACGGGGTGGTGTGTGTGTGTGTGTGTGTGTAGTTCTGCATGCACCCAGTGTACCAAAACAGGACAACACTCAGTGCAACAGACTGAGAGACAGGATAACATGGCAGTAGAGTGTTTGACCATGCCTCTGACTGAGTGTGTATTGAGTGTGAGTGTGGGTGTTAGTGCATGTGTGTGTTACCTACACTATATTGTAGCATGCTTAAAAACAGGAGAAGGTGACGGAAGGAACAACACACAGTGCGCTGTAAACCCCAATGTGCTGTCATTACTCAAAACGTTTGAGGAAACCCATTGCACTTAATACAGGACTGGCCACCCCACATAGCCTGGTTCCTCTCTAGGTTTCTTCCTAGGTTTTGGCCTTTCTAGGGAGTTTTTCCTAGCCACCGTGCTTCTACACCTGCATTGCTTGCTGTTTGGGGTTTTAGGCTGGGTTTCTGTATAGCACTTTGAGATATCAGCTGATGTACGAAGGGCTATATAAATACATTTGATTTGATTTGAGTTACTTACAGTGATTTTGTAGTCATTACTCAAACTGATAGTCAATGAGTCACTGTGACACCCCCAATATGCCAAGCCTCCAATATAATTTCTGAGTGTGCCTTGCCTTATCGAGTGAATTGTAGGGTTACCAGCCATGACTGTATTTATTTGTGACAGAGACATGGTTGTTAAATTAGTTTATTTTAATTCCTGTGGCCTTCACCAAGTGAGTTCCTAGGTGAATGTTATCATTGTGGGTAAAGTCTTTACGAGAATACTTACCTAATATGGCCTTATTTTGAGGCCTGAAACAGTTTACATGCCACATCAGGCCTGCAAGTAGATTGCAAAATTCCAGTAACTTCGACAAAACTCCAAGATTTTCATAAAAATCCTGGTTGAAGGATTTCAATGAATCTTCCAACTGGGGTTTTTAGGAAACTTGGGAAATTTACTTGGGAAATGCAACCTGCAAGTCACATTATGTTGGCTTGATGTGTGAAGTGTGATTGCTGTTGGATTCCAGCCAGAGTTAAGATAGCCAACAGTTGGAATGTTTATTTAACTGCAACCTGCATTCATAGTGATTGCAAGAGCTAGATAGACTGCAAGGAGACTACCTAAGCCAATTTAACTAAAACAACCACTTCAGTAGTTTAGAAAAATGTATGTTATTAATCTTTGTGTAGCAATAATCACTCAATCACTCAATGTACATGAAAAAAACACAGATATGAAAAACAATTCCCCAAAAGATCAACCTGCAGTAGAGCATGTTAGGAAGAAGCATATATTTGTCATCATAACTTTAAAAAATGTAGTTGATATGACTTCTCATTTCATGTTGATTCAGTACCACATAAACATGTTTTTTTTAAACTTAATTAACTTTGAGTTCAACTTACTAAAAGTATTTGAGTTAATGTCTTGGGGTTTACAGTGTGAGACAGAGACAAACAGATAGCAGGACAGACAGTCACATACAGGCAGGCCTTCATACGGACAGACAGAGAGTGACAGGGACAGAGAGATACTAACATAGAATGAGGAACAGACAGAGTGAGTCACACACACACACACACACAGACACACACAGAGAGAGTGACAGAGACAGACAGACAAATAGAGGGGTACAGGCGGCTGGAGGCTTAGTTAATTATTTAATTGGAGCAGGAGGAAGAGAGTCAATTATTAATGAAGGGATGGAGAGAAGCAATAATTCAAATCAGAAGGAGGGGAATGGAGGGTGCGATAGATGGTTAAAAAGGTGTTAGGGGTGGAGAGAGGAGCCAGGCTGCAGTAGAGGTTAGGTAAGGGACAAAGAGAGGATTAAGATATGGAGAGATAAGAGTGAAAGGATAGAAAGAGAGGGATGAGGAAAGTTCATAGATGCTCCATGTATGGGCCACATCCGACGGTCTTTGTTTCCACGTCTTCCTGTGATTCTCTGTGGTTGCTGCTTCTAGTGGTGATCTGGCATTCCTGGCTGGTGAATAGGTTATATCTCTGTTTTGCTGACCTATGATGATCACTGCTGCCTCATAGGCTGGACTATCATTCTCAGCCTGGCCTCAGCATTAGCTAATTGAGCTGTCTGTATTAGTTATGGGGCCTGAATTGGAGGATTGGCTCTCCTGTAGGTTCAGCGTGTTTGTTTTGGCATGGTGGTCAGCCAGTGTTGACTCTCTGGTCAATGCGGACTTTCTCTGAACCCTTCCCTGTATGGGGAAGCAGAATCATTGTCACGTCGTGTATGTAGGTGGCAGGAAAGTCAATCACAGGAGAATCAAACTTGGTATAAATGGAGTATTTTATTAACTTAAAACACAAACTCCAAAATCAAAGTCCATAATAAAATAAATATGGGTACAAGAACCCGTCGCACACCAATCCATAAAACATGAACAATCTCTGACAAGGACATGAGGGGAAACAGAGGGTTAAATACACATAATACCAGGTGTGTAAGAAGACCAGACAAAACCAATGGAAAATGAAACATAGATCGCCGAGCACCACCCGAACAAGGAGAGGCATCGACCTCGGCAGAAGTCATGACAATCATTTGACCACAACACTCTTTAGAAATAGGCATGTGGGAATTTTGGGGCTGTTTTTGGAGTTACTGTGGAGATTAATGCTTGATGTGACCATGACTGTCATTGTGTATTTCTGGTCATTGATTCACCTGATCACCCTGGTGACAGAGACTAGGGGTAGGCTGACTCGAACCATGCTCATCCTTCCCAGTAATGTGCATGTGAGAGAGAGAGCGAAAGACAGAGATTTTTTTTTTTTTTACTTAACTAGGCAAGTCAGTTAAGAACAAATTCTTATTTTCAATGACGGCCTAGGAACAGTGGGTTAACTCCCTGTTCAGGAGCAGAACAACAGATTTGTACTTTGTCAGTTTGGGGATTCGAACTTGCAACCTTTCGGTTACTAGTCCAATGCTCTAACCACTAGGCTACCCTGCCGCCCCTTTGGAGAAAGCGAAAGAGTGACAGACCGAGCGAGATAGAGCGATTGTATTACGGTCAGCTAGTCAGTGTGTTGTGCAGTGGCATCCTCTCAATTAATTCACACACGTGTAAATTCCACACACAACTGCACTGCCTCTTGGGAAGCAGAAGACACTGATTTGATTCATGCTTGATCTCACTATCTCCCTTCTCTCTATCTCTCTCTGCTGTCCCTCTCTTCTCTGTGTGTGAGATTGTCCCAGTTACGCTCAACCCCATTTGCCACTGTCTCTGTCTCAGTGGCGTAGCGCAGTTTCGTGCCCCCCTCCCCCCCACAAGGTCCATACATTTTGTAGTTTAAAGCAAATTCATATTTTTTTTGTTATGGCTTATGACATGTTCATATGCTATCTGGGGGGCCCGACCTCCAGGGGGAACCCACTCGCCTTGCCTGGGCAGCTGGGGTGAATGCTACACATATTTTGAGACTGGAGACAAAGAGCTCTCTCTCTCTCTCTCTCTCTTCATCATCATCATCATCACCCCCCCCCCCCCCCCTCTCTCACTGTGAGAGAACGGAGTTGTATGTATCTGAGGCATAGTGTGTGACACGTGTTAGCGTGGGTAGTAGGAAGTGCTGGCGCAGGTCTTCAGGGGAACTAGCTAACAGAGGAGGGAGGGGCTCCTGTCAAACACAATCACTCCAAATGTCTGATTAGAGGACTCGACCATCTGCGATCAATGAAAACACATCCCTCTTTTCTCCCCTCTATCCCTCCATATTTTCCCCTCTCTCCTTTGAGACCGTTTCCTAGTAGATCAACAGCCGTCAACTTAAAATCCTCTTCTATTTCCTTCTCCATCCCATCATATACTTTCTCCTCTTTCTTTGTTTTCCTCTGAGACTTGCTCCGTGCTCTCTCCCTGCCCTGGGCGGTTTCTGTTTTGAGGTATAATCACAGCGGTTGGTTTGTCAGTGGTTGAACCGCACTAGAGTGATAGGGAGGTCCCAGTGGTCTTTTCACGGTCAGTGAGAGTTGATGGGAGTGCAGGAGACGGTTAGTGACCGCAGAGCTACCACAGAGCAGAGCCAGTTACAGTTCAGCGTTCACCATGAACTCTACTCAAAGTACAATGCACAACAACCAGGCAGAGAGTGTGTGTGTGTGTGTGTGTGTGTGTGTGTGTGTGTGTGTGCATGTAAGAGGGGTTTTGTCTTTGGACTGGGTCTGGTTCTTATTATATGTCTGTGTGTGTGTGTGTCCGACTTACTGAGAAACACCAGCCGTGCCACGCAGACCTCTACAAGTATCTAAGGAATGCCAGTCAGGGGGAGTGAGGATCAGGAGTTTGGCTCGTTGGTGCACTATGATGACCCTGTGTGTGTGTGTGTGTGTGTGTGTGTGTGTGTTTCTTCGACTTCATTTTCATGTCCATAGTCCTCTGTCTATCTCTGTTCCTGTTTTTTCATTACCTCCTTTTTTGGATAGATCCTGTGTCTTAGAGGATCATGAATGTTTGTGTGGCTGCATGCATATGTGTGTGTGTATGTGCGTCTGTGCCTTTGCGAGCACTGGTGTGTGCAGTGCAGCTACCGTCCGTCCGTCCGTCCGTCCACACTGAGTATCTGTCCTTATCCTTATTTAAACTCCTAATGTGACTTACTGACCCTCTGAAGGTTGTGTGTTTAATGGCGAGAGAGAGAAAGAATATAAGGGAATTTCCTCTCACTGTTTTCCAAAAGTGCAGGAAAACAGTGAGCGGACATTGCTCTTTCCTCTATGTATTTGATTACATTTTTGTCCAGCTCCTGTGAATATTTTAGATGTTTGTAAAAACCATCTCCTTTCCTCTCCACTGCTTCTCAGCTCCTACCAAATATACTAAAATGCAGATATGTGATTTGTTTCAGGAAACTAGGTGTATGTCGCACGTCACTACATCACAGGAAAGACATTTGAACGTAAACATTTATTTTCTATCAAAATGTTGCCAGAAATGACTTCTGGAACATGTGAACTTTCTTGTGCTTTAATAACAAACTTGTATTCCATCCATAAATACATCAAAATTGTTACATTACGAGCATAGTTGGTTTAGCCATGAAAAAGGGCAGGAACCTTCCTGCTAGCCATGATTGGCTGAGATAAGGGATGGGCTGGAAATGCCGGGAGATGAGTTTGGATTGATCTGCAATGTAGCATGCTTCTGTCAATAGCGTGAGTTGTTCAGTATGTGTTGATAGTATTTTCTACAGCGCCGTTTTTGAGCAAATATAACGTTAGCCATCGAGAACTACAAAAGTTTTGCTACTTTTCTCAACAACATTGATGCCCTGTCTATCTACATTTTCAGATATTATACATTTCTCATGTCAGAAAGTCATTTTCATTGCAAGTTAAGCGTACTGTTAGTTAGCAAACTTTAGCTTGCTGGCTCGCTAGCTAAGCAAGTCAGTTAAGAACAAATTCTTAATTTCAATGACTGCCTAGGAACAGTGCCTTGTTCAGGGGCAGAATGATAGCTTGTCAGCTCAGGGATTCGACCTTGTAACCTTTCGGTTACTAGTCCAACGCTCTAACCACTAGGCTACGCTGCCACTCCGTATGATCTGTATAGAAATATTATTTGAATCAGAAGCCAGTTGCATTGCTAGTTATAGCCTAATGTTAGCTAACATTGAACCTAGTTGGTTAGCTCTTGAGCTACCTGCAGATTGTTTGTATTGGTAGTGGTATGAGTTGGCATTATGCCGGTTCATTGTTTAGCTAGCGGGCTACAAAATACTCAATTTTACCAGATGATTACATTACCCATCAAGTTAGCCAGGTGTGACTGGGGGTGATTACGGCCATCTATTGTATTTCATCAACATGTGTACATGTCTAGACAATAGTGACCCATCCACTTAGTTAGATGTGGCTGGGGGTGATTATAGCATTTCCTTCACATGACCCATCAATTTAGTGTGCTGGGCAAATGTCATCTAATAATGATAAAATATTTTTATCTGGACACTTTCTGTTTTTGATTTTGCTACTAAGCAAATAACCATTTCACAGTACCGTTGATACCTTCTGTATCCTGTGCATGTGACAAATACACTTAGATTTTATTTGACATAGTGTGTGTTTACCAGAGACGGTAATGTGAAGAACAACATGGCCTGCACCAAAGTCAGATTAGGATATAGGCCAAGGACTAGATAAGTGTATTTTTACCTGGAGTTTTTCCTTATTGTAGGCTATTACTTTTACCGCATTTAGTCTGGAAATCTTTGGTTGTTCACTAAACTAATCTATCTGTTTGTTTAGTACATAGCCTCACATATGAATCCTTAAAGAGATGGCTGGGGCGAAGGCTTAAGAGAGTGTGGACGATGCTGAATGGGTGTAGACAAAGAAGAGCTCTCCAGTAGGTGTACCAAAACATTCAAGGGACATTTTCTCAAAAGTGGGTTACAAAGTTTATCAACTTTCAAAGCAGAAATACTTTCCCATTGTTCCTCAACTGCAGTGTATAATATACAATTTTCCAGCTTTGAGTCTACTTTTATCCAATTCATAAATCAACGTTTAAAATGTTGCTACATAAGACAGAATTGATGCAGTCGGTCACACAGATATGTAGTCGTACTATGACTGACAGATAAAACCCAGTATGATCAGGCATGTGTGTTCTCCTCCCTGGCTGGTCTCTCTCTCTCTGACTGACTGACTGACAGACAGACCAGTCTGTTTGCATCCCAAATGGCTCCCTATATAGTGCTACCTTTGACCAGAGCTCTACAGGTCTTGGTCTAAAGTAGTGAACCGAATAGTTAATGGAGAGGAAATGTAATCAGTCGGGCTTGTCAGTGGCGTTTAGGCCTGTCACAGACTGTTAGATCTCCATCCACATCATGAAGACATACACATACGGACAACAGGCACAACCATTTCTCGACCTCAGAGAGGGAAGCGGCGGGAGATAAGGAGAGTTCATTACAGTGTTAGAGGCACAGAGAGTTTCTGTTTTAATCTGTGTTGACAGTGTCTCTATAGGCTCTCACACACACAGAGTCAGTGACACACTCTGGGTTGTGTTCAAGGGTGGGGGGAAAAGCGAGTACAGCACATTCATCTGTAATGACATTTTATGCCTCACTTTCTCACCCTCCCAGCTCCCCATTCTCTGCCCACCGTCAGTGACCGTTAGCAGTCGATGTCCGTCATGCTGTTTTGGGTGTCGGTGTGTCTCTGCGTGCGCGTGTGTGTGTGTGTGTGTGTGTGTGCAGCAACATTCCTAACTACCACATATGTTTTGCTCTTGCGGTTCAGAGGGGTGGACTGGTTTCTTCTGAGAGGATTTCTAGGGGACACGTTTCAGACAACCTGTATCCATGTCATTGTTAATCCAACCCATGTGGTATCAGCCTGACAAACAACCTTTCTCCATGTGTGTCTGCCTTTGCATCTCTGTGTGTGTAGGCTATATTATACCACCCGTCTGGCATAACCATTTGTTGTTATCGGGGTCAGGAGTGTGTGTGTTTGTGTGTGTCCGGCCTGGAATCAGAGTCAGGTCTGTAACATGACAGCTGACCTATAATGATTAGCTCTGTTTGTATTTACAGTCTCCTGTCTGTCAAAACCACTTACCCTTGTCAAACTCCTAACTCCTAACCCCTACCCCCTCCGCAACCGCCTACCCCCTTCCCCGACCTTCTCTGTTTAGAACTAGCAACTTGTCACGGACATATAGTACCTTTACCTCACCATAAAAACAACTTCAAACATTGTATGAAACAAAGGCCTAACTATGAAGCATTAAACAACCTTACACCATCCATACACAAGGCCACCTTAGATGTAGTAATGTATACTGCAGCAGCATTATCACACGACCATTTATTATAATGAGACACAGAGAGACAGGCTACCATATACTGCCTGCTGCTGGAGATTGTTCACCACACACAGACACATTGAGATTGCCTTTGTGTGTGGTAACTCTTCGTGAAACCTACCATGCCTTAGTTAGCATGTGGTGTCTAACGGAGTTACATAGCTGAATGCCTTGGCCTGGGCTGTTAATAGGATAAAGACCTAGCTCTGCATCCGAAAAAAAAAAGGTTTTTTTTAACACCACAGCTCCGTGTGTGGTGTGTGTGTGTGTGAAGCATAGGAGTGTGTGGTGCTTTGTAGGGTGTTTTCAGAGTGCAGAAGATGATAATTGGAAGAAATCACAGGTTTAACACAGGATACAGGAAAACAACAGATTATGAGGCGTGGAATCGTCAGTGGTGTGAAGTACTTAAGTAAAAATAATTGAAAGTACTGCTTAAGTAGTTTTTTGGGGTATCTGTACTTTACTATTTATATTTTTGACTTTGACTTTACTACTTTCCTAAAGAAAATAATGTTATTTTTACTCAATACATTTTCTCTCAAACCTAAAAGTACTCGAATGCTTAGCAGGACAGGAAAATGGTCAAATTCATGCACTTATCTAGAGAACATCCCTGGTCTGTTGCCTCTGATCTGGCGGACTCACAAAACACAAATGTTACGTTTGTAAATTATGTTGGAATGTTAGATTGTGCCCCTTGCTATCCGTTAATAAAATAAAAACAAGAAAATGGTGCCGTCTGGTTTGCTTAATATAAGGAATTTGAAATGTTTTATACTTTTACTTTTACTTTTGATACTTAAGTATATTTCAAATCAAATACTCAGTAGTATTTTACTGGGTGTCTTTCACTTGAGTAATTTTCTATTAAGGTATCTTTACTTTTACTCAAGTATGACAATTGGTTACTTTTTCCACCACTGAGAATCATCAATGTATTTTCCTCTCCATCCCTCTCCACAGACAACGTCCCAGATTTATTTACCTTTATTTACCAGGACAAATTCATATTTATCAATGACAGCATGCCATACCCTGTGTGTAGTCTAGCCGGTCTCTCAGGTTCTCATGTCACGTGTTGCACAATGTTGCAAAAGAGTAACACCATTCAAGGTTCTATATGTGATAGTGTATATGTACTGTACGTAGTTGTATATGCACACTCCGCCTCCTCCCTTGAGTGTCAAAATATAGTTAAGTACAGTAGTGATCTATGTCGAAAAACATCCTTCATTTGTTCAGTTATAGCTCCATCAGTTACAAAATCATGCCCGATGAGCTACAGAGATCCGATAATTCATAGTGTTTCTATATATACAGTAATTGTATGCGGTGATCCACCTCTTGTCTGGCTAATCTTCCATAAACCCACTAATCTATGCTGATGTGTTGCTGTATGTCTGTATCCCGAAGTGCACATTTGTCCAGGGCCCGGCCGTCTGCCCCCTCACACACACAAGGATGGATGTTATGTTACAGTATATATGTAAATGGCTTCAAACAGTGAAAATGGCCCTACCATTACTGGTAGATAAGGGGCTGAAGGAGGTTGGCTTTTGAGTGGATCTCTTCTCTGCTATTCTACTCTGACTGTAATGAATCTGCTGTGTGTGACTGGGTGGATATATTCATCAGGACTTCTCTTCAGTCTTAATGTTGCATGGTGGATAAATGCAGGTGGAAGGAATCGACAGTGTAGCCTAGCACATCACAGTGCTTACTTACTGTATTCACAATGCAACACAACTCAACACAGCTATCTACAGTAGCTCATAACATTGTTGTGGAATCTGTGTGTGTGCGTGTGCACGTGGGTCCGCTTGTGTGTGTCGTTATAGTGTTTGTGCATGTGATGGGTCACTGTTCCCTTAGGGCCTGTTTATGGGCACCGTATTGGCTTTTCAGGGCGTGGCCGATTGATTTGATATGATTTCCATGGTGGTGTCAGAGGAGCTGGTAGTGAACAATGGAGCCACGACCCCTCCCCCTTAATACCCAGCCCCGCCACCCGGGCGAGAGAAAGGCATCACCTTCTGGGGGTTGTCGGGGTGACCAGAACAGCGCTAAGCAACCAGCTCCTCTCTGCAAATGACACCCTGTTCTCTATATATCTGTATCCCAAATGACACCCAACTCCCTATTTAGTGCACTACTTTTGACCAGAGCCCAAAATAGTGCACTACCTAGGGAATAAAGTGCCATTTGGGATGCAGGCTGTGTTCTTAGCAGACACTGGGGACAGAGCTGAGGGTCATGTTTAATTACTAAGGGTCATGTTTAATAACGATATAATGAAGGGGGTTGAAAATGGCTTTGCAACTGTAACTGGTTGCTGTCGTTTGAGGGGTAGTTATTGGAGCATGTATGGTATAGTATGTGGGAGTTGAAATGGACATGTTTTGTTAATGTGGAGTTTGAGGCAGGGAATAGTCTCTGGTGCAGGGTTAGTGATTGTGACAGGAGAGGAGAGGGAGGCTTGGATGGAGGGAAGTTCTATCATCCACTGACCCCCAACTGTCACCGCACACGTTTAACAGCTGTTATACCCATCAATCTACAGCCATTGCCAAAAATATTGTCACCCTTGCACCAAGTAACTAAAATGTTCCCTATTAATAAGTTGAAATTGAACAATGTATTTGGTCTTTATTTACTTAATTGTTAATATTACAGAACCTTTGTTTTTGATTAAGAACTTAATGTATCCATTTAAAATCAGAAAATAAACAGAAATGGCAAAAGACAAAATTATTGACACCATAGACTTAACCCATTTAATCCCCAATGCTTCCCACACATGAAAATATCCAAATCATATGTCACTAGTAACCCTTTGAAATAAATCATTTGACATTTATGGGAAAGTAGGTGAAGTGTGTTTTATTGTCAGTCACAATTGTGACCGGTGGGATAATGTGATGTAGACTGAATTAACGTATTTCTCCTATGCAGTCATCAAACTTCTAATATATCCCAGCCCAGTTATTAACACATTTAAAACTGTCACTGGCAGTCCCCAGCATTGCCACTAGAATGACACATCACGTTCTAGTGTGACTATTTCACATTTCTAAAACCCTTACACAACACCGATATGAACACAGAGCAAAGACAAAAAAACATCAACCATCAACGTATTTCAACATTGTCATTTTAGTGCAACATGTATTGAAACAATTTTGTAACATTTGAACTTGTACTTTAGTGCAATATTCATCGTAACATTGTCATTGTGACATTTCAGTGCAACATTCACTAACAACTGTATAGCAGTCGTGTGACTCATTCCCACTGAACATAAAAGTAACATTTAGGATAGAGGTAGCTTGTAGAATATGCATTCAAGTAGAGGCCTACACTGAACAAAATATAATATAAAATATATATATATATATATATACACAGTGCCTTGCGAAAGTATTTGGCCCCCTTGAACTTTGCGACCTTTTGCCACATTTCAGGCTTCAAACATAAAGATATAAAACTGTATTTTTTTGTGAAGAATCAACAACAAGTGGGACACAATCATGAAGTGGAATGACATTTATTGGATATTTCAAACTTTTTTAACAAATCAAAAACGGAAAAATTGGGCGTGCAAAATTATTCAGCCCCCTTAAGTTAATACTTTGTAGCGCCACCTTTTGCTGCGATTACAACTGTAAGTCGCTTGGGGTATGTCTCTATCAGTTTTGCACATCGAGAGACTGAATTTTTCCCATTCCTACTTGCAAAACAGCTCGAGCTCAGTGAGGTTGGATGGAGAGCATTTGTGAACAGCAGTTTTCAGTTCTTTCCACAGATTCTCGATTGGATTCAGGTCTGGACTTTGACTTGGCCATTCTAACACCTGGATATGTTTATTTTTGAACCATTCCATTGTAGATTTTGCTTTATGTTTTGGATCATTGTCTTGTTGGAAGACAAATCTCCGTTCCTGTCTCAGGTCTTTTGCAGACTCCATCAGGTTGTCTTCCAGAATGGTCCTGTATTTGGCTCCATCCATCTTCCAATCAATTTTAACCATCTTCCCTGTCCCTGCTGAAGAAAAGCAGGCCCAAACCATGATGCTGCCACCACCATGTTTGACAGTGGGCATGGTGTGTTCAGGGTGATGAGCTGTGTTGCTTTTACGCCAAACATAACGTTTTGCATTGTTGGCAAAAAGTTCAATTTTGGTTTCATCTGACCAGAGCACCTTCTTCCACATGTTTGGTGTGTCTCCCAGGTGGCTTGTGGCAAACTTTAAACACTTTTTATGGATATCTTTAAGAAATGGCTTTCTTCTTGCCACTCTTCCATAAAGGCCAGATTTGTGCAATATACGACTGATTGTTGTCCTATGGATAGAGTCTCCCACCTCAGCTGTAGATCTCTGCAGTTCACCCAGAGTGATCATGGGCCTCTTGGCTGCATCTCTGATCAGTCTTCTCCTTGTATAAGCTGAAAGTTTAGAGGGACGGCCAGGTCTTGGTAGATTTGCAGTGGTCTGATACTCCTCCCATTTCAATATTATCGCTTGCACAGTGCTCCTTGGGATGTTTAAAGCTTGGGAAATCTTTTTGTATCCAAATCCGGCTTTAAACCTCTTCACAACAGTATCTCGGACCTGCCTGGTGTGTTCCTTGTTCTTCATGATGCTCTCTGCGCTTTTGACGGACCTCTGAGATTATCACAGTGCAGGTTCATTTATACGGAGACTTGATTACACAGGTGGATTGTATTTATCATCATTAGTCATTTAGGTCAACATTGGATCATTCAGAGATCCTCACTGAACTTCTGGAGAGAGTTTGCTGCACTGAAAGTAAAGGGGCTGAATAATTTTGCACGCCCAATTTTTCAGTTTTTGATTTGTTAAAAAAGTTTGAAATATCCAATAAATGTCGTTCCACTTCATGATTGTGTCCCACTTGTTGTTGATTCTTCACAAAAAAATACAGTTTTATATCTTTATGTTTGAAGCCTGAAATGTGGCAAAAGGTCGCAAAGTTCAAGGGGGGCGAATACTTTCGCAAGGCACTGTATATATATATATATATACACACACACAAACTAATCGTACACTTGGTTCTGAAGCCTAATTCTATGAGATATATATATTTGCACTATACTATAAATCTACTTGGTGCCGACACTGTATCTGAAGTGCACTGTTGAGACCATGTGTTACGAATCCCTTTTGGCCCGACAGTCATAAGACCCGTAACATAACTCATGCAAATTCTAATAGTGACAAAGTAAAAGTGAGAACGAAATAACTACGACAACTGAAATCTACCGTCAAACTCAGTGTTTATTTGTAAACACACGGTAATGGGGGGAGCAGGAAGGGGCTGAGCTGGACCCAAGGAAAGGAACAATAAGCATCCAAAACACCCCTAAGCTAGACTAGCCTATTTTAACAACAGCTAACTAACTAACCAAAAATACAGTGGGTGGTCCGCCCAGTTCTAACTAGTGTATTTAACAAAGTTTACCTACGGGTAGTGTATGCCCATGGGCGACTTGTCTTGGTTTCCCCACCAGCAAACAAACATAACCAAAAACAATACTCACAGGTGATGACAAAGTGCTATGGAGGTGCTCAAACAAAAGATAGCTCAATACATAAAGCGAGTGAAACAGAGAGATCTACAGACATGGCATTTACAGAGAGATGGAGATCTAGAGCAAACAACTGACAGGGTTTTTAAACCAAGGGAAAGTAACTGTGATTGGGTAGGAAATAGGAGGAGGTGTGTCTTCTGATTGATGATTGATTGGTGACTGATTGGGGAGTGATGATTTTCACCTGTGAAGGGAGAAGGAGAGAAAAGAACACAGGATACACACACACACACACACAGGATACACACACAGAATACTGGTATCCGTAACACACCCACCCTTAACCTCTTGCGCTGAGCCATGCCGGATCCGGTAGCGTAATGATAGCCTCAAGCTCAATACCATAACGCAACGTTAACTATTCATGAAAATCGCAAATTAAATGAAATTAATATACTAACTCTCAAGCTTAGCCTTTTGTTAACAACACTGTCATCTCAGATTTTCAAAAATATGCTTCTCAAGCATAGCAAACTAGCATTTGTGTAACAGTACTGATAACTAGCGTAGCATTTAGCATTAGCATCAGCAGGAAACATTTTCACAAAAACCAGCAAAAACATTCAAATAAATATTTTACCTTTGAAGAACTTCGGATGTTTTCAATGAGGAGACTCTCAGTTAGATAGCAATGTTCAGTTTTTCCTGAAAGATTTTTTGTGCAGGAGAAATCGGTCCGTTTGCGGCATCACGTTTGGCTACCAAAAAAAAGCGAAAATTCAGTTATCCAAATGCCAAACTTTTTTCCAAATTAACTCCATAATATCGACTGAAACATGGCAAACTTTGTTTAGAACCAATACTCAAGGTGTTTTTCACACATATCTTTTCAATGATGCACACTTCCAGGAACGATACTTCGCTGTCTGTATCGCATGGTAAAATTTTTGCCGCTGAGAGTTACGCACCAACGTAGACTAAGGACACCGGACGGGCCCCTGGCAAATGTAGTCTCTTATGGCCAATCTTCCAATGATATGCCTACAAATACATCACAATGCTGCAGACATCTTGGAGGAACGGCAGAGCGCATAAGCTCGTTCACAGCATATTCACAGCCATATAAGGAGACAACGGGAAACAGAGCCTCAAAAATCCTGCTCATTTCCTGGTTGAAGTTGCATCTTGGTTTCGCCTGTAAGATCAGTTCTGGGGCACTCAAAGATAATATCTTTGCAGCTTTGAAAACGTCAGAGTGTTTTCTTTCCAAAGCTGGCAATTCCATGCATAGTCGAGCATCTTTTTGTGACAAAATATTGCGCTTAAAACGGGCACGTTTGTTTATCCAATAATGAAATAGCGCCCCCCTAGCTTTAACTGGTTAAAAGAGCAACACAAGGGTTTGCGACCACAGTATTTCAATGAATAAACCACAAGAACAACAACAAAGTCAACCTTACAAAACATACAAAAATCATTTTTACACACGAGACAAAGCATCTGCCAACACATTATCAGAACCCTTTTTGTGGCGGATCTCCAAATTATAATTTTGTACAATCAGCGCCCAACGCATAAGGCGCTGGTTCTGGTTGTACATCCAGTGGAGAAAAACTAAGGGGTTATGGTCAGTATATACAATCACTGATAGGGCACTGGAACCAGTATATACTTCAAAGTATTGCAGAGCCAACAACAAAGCAAGAGCTTCTTGTTCTATTGTCGCATAGTTTGTTTGACATTTATTAAATTTACGTGAAAAATAACAAACGGGATGATCCACTCCACTCTTGTCCTGCTGCAGCAGAACAGCACCAGCACCTCTGGCACTAGCATCTACCTCAAGTTTGAATGGTTGTTCAAAATCCGGAGCAGCAAGTACAGGGGTACTACATAAGAGTGCTTTTGCAGATTCAAAAGCTCTCTTACAATCATGGGACCACACAAATGATCTAGCCGGACTGAGCAAATCGGTCAATGGAGCAACTACCGCAGATACATTTTTACAGAAGCTACGGGAGTAGCCAACCATCCCTAAAAAGCGGCGTAGCTCTCGTCTGGTGGTAGGTGCAGGGAATGCAGTTATAGCCAAGACCTTGGCATCAACAGGGCGCACCTGTCCATGGCCAACCTCTTTACCGAGATAGGTAACAGTAGCCTTCCCAAACTCGCACTTTGCCAAGTTCAAGGTTAGAGAAGCAGCTGCCAACCGTTCACATACTACCCTTAGTGAGTCAACATGATCTGACCACTCAGACGAATAAATCACTAGGTCATCAAGGTATGCACTACAATTAGGAACACCAGCTAATACGGAGTTAACCAGTCGTTGGAAAGTGTCTGGTGCATTTCGCATCCCAAAAGCCATGATTGAGTACTGTAGGAAGCTGTCTGGGGTCACAAAGGCAGAAATCTCAGAAGCACGTGAAGTTAACGGAACCTGCCAGTAACCTTTTAACCTCTAGTGACTCCCCATCCCGCATGAGGGAGCGTAATCATCGACTGCCACTAATTAGCATAATGCAACGGACATAAATATTCCTAGAAAATATTCCTATTCATGAAAATCACAAGTGAAATATATTGAGACACAGCTTAGCCTTTTGTTAGTCACCCTGTCATCTCAGATTTTCAAAATATGCTTTACAGCCAAAGCTAGACAAGCATTTGGGTAAGTTTATCGATAGCCTAGCATAGCATTTTGTCCAGCTAGCAGCAGGTAACTTGGTCACGGAAATCAGAAAAGCAATCAAGTTAAATCGTTTACCTTTGATGAGCTTCGGATGTTTTCACTCAAGAGACTCCCAGTTAGATAGTCAATGTTCCTTTTTTCCAAAAATAGTATTTTTGTAGGCGAAATAGCTCCGTTTGTTCTTCACGTTTGGCTGAGAAATCGCCCAGAAATTGCAGTCACGAAAACGCCGAAAAATATTCAAAATTAGCTCCATAATATCGACAGAACATTCTGTATGGATTCTGTGAAGATATGAAAATATGATGAATTGTATGTGTGTATAATCAATTACTAGAGATTTGATAAAGTAATACTGGGAATATAATGAGATGCAACCTAAACAACCCATACGTAGACGTACATAGGTTCAGAGTTGGTCCCTCTGATGGATTTGATAAAGATGAGGTTTACACAATGTCTATAAAGTCTGTGAGTAAAGCCTTAATACAATTCTTCACAACATTCGGGTTACCTAAGGTGGTACAAAGCGATCAAGGTACCAATTTCCTATCCAAGCTCTTCAAGCAGGTGTTAAAATCCTTGTCAATTACGCACCGTGTGTCAAGCGCCTATCACCCAGAGTCTCAGGGTGCGCTTGAAAGATGGCATCAGACACTGAAGTCTGCTACGTAAATATTGTTTGGAATCTGAGAAAGATTGGGATGAGGGAGTTCCTCTAGTTTTGTTTGCTGCTCGTGAAACTGTGCAGGAGTCCCTAGGTTTCAGCCCGGCTGAACTAGTGTTTGGTCACACAGTGAGAGGACCAATGAAAGTCCTTAAAGAACAGTTATTGTCTCAAGAGTTGTGTACAGGAGACGAGAATGTGTTGGACTACGTTAGTCGCTTTCATGAGTGCCTACACCAAGCTTGTGCTCTCGCAAAGGAAGCTCTGTCTTCCTCACAGAGGAGCATGAAAAGACACTATGATAAAGAGGCTGTTTCTCGTCCACTACAGCCAGGTGACCAAGTACCTATTCCAGGATCTTCACTGTCAGCTCGTTTCTCTGGTCCTTATTGAAAAGAAAATAAGTGAAACTGACTATGTGCTTCAAACTCCTGATAGACAACGCCAATCTCGTGTGTGTCACATTAACATGTTGAAAGCATACCACACCCGACCCATCACACAGTTAGATAGTTCAAAAACAGAGGAAGGTACTGCTGTCTCCTCTGCTACTACTGCTATGATAGTGGACTGTCATATTGATGATGTTGTTGGAGATGGATTGGAGTTGTGCAATACTCAACAGCAGTGTGTTAGATTGCCCAGAAATGCTGCTGTCTATCCAGTCAGGTCTGGTTCATTTAACGGATGGACAGGCCAATGATATTGTGAGGCTACTACACAGTTTTCCATGTCTCTTTAATGGCATTCCTACTCGCACAAACGTGTTGGAACATTACATTAATGTTGGAAATGCTACATCTATCAAGCAACACCCATATCGTATCTACGCTTCCAAGAGGAAGATAATGAGGGATGAGGTAAAATATTTGTTGGAGAATGACCTGGCTACGCCAAGTTCAAGCCCTTGGAGTTCTCCTTGCATTCTGGTTCCTAAACCTCCAGGTTATGTACGGATTATCGAAAGGTAAATTCTGTCACAATGCCAAATTGGTTCCCGTTACCCAGACTGGATGACTGTATCGACACTATTGGTGCTGCTAAGTATGTAACTAAGTTGGACCTCTTAAACAGTCTCTATTTCCCGAATTTAACTCTTCAGAAATGTTCATAGCTTATTGATTACAGTCACTTATTAATGCATTATTACCTCAAGAGTCATATTCTGAATGTTGCAAACATTTGTATATCTGCACGAACCCTAGCATAAATCATGAACCAGTGATATACAAATTGGCTGAATTATTTATTAACTAACTAACTAAATAATCACAGAATTGCATAAACACATACACAATAGGTCATACATTGGTTACTAACATGACACAAAGAAAAAGTCCCTAGTGGACGAAACCGATATGACAGCTTGGTAGACAAAGGAAAGGGGGTGGGGACAGATAAGAAACAGAGGGAGAACAGAATGGACCCACTACATACATAGGGTTGAATACGTTTATTGTGAATATGGATATTTAGCACCCTAACAACCGCTTATTTGGATTTTAGAAATGCAATGTATATATTTACGTTTGTATGTCATGGCTGTCTCTCCGTTGAAAACACTGGATCAGTCTGTGGAGAATAGTTCATCAGAGAGTCTCTAGTTGTTTAACTCTGGTCGCCGTGTCCTTCGTAGCTCTGTTATAATGGATAGATCAGGCAAACTAATGTTTGTTGCATAGGGACATGTTCTTGAGAATGGATCTTTCAGAGTACCATTGTTCTTACTTTATATAAAAATCCATTCTCTCATTTAGAAGGCTAACATCACAATGTTATCTTTCTTATACTTAATAATTTATTTTATACAACATTCAAATGCAAACCCCATAATTGAGAAGTGTATACATACAAATACACAGCAATGTGTCTCTCATGTTCTTCATGAGGTCACCAAATTAAACAAATTCAACATGACAGTTCCTTAAGTGTCCACGGACCAGTCCATCTGTTTGGAATACAGAAATAATGTTCAATTTTTCAACATTTTGATGTCAAAGTTTGGCCAAGTGTCACATTCCAATCTCAATACTAGAGAGCCCAGAAGCAGAGTATTTTACGAGCGCCATAAAGCGGCCTACTCCATCTCTCCCCTTCTGCGGTAGAGATAGTGCACTATAGAGCGGACCCACTGTAACCTGATCCTTCAAATCTTCACAGGAGAGTCATGACATCTTCAATGCTTTTCAAATAGGAACATTTAGAATTGGGATCTGGTTTCTGATGCATGCACGCATGCACCAACACACAGACACACACAGACACACACACACACACACCCTAAACCTAAACCTAACCCTTAAGCTTATAATAGCATTTGAACAAATTCAGGAGCTGAAAAACTTCCTGACTTTAAAAAAAAGTTATTGTTCTCCTACCTTTTCAGGACATTAAGGTGAAATATTAGGATATCGGGGTCCTAGTAATGTAGGAAAATAAGTGCACACATACACTCTCACAAACACACATGGACTCATGCACCAACATAACAACTACCTGTAGAAACTTACTGGGTAGAATTAATGCAGCTTATTGACTGTGGTCCAGCCAGCCATATTGTACGTAACCATTGTACCATAACAGATCTATGGAGAACCATGTGGAATGGCAGTTACAACGTTTCCATCTCTATGCAGATATTCCCTCACATTCACACATTCTGAATCTGTCAGACTGGCTCTGCTGTGGCTCATTGGTGAAGCCAGAGATAAGGCAAGAACATAGGAGGTGATCCATAATGGTGAGTCAGTTGCTGCAGAACGAACAGAGAAGATGTGCAGCTCCAGCCCTGACTTCTCTGTCTGTTGACTGGATGAAACAAAGAAAAACAATCAGTCCTGAGCTTCAGTTTAATCCTAGCTAAGACCCCACCTTCTGCTGCCCCCAAAGCAGGGATCTGGTGCGCGTGTGTGTGCGCGTGCGTGCGTGTATTTTAAATATAATTCTTTTTGTCTGGTCAAGCCTGGCACAGCTTATGGAAAAACCACATTATTTCATGTAATCTTTTTTATTTTACCAGTTAAATTGACTGAGAAGACATTATCATTTACAGCAATGACCTGGGCAAAAGTTACAGAGGAGAGGAATGAGTCAATTGGAAGCTGGTGATGATTAGTTGGCCATGATTGTATGAGGGCCAGATTGGGAATTTAGCCAGGACACCGGGGTTAACACACCTACTCTTACGATAAGTGCCATGGGATCTTTTGGTGACCACAGAGAGCCAGGACACCTGTTTAACATCCCATCCGAAAAAACAGCAACCTACACAGGGCAATGTCCCCAGTCACTACCCCTGGTGTATTTTTTTAAACCAAAGGAAAGAGTGCCTCCTACTGGCCCTCCAACACCATCTGGTCTCCCATCCAGGGACTGACCAGGACCAACCATGCTTAGCTTTAGCAGCAAACCAGCAGTGGGATACATGGTGTTAGAGTATACTGCTGGTTTGAAGTAAATGTGACAACATGGGGTTGCAGAAATTCAAAATGTGATACCATGAAACTATATTTGTGAAAACATTTTAAAACCCAGTTGTCATTGAGAATATTTTACTTTGTGGCACATTATTGATGTATAAATTCATTGTCCCTTGCAGGTTTTGTCTGGTTCCCATATTGTTTCAGAGATGTCCACAATAATGTCTTTAGAACATTTTGTCATGGTCCTCTGGATTATTTGGGACTCAAACTCACTTTGGATTTGAACTCACAACCTTTCGGTTGCTGCACCACCAGGACTGTGGACATAATGGAGATTGGCTATACATACCTGTCTGTATATTGCCAAGAATATGTTTTTGCACTTTGCCTAAAATATATACAACAAGGTGTAATTTCTGTAAAAAGACAGTATGCTGCTTTCATTTAGTGTAAAATTTTTTTTTACTATTATCTAGTACCATGACCACACTTGGGACTCAGCCTTAACTGGGATTTGAACATGAAACCTTTTGGTCACTACCAACCTGAAATGTCCTGCGACATGTTCTGCAAAACCACAAGTTCTGTGAGCATAAAGGAGATAAGGCTACAAACATATTGGCAAAATGACCTTCCTGCACTTCGCTAAATGCTGCCCAGAATTATGTAAAATCACCACCAACTTTACATTAATTTGAATCTACCAGTGCCCAAGGACACTTTGACAGAGTATATATGAACGCTTCAGGGATTTGAACTTGCAACTGCTTGGTTGAGTGCATCAGTGTTACTGCAGTGCCATTAGGTTCATACTTTTTGCTTGGAACATGTATTAAAATACCCCAAAAATAAATAAGGGTATGGTTAGGGTACAGTGTTGTTCCTTGGGGTACTCACATGGTACAGTTCGGTACCTTGTAGGTAAAAGGCACGGTCATCATTGATAGGTGGTGGTAATGTACTGGTGGGGCTCATTAGCATATTTGGGGACATGGCCAAATGCGTATTTGCACCAACCGTCAGTCAAAGTGTTGTAGCAGTTAAGGGTTTACGTGTTTGATGGTTGTTCTGATGCAAGTTGAGCACCTCCTTTGACACTGTCTGTTCTGCAAACTTTGTAAGCACATGTGTCCCTAATGAGCTCCACTGTAAAAATGTAATTGTGTATTTTCCAGTAAGTTAACTGCAATTTGTATTTTCTGAACCGGAAACATTATTCAATACGTTTCTGGCTGACATTACTTTTAATTGTAAGCTAGCAGTGACAGTCTAACCAAATATTGGAGGTGTGGCTTTCAGCTAGCTCTGTCATCCCAGTTAATGTGCTCTGTTGTATTCTGTTTATTAAGATTGTCAGTTCTCCAGCCCTGTTAAAGGCTGACATAATTGCATGGCATACCAAAGAGCCATAGAATATTTCATATATAGCTTGTCATGATAATGTAGTACTCACTTCACTGCCACACCATCAGTTCAGTGAGTGTGACATGAGCTAAAGTAATTTACTGTGACGCATACAATACCTTGTAGCTAGATGACAATAAGTTGTGGAAAATGTGACATTATCTTCCTGTGAACCAGCTTCCATCCAGCTACTGTAAAATTCAACAGCAAGCTCTTAACAATGCATCGCTTGATTGTCACAAGATCACACAACCTTTGCAGAATTGACAGTGTCAAAAGATATGCTCAACTGTCGACAACATAACGATAAACCACTTAAACTCATACAACATTTTCAGACAGTTGGCACAAATACAACATATTTTAAACTATGCCCCCAAATATGCTAATGAGCCCGAACGAGCACATTGCCACCGCCTACATTTCAAAGTGCAGTAATAATTGTACCTTGTATTGAATATATTGTGTAGAAAAAACATACCATTATACTAAGATTATCCGGACATGTACCCTAAAAGGTACCGTTTCTTTTGTGAACCAAAGAAAAACATTGTACCGTGACCATTCTATTCTTTTTTAAAGTGTGGGGATATACTGTATAATTATGGTAACAAATAAGCCATCCAAAAATGTATTCTTGCCAATAAATCTATCGTCGATTTGATGTGGAAAATCACATGGAACACTTCATGTGACATTAAACATTTCACATGTTAAAATGTGTTTTTGGAACACTTCACTTGTGACATTTCATATGTGAAATTCACGTTTTTTTTTCCCCATGTTAGGATGTTTGTGAGAGTTCCTCATAACATTTGTTTTACCAGTCATTAGGATTTCACGTGATGGTCCCAGATGGTCTCAAACCATCCCAAACAATTATAAATAAAGTCATGAAATGGTATGGAGGTTTTAAAGTTAGTGGTACGTTGTGCAGTTAAAGTATTACCCCACCTGGGTTTTGAATACACTAATCGTTGTTCTGCACCACAAAGTCTATAACAGTTCCATAAACACGCATTACCTAGAATACATCTCTGTACTTAGCAAAAGAGTTCCATCTGCACTGCTATTTTAGTTATCAATAGAGCCCCACAGTCGAGGTGTCATAATACCCATAAAACCTAGTGGTCAAATGGTTCCAATTGTATTTCCACCATTCATTTTTCCAATAGGGGATTTTTAGAAACACTTAAAATAAAGGCTGTGTTTCGTGTAGGTCTACCCTGGCTTGATGTTTTGATAACCATGTAAATCTCTCTCAGACAAGGTGAGTTTTATCAATATATTAGTCTCTAGTAGATATCATATACAACTACAACTCCCTGCAAGCTCCTGCACGTAATCTCTAGCTGACACCTTGGCTAACAGGTATTGTGTCAATTGAAAACTTGCAAGACAGTTCACAGATTTGTCCATTTAATGAAATGTAGCCAATTTGGTCATTACTACATTTTAGGGCTGACCCCAATTAGTTGACAGGTCGATTGTTTGGTCTTTAGGTTGTTGGTCGCCAAGATTATTTTAGTCGCAGAGTAATATATGTACAGTGGGACAAAAAAAGTATTTAGTCAACCACCAATCGTGCAAGTTCTCCCACTTAAAATGATGAGAAAGGCCTGTAATTTTCATCATAGGTACACTTCAACTATGACAGACAAAATGAGAAATAAAAATCCAGAAAATCACATTGTAGGATTTTTTATGAATTTATTTGCAAATTATGGTGGAAAATAAGTATTTGGTCAATCTCAATACTTTGTTATATACCCTTTGTTGGCAATGACAGGGGTCAAACGTTTTCTGTAAGTATTCACAAGGTTTTCACACACTGTTGCTGGTATTTTGGCCCATTCCTCCATGCAGATCTCCTCTAGAGCAGTGATGTTTTGGGGCTGTTGCTGGGCAACACGGACTTTCAACTCCCTCCAAAGATTTTCTATGGGGTTGAGATCTGGAGACTGGCTAGACCACTCCAGAACCTTGAAATGCTTCTGACGAAGCTACTCCTTCGTTGCCCGGGCGGTGCGTTTGGGATCATTGTCATGCTGAAAGACCCAGCCACGTTTCATCTTCAATGCCCTTGCTGATGGAAGGAGGTTTTCACTCAAAATCTCACGATACATGGCCCCATTCATTCTTTCCTTTACACGGGTCAGTCGTCCTGGTCCCTCTGCAGAAAAACAGCCCCAAAGCATGATGTTTCCACCCCCATGCTTCACAGTAGGTATGATGTTCTTTGGATGCAACTCAGCATTCTTTGTCCTCCAAACATGACGAATTGAGTTTTTACCAAAAAGCTATACTTTGGTTTCATCTGACCATATGACATTCTCCCAATCTCCTTCTGGATCATCCAAATGCTCTCTAGCAAACTTCAGACGGGCCTGGACATGTACTGGCTTAAGCAGGGGGACACGTCTGGCACTGCAGGATTTGAGTCCCTGGCGGCGTAGTGTGTTACTGATGGTAGGCTTTGTTACTTTGGTCCCAGCTCTCTGCAGGTCATTCACTAGGTCCTCCCGTGTGGTTCTGGGATTTTTGCTCACCGTTCTTGTGATCATTTTGACCCCACGGGGTGAGATCTTGCGTGGAGCCCCAGATCGAGGGAGATTATCAGTGGTCGTGTATGTCTTTCATTTCCTAATAATTGCTCCCACAGTTGATTTCTTCAAACCAAGCTGCTTACCTATTGCAGATTCAGTCTTCCCAGCCTGGTGCAGGTCTACAATTTTGTTTCTGATGTCCTTTGACAGCTCTTTGGTCTTGGCCATAGTGGTGTTTGGAGTGTGACTGTTTGAGGTTGTGGACAGGTGTCTTTTATACTGATAACAAGTTCAAACAGGTGCCATTAATACAGGTAACGAGTGGAGGACAGAGGAGCTTCTTAAAGAAGAAGCTACAGGTCTGTGAGAGCAAGAAATATTGCTTGTTCGTAGGTGACCAAATACTTATTTTCCACCATAATTTGCAAATAAATTCATCAAAAATCCTACAATGTGATTTTCTGCATTTTTTTCTCATTTTGTCTGTCATAGTTGAAGTGTACCTATGATGAAAATTACAGGCCTCTCTCATCTTTTTAAGTGGGAGAACTTGCACAATTGGTGGCTGACTAAATACTTTTTGCCCCACTTTATATGTATATACAGTACAAGTCAAAGGTTTGGATACACCTACTCATTCAAGGGTTTTTCTTTATTGTTACTATTTTCTACATTGTAAAATAATAGTGAGGGCATCAAAACTATAAAATAACAAACATGGAATCATGTAGTAACCAAAAAAGTGTTATATAGTTCAAAATATATTTGAGATTTGAGATTTTTCAAAGTAGTCACCCTTTGCCTTGATGACAGCTTTGCACACGCTTGGCATTTTCTCAACCAGCTTCATGAGGTAGTCACCTGGAATGCATTTCAAATAACATGTGTGCCTTGTTAAAAGTTAATTTGAGCCAATCAGTTATGTTGTTACAAGGTACGGGTGATATACAGAAGATAGCCCTATTTGGTAAAAAGTCCATATTATGGCTAGAACAGCTCAAATAAGCAAAGAGAAATTACAGTCCATCATTATTTTAAGACAGGAAGGTTAGTCAAATCCGGAAAATTTCAAGAACTTTGAAAGTTTATACAAATGCAGTCACAAAAACCTTCAAACTTTATAATGAAGCTGTCTCTCACGAGGACCACCACAGGAAAAGAAGATCCAGAGATACCTCTACTGCAGAGGATAAGTTCATTAGATTTAACTGCACCTCAGATTGCAGCCCAAATAAATGCTTCACAGAGTTCAACAGTCACATCTCAAAATCAACTTTTCAGAGGATATTGTGTGAATCAGGCTTCATGGTTGAATTGCTGCAAAGAAACCACTACTAAAGGACACCAATAATAAGAAGAGACTTGCTTAGACCGTTAGAAATCTGTCCTTTGGTCAAATTGGTCCAAATTTGTGATTTTTGGCTCCAACCATCATGTCATTGTGAGACGCAGAATAGGTGAATGGATGACCTCCGCATAAGTGGTTCCCACCGTGAAGCATAGAGGAGGAGGTGTGATGGTGACACTGTCTGTGATTTATTTAGAATTCAAAGGAACACTTAACCAGCATGGCTACCACAGCACTCTGCAACAATACGCCATTACACCTGGTTTGCGCTTATTGGGACTATCATTTGTTTTTCAACAGGACAATGATCCAAAACACACCTCCAGGTTGTGTAAGGGCAATTTGACCAAGAAGGAGAGCGATTGAGTGCTGCTTCAGATGACCTGGCCTCCACAATCACCTGACCTCAACCCAATTGAGATGGTTTGGGATGTGTTGGACTGTAGAATGAAGGAAAAGCAGCCAACAAGTGCTCAGCATATGTGGGAACTGTTTGAAAAGCATTCCAGGTGAAGCTGGTTGAGAGAAGGCCAAGAGTGTGCAAATTTGTCATTAAGGCATAGAGTGGCTACTTTGAAGAATCTCAAATATCAAATATATTTGATTTGTTTAATGCTTTTTTGCTTACTACATGATTCCATATGTGTTATTTCATGGTTTTGATGACTCCACTATTATTCTACACTGTAGAAAATAGTAAAAATGAACAAAAACCCTTGAATGAGTAGGCGTGTCCAAACTTTTGACTGGTACTGTATGTTGTCTTCCTCTGTTTTCAAATCTGGCTGACATCTCTCTCGCTCTCTCTCCCTGCAGTGAGGTTCGCAGACTGTGGCCTGGGCGACAGGGTTCTGTTGGAGGTGGTTGACGTGGAGGACTTCAGGCTGGATGAGGATGGCACGGTGTACGCCCGGCATGCCTTCCGTCTTGGTGACAGGAAGAGCGCCTTGGTGGTGCGAGCAAGGGATCTGGAGACCAAGGAGGATTGGAAGACGCATGTTTACCTCCTCCTCCGGAACGACGGAAAGCCAGAGACGACAGAACACAAACTCATCAAACAGGTCTGGGATGTAATACCGATTTTCTATTTCATTTAACAGACAACTTATCTAAAGCAATACACTTTTACACTACGCATATGTGGCCCATGCGGAAATGAAAACACAACCCATGCATTCTGTAAAAACTCCTGGCCCTAAACAAGATGATGAAGTATAATGTTATCGGGGGTATGTACCTACTCTGTTAGTCGTTGATGGCCAGTAAAGTGCTGATAACCACAGAAAGAAGACGAGGCTCACTACAGTACAGAGTGCATCCCAGATGTCACCCTATTTCCTTTATAGTGTGCTATTTTTCACCAGGTCCCTGGTCAATAGTAGTGCACTATGTAGGGAACAGGGTAGCATTTGGAATGCAGAAAGCATCTGCACAGCAAATTCTTCAGTTTTAAAAAACAAACTAATTTAACACTGAGTGTTTAATCAACACTGAAAGTGTTGTGAGTCTGTGGGCCCATTTAGACACCCCAAAAGTGTTAAATTAACACACTGCTTAGTGTAAAGCCTTATTCTAATTGAGTTTACACCCATGACTCAAGTTGTTAGTGGCAGGGACATGGTTGTTCCATTTTCTGCTTTCAAGGTGATGTGTAATTCTTATTGGAAACCAGACAGTGTTGGGATGTCCACCTTTTTATCACCCACAACCTGTATTCAGACAATTTACCAGGGTTGGAAAGACTAAGCTATAAGACGACCTAAAGCATCTAAACTGGATCAAACGTTTCAGTAATGGGTGCAATAATTCACGTTTCAGGACCCCGTGTTAGTGTAAAACTAAGCCCTCAAAATAAATCCTTATGAAATACATATTGTGTTAAATATGTATTATTTTTAATGGTAACATTTTCACTTAGGATCTCACTTGGTGAAGGCCACAGGACCCCACTCTGTCACTAACAAATAGAGTCATAGGTGGTAATTCTACAATTTACTTGAAAGCCAAGGCACTCTGGGAAATATTTGAATAAGGTTTTACACTAAGCAGTGTTTAACACAGTTTTGGCATCTATATGGGTCCACAGATTCAACACGTTCAGTAATGATTTAAAACTTTTCGTGTTACTTTGTTTGTTCTTTAAACCTCAACAATTTGCTTTGTGGTGCTACTGCCTGCTGTGTGTTAATTAGAGCAATAAGGAGGTCCTCTATATATGAGGAGACATTCCCCAGTAAACATTTTCCCAGAAATAGTGCAGTGCCATATGCTTAGTGTGTCCATTAATGTCTCTCAGCATTCTGTGGGAGCAGGAAAAACAGTGTGAGGAAAGAAAAAGCTGTTAAAATACCACCGATACCAAACTTGTGAATAAAAGCTGTGAAATTGAACAAGTGGAGTGTTAGGCAGCTATTAGTCAGCTAGCTCGCTCAACAGACGGATGGATGAGAATACTCTGAGAAAAGGGAGGAAGGAAGGAGAGGGAAGGTTTGGAGAGGCAAGTGGGAGAGTTATGACGCAGAATAAGGCTGTTGGATGAGGGTATATAGGGGAAAGATGGAGAGAATGAAGTGAAAGAGAGAAAGGATGAAAATATAGGGATAGAGATTAGGTGGAGGGATGCAGCGAGAGGATGAGATGGCTGAAGGGTTGTATTCAAATTCAGATTAGAGTGTGGAGGAAACAAAACTGCATTCCTAGGCTGCAAATATATATGAGGACACACACACAGGTTACATACACAGCCAGCCAGCCAGTCTGATCATTGGTCAGGTCCTCAGAAATGATGTCAGTAATCCAGCTCTGTGGAACGAGGCCATGAATACACTAAATCATAGTGTTTGTCATAGTGTTTTTGTGTGTGTTGGTGTGTGGGTCTGAGTAATCTGTGTGTCTCTGTGCGTGTGTGTGTGTGTGTGTGTGTGTGTGTGTGTGTGTGTGTGTGTGTGTGTGTGTGTGTGTGTGTGTGTGTGTGTGTGTGTGTGTGTGTGCATGTGTGCATGTGTGTGCGTGTGCGTGTGTGTGTGTGTGTGTAACCTTTGTTGTTGTCTCATCTCTGCAGGTGAACTCCAGCTCTGCAGCTGTGACTCAGCAGGTGCGAGAGATCGTGTTTCCATGGCACAGCTTGGTCGTTGGGGACGATGGATCTCTGAGGCGGGTGAAGAGGGACTGGGTCATTCCCCCCATCAACGTCCCTGAGAACTCACGAGGACAGTTCCCCGAGGAGCTAGTCAGGGTAGGGGAGACACATACACGGAGACACACACAAACGGGTTGTAAGTAAGCATTTCACGGTAAAGTCTACACATGTTGTATTCGGCGCATGTGACAAATACAGTTTGATTTGGAACACAGAGACACACACACACAACACACACAGTTCAAAGGACACATTTTACACATTTCCCCACTAGCTCACAGGGTTTTATAGTGTGTGTTTGTGTGTACAGTTTTTGTGTATATGTACAGTATGTACTGTATGTGTGTGGTTCCAGTGTATGAAAAGCGCACTATTTCCTCCTAACACCATCTGCTGATATATTTATATTGTAATCAGCGGCATAAGGCTGAGTCAGGGGGTTAATGGGAGTGGGATGGTGATTTAAACATGTTTATTAAGGTTTATGGTGCATCTGCTGTTTCCTGTTTGTACTATACAGCCCATGTATGGTGTTGAGGGGAGCTAAATATGTTTTGAATAAAAGTGTGGTTGTAAATGTACTGTATCTAAACTGGGAATATCTCTCACTCTACCTCCCTCTGTCTCTCTCCCTCCTGCTAGATCCGGTCGGACCGTGATAAGAACAGTCTCCTGCGTTACAGTGTGACTGGACCCGGTGCTGACCAGTCTCCGACCGGGATCTTTATCATCAACCCCATCTCTGGCCAGCTCTCTGTTACCAAACCCCTCGATCGGGAACACATCTCCAACTTCCATGTAAGTGTTCAGCTCATAGAACTAGAATGAGTAGATTTAGCATCCACATTCCTGTCAATTACTCCATAATGGGTGACTTGGTGGCCAACATTCTTTATCGGTCTATGTGAAATGTAGTAAAACGCCATACAGAGTAAGTTGGACAGGAAACTTTGATCTTGAGAACACACTCAATGCAGACACACAAGCAACTATGATCTGCAGCAGAGCATTTGCATGAAGGATGGGGCCACCTCGTGAATATTCATAGAGTGATGTAGCTGTCAGAGTCACTGAAGCTCTGTCGTGAATACTAATTAGGTGTTGCCGTGGCAGTACTGGAGACATGGTATAGGGAGCTGCACAGCCAGGATTGCAGCTATGAGACAGGGTATAGGAGTAGGTACTGTAACAGCTGTATGTTATGGCAGCTACTACTCCCCTCCTAGCGGTAGGCCTCTACCTCTCTGCCATGGCTGTTTTGGAGACAGGGTACAGTGTACAGCGGAGCGTACTCAGCTTTCATCCCTGTAGTGCTCTCTGTTAGAGAGCAGTAGGGGAGAGGCCCTAGGAGAGAAACACTTAAGAATCCTTAGATCCAACCTTGAGAGGCCAAGTATATACAAACCTCAGAGTCAATAGCCCTGTTCCAATCCCGATAACTTACACCCTTCCCCTCTCTCTGCCCTTGGTGGATTGCCCTATGAAGTGTAAGCAAAACGCTGAAAACTACACCAATCCTATCCAAGGTCTATGAGGAGCTATTACCATATTGCTTACACATATGGAATCCTTTCTGATCCATGTGAGAGCGAAAACAAGAGAAGAGGGAAAGTCATGAGTTATCGAGTTGGAAACAAATGTGATAGAAAGAGAACAGCCATGGCCTGGTGAATTCAGACTGAACGCTATGCTAACAGTCTGGTTTAACCAGGTTAAGACAACCATGCCCTAACCCTGTATTAGTCTCTGGAACTGCGAGCCCATACCATTCCCATAAGTGTGTCTAACCATGAACCTGTATTTGTGTGTCTATAGTTGAAAGCCCACGCCCTTAACATGCGTTTAACCTGTACTACTGTATGCATCCGTGTAGCTGCGAGCCCATGCTGTGGACCTGAATGGGAACCAGATAGAGAACCCCATAGACATCGTCATCAACGTCATAGACATGAATGACAACAGACCAGAGTTTACACACACCATCTACAACGGATCAGTACCAGAGGGATCCAAACCAGGTAACAGCGCACACGCACGCATGCACGTATATTCCATTGTGTGAGAGGTTTTAATTGACTTGTTTGGTTCATGTTCCCAGGGTCCTTTGTGATGACAGTTACGTCACTGGACAAGGATGACCCTAAAACAGCCAATGGGATGCTCCGATACAAGATTATATCTCAGAATCCTGAAAACCCCTCATCCAACATGTTCACCATCAACAACAAGACAGGAGGAATCATCACTGTGGCTGCAGGGCTAGACAGAGAGGTGTGTGTGTGTGTGTGCTGTCTGTCAATGTGTATCAATGTTTTTATGATTGTGTGTTCACAATATAGACTGTCTATATTATACGCTGTAACATGGGCCTGTACCCTGTTGTCTTCCTTCTTCCAGAAAGTTCCTCAGTACACGTTAATCATCCAGGCTACTGACATGGAGGGGAACCCAACCTATGGCCTGTCTAACACAGCTACGGCTATCATCAGGATCACTGACGTCAATGATAACCCCCCAGAGTTCACCGCTGACAAAGTAAGTCACAGACAGACAAACAGACATACTGACAGATAGACAGACATACACACACACAAATGTGCACACACAGATGCATACAGACATACAATACACAAACACGTACAAACAGACACACACACTTTCTCTCTCAAACACAGAAGAAAAAAAACACAGAATGATATATTTTTTCAAATAAACCAAATGTTTTATCAAAAGAGGCTATCTTTCTCCTATTATTGAGCAATATTTTCATCTTTCACTCCCACCTCTCTCTTTCACTTCCCCTCGCTCTGTAGTTCTATGGAGAGGTGCAGGAGAACCGTGTGAATGTGATCGTAGCTAATCTGACAGTAACAGATAAGGACCAGCCCCACAGTGCAGCCTGGAGTACTGTGTACAGGATCACAGCTGGAGACCCCACTGGACGCTTCTCCATCCCCACTGACCTCACCACCAATGAGGGACTGGTCACTGTGGTTAAGGTATGGATTTACACAGCTCTGATGAGAAATATTTCCAATGTATTTTTTTATGAATGGAAAATGAACTTTTACAGCATATACCTGTATATACATGCAGACAAAGAGACAGAGATACAGCACAGACTTATTTTACATTTTGTTGTGTTATAGCCTGAATGCAAAATTGATTAAATACATGTTTTTCTTACCCATCTACACACGAAGTGAAAACATGTTTTTAGACATTTTTGCAAGTGTATTGAAAATTAAATACAGAAATATCTAATTTACATAAGTATTCACATCCCTGAGTAAATATGTGTTAGAATCACATTTGGCAGTGATTACAGCTGTGAGTCTTTATGGGTAAATCTCTAAGAGTTTTGCAAACCTGGATTATACAATGTTTGCACATTAATCTTTGAAAAATTCTTCAAGCTCTGTCAAGTTGGTTGTTGATCATTGCTAGACAGCCATAGATTTTAAAGCTGATTTAAGTCAAAACTGTAACTAGGCCACTCAAGAACATTTAATGTAATCTTGGTAAGCAACTCCAGTATACTGTATATTTTGCCTTGTATTTTAGGTTATTGACCTGCTGGAATTTGTCTCCCAGTGTCTGTTGGCAAGCAGACTGAAGCAGGTTTTCCTTTAGGATTTTTCCTGTGCTTAGCTCTATTCCATGTCTTTTTAATCATAAAAAACTCCCCAGACCTTGGCAAGCACACCCATAACATCATGCAGCCACCACCATGCTTAAAAATATGAAGAGTGGTACTCAGTAATGTGTTGCATTAGATTTGCCCCAAACATAAAACTTTGAAAGTTCCTTTCTTTGCCATGTTTTTTTGGTGAAATCGCTTAGTGGTTTCCTTCATGGTGAATTCGCTTAGTGGTTTTCTTCATGGTGAAATACCTTAGTGGTTTCCTTCCACTCCGGCAACTGAGTTAGGAAGGATGCCTGTGTCTTTGTAGTGAGTGGGTGGATTGATACACCATCCAAAGTGTAGTGAATAACTTCACCATGCTAAAGTGAGTCCATGCAACTTACGGTATGTGACTCATTAAGAGCATTTTTACTCCTGAACTTATTTCGGCTTTCCATAACAAAGGGGTTGAATAGTTGACTCAAGACATTTCAGATTTTCATTTTTAATTAATTTGTAAACATTTCTAAAAACAAAATTCCACTTATTATGGAGTATTGTGTCAAGAAATCTCAATTTAATACATTTTAAATTCAGGCTATAACACAACAAAATGTGGAAAAAGTCAAGGGGTTTGAATACTTTCTGAAGCCACTGTACATTACGTCTGTTTTCAAATTGAGAGCTTTGGTATGTAAGATTTACAAACAAATTGAAGTGTAAACTGCGTGGCTAACTGGTATGTGTGTATCTCTCCAGCCTATAGACTATGAGGTGAGTCGTTCCTTCGTGCTGACGGTACTGGCTGAGAACGAGGTTTCCCTGGCCCGTGGTATCCACCTGCCCCGTCAGTCCACCGCCACCGTGTCTGTACGCATCACAGACGTCAACGAGAGCCCAGAGTTCTCCCCCAACCCCAAAGTCATCAAACTAGAGGAGGGGCTACCGGGCGGCTCGCTACTCACCACCTTTACAGCACAGGACCCTGACAGATACATGCAACAGAACATACGGTAAGTAGATGAGAGAGGGATCAGCATTGGGCATGTTAGCTAATATATATATATTTTTAACTAGGCAAGTCAGTTAAGAACAAATTCTTATTTACAACGACAGCCTAGGAGCAGTGGGTTAACAGCCTTGTTCAGGGGCAAAACAAAAGATTTTTACCTTGTCAGCTCAGAGATTTGATCTAGCAACCTTCTGGTTACTGGCCCAATGCTCTAACCACTAGTCTACCTGCCGCGTCAATGTGTTTTTTTATGTGTTGAATGTGTATGTTTCAAATGCATTACATAGTTTCGCGTTACTTCCTGTTGTAATTGACCCGCTCCAAAGTTCCTATCCATTCGCAATGCTCCAATGGATAGGAACTGTCGTCAAGTCTGACACCTCGAATAAGCTCATGTTTCAAACTCATATAAGCTGGTGAGGGCAATGGCAAAAACAGAGAGCATTTCTTGAAAAAAGCAATTGTTTAAATGGCTAAATAACCAAACAGTGCACCAGAGGAACCTGCTACTGTGATTCCTGAAATGCAGAGCCTGTTGATTATTTATTTTTATCCAAATTATACTTTTGTTATATTGTTTGCTAGCTCTCAGTCTCATTAACCACCTTACATTGCTAGCTAGCCACTTAAAGGTCCAATGCACCCGTTTTTATTGTAATATCAAATCATTTCTGGGCAGAAATTGAGTACCTTACTGTGATTGTTTTCAATTAAAAAGGTCAAAAATAAATTGAAATATTTCTCAAGCAAAAATGTTGTTTGGACTGTCTGAGAGTGGTATGAGTAGAAAGAGGAAATGGAAAATTAGCTGGTTTTGGCAGAGTGGTTTGAAACTCTCTTATTGGTCTATTAACTAATTTACTGCATGGGGATGTCGCCATGGAAGGCCAAATCTCCCTCCCACCAAAACAGGCTGAAATGTCAAACTCCTGAGTAATTTCCCCGTATGAAAACACAGTTTGAGATCATTGTGAGGGGATTTCACCAGTGGTTTGAGTGATGTATTGGGCTTCCTGGGAAAATGTAGTCTGAGGTTGCAACAGTAACCAAGGGGGGCGGGGCTTAGCAAAGGGTAAATTCTGTACTGTCATCTCATTGGTTGATTTTAAGGTACGCCAAGGTGTTCGACCCTGCTAATTGGCTGAAGATAGACCCTGTAAACGGGCGGATCTCCACCATCGCTGTGCTGGACAGAGAGTCTCCATATGTGAAGAATAACCTCTACAACATCACCTTCATGGCCACTGACAATGGTGAGAGTGCGGGTGGACCTGTACTGTTTTTGGAACTTACAGTGTATAGCTGTGTGGAGTACTCATGCAGAGAAGCACTTAGAGCTAAATCTCACTATTCACATCAATTCAATTCAATTACAATCCATTTAGTTTGACTCACTTTCTTGGCGCGATAAGATAAATATCTTGTCCCCCCCCCCGAAAAAGAAAGGAAAATATCAGATGACAATGGTAGTACTACTACAGAAAATTATATGTATACACATGAGCACACAAGCTAGTGTTCACATACACAGACTCTAAAAACACCACTCACGCACAGAAAGCCCCTGCTGCGTCTCAGCACAATCCTGACTGAGCTCTTCATTGTGCTTTTGGCAAATACACACACACACACACACACACACACACACAGGTCAGCTGTGTGCCTCAGGCAGCCTCCCTAACATACTGATTTCCCTCTCCCTCATTCCCTTACTCACCCTACTGGTGTGTTTGATCATACATTTCTCTCATCTCTTATTTAGGAGGTTAGTTTCACTGAAGTCATATGTAGCTGTTGACGGAGTGTTGTTTTAAGAAATTTGAGTGTTGCAATATGGTTTGGGGTGTGACATAATATTATGTATGACAGCATGAATCCTGTTTGGTATGAGTGCTGTAATGTGCCTGTAATGTGTTCCTTTCAACATATAGTTCAGTACAGTATCTATGTTGCACCAAACATTGTTTTTATTGTTTTTATTCCTGTCTATGTAAGGTGCCATTTTCTTCACTTTGCTTATCTCACTAGTCTCTCCATCTCTCTTTCCTCCATCCCTTTATCCTCCCTCTCTCAGGCATCCCCCCAGCCAGTGGTACAGGTACATTACAGATGTACCTGTTGGACATAAATGACAATGCTCCTCGTGTCTTCCCTCCGGAGGTGGAGATGTGTGAGAAGCCTGAGCCCAACACCATCAACATCACCGCCAGTGACCCCGATCTGACCCCTAACGCCGGCCCCTTCGCCTTCGAACTGGCCAAGCGGCCGGCAGATGCACGCAGGAACTGGACCCTCACACGCCTCAATGGTTAGTCTGTCTGCTTTTTCCCCTCTTTTGCTCCATTTCTCTTTCTCAACTGAATTGAATTCAAAAATGTTTTATTGGCATGACTAAATAACTTGTTGAACATTCTCCCCCATCTCGCTCTCTTTCTTTCTTTATCCTTCCCTCTATTACTCTCCCATGTTCTCTCTCTCTCACACTCTTATTTCCTGTCTTTGTCTCTAAAACTCTCAACCTCCATCTGTAACTCCCCACAAACTCTCTTTTCCTCCCCACCTCTCTCTCTCTTCCCCCTCTCTCTCCCTTCCCCCCTCTCTCTCGTTCTCTCTTCTCCTCCCCCTCTCTCTCTGTGTGTCCCTATCCCAGGTGAATATGCTCAGATCAGGCTGCGGATAGGTTTTCTGGAGAGTGGTATCTATGAGGTTCCTATCATCATCACAGACTCAGGCAACCTGCCCATGTCCAATACATCCTACCTACAGGTCAAGGTGTGTCAGTGTGATCACCATGGAGACTGCGTGGACATGGAACGCATCATCGCAGCAGGGCTGGGCACTGGAGCCATCATCGCAATCCTCATCTGTATCATCATACTGCTAGGTGAGTCTGGTTATACAGGCTAGGACAGGCTTACCCACACACTCAAGCAGACTTGCACACACCAACACTAACAGCACACAGCCATATCCCCTGCCTTATCTCCCACATTCTCCTATCTGGGTATTTTTATAGCTCCAGTACAATCTCAGAAATAAATGTTTGGATTTGTTCCTAAAAGTGTGTCTCCGCTTGTCACTGGGGTGGTACCCTGACCTCCTTTGTACTTTTAGTTATACTGTAGGTACATAATTGTACCCCAGTACATACGTCAGATAATACCTTTCTCTAGTGTTGGAGACATGAAGTTTCCTGAAGCATCGAGATTTTCCAACCAATTGTGTCGAAACATGTTCATTACGAGGCTTTGATCAACATAGTGTACACTAGTGGCACCTCCTGATCAAAATCATTTAGAGCAGCCAAATCATTATAGATGACATCCCATACCCCATAGCGTGTGCGCAGCGTGGCCTTTTTTTCTAATACCAAACCAATACCAAACCAATTAGTTGGTTGTTCGACCAAACGAAGCTTCGGACGCCATTGATCATGTGCTTCTGATAAAAGGATACAGGCATCGGCACACTGCTTCAAAGTACACTACTTAGCAATGTTGACGCATGCCTCGGAATCTCCAGCATCAAACGTAACATCACTACCTTTCTCGACAGGTAAAAAAGCATGCTTTTTGCCTCCATATGTGACCAACTGGCTCGATTCGGACTTATGTAACAACATTTTACATGGTGTTTTTTACATTGGATAAAAGTAGAGTTAGAAAACGTTATATCATACACTACAGTTGAGGAACAATGGGAAAGTATTTCTACTTTGAAAGTTGATAAGCGTGTAACCTCACTTTTGAGAAAATCACCCTTGAATGTTTTGGTACCTACTAGAGAGCTCTTCTTTATCTACACCCATTCAGCATCACTCATATCCTTTTAATATTTAGCCCCACCTATCTCTTTAAGGATTCACATGTGAGGCTATGTACTAAACAACCAAAAATGTCAAGACTAAAGGCCTAACAACAGCAGTCAAGCACCCAAGCTAACTAGCTAACGTTGGCTAGCTTGCTAGCTATTTCCAGACACAAATGAGAGAAGAGCTCACTCTGACCATTTTACTCACCCTAGCAGAGCTGGTTAGGCTGTTTTTATGTTATCCAGAGCATTGGTGACTGCAACTGTGCTGCTGGCATCAATTTAATTTTGCAACGTTTACTGACAGCGGCCATTTTCATCGGGTGTTGAGCGTTCATAAATTTGTCAGTTATTCGTCAGTGCGCTCTGGCACACTCAAACAGGAGTGCTCTGAAATCGGAGTCGATAGCCAGAGTGAATTTACCAGCTACGTCTAACGACAGTTATCGCAGTGACATCATAAACATGGTATTGAAATAGTTACTTGCATAGCGGAGTCTTTTGTTTAGATATGTAGCTAGCTAGCTAAACAATGAACCATAATCCCAACTCATAACGTTACTACACTGCATGAATATGCAGGTAGCTAACCAACCAGGTTTAATGTTTGCTAGTTATAGCCTAATGTTAGCTAGCTATGCCAATGGCTCTGAAATACAAATAATATTACTACACAGATCATACAAGTAACGTTAGCTAGCTAGCTAATAGTACACTTTAACTTGAAATGAAAACAACTTTCTGACAAAATTAAAAATGTGTAATATCTGAAAATGTAGCTAGCTAGACTCTCTTACCCATATACAAGGATGGACGCTTCTCCCTCTTTGTCAAGGGTGCCATGGTTGTCCTTAGTTTGAAGATGTAATCCAGAGACAGGTGTTTTCAACAGCTGAGTGTTTTCTTTTCAACACCGTCTGCATATATGTAATCAAATGCCAGAATTCGCTCCATCTTCTTTGCTATCATACTCTAATTCCATTTATTTAAAAACTCGGTCCTCCAGAAAGTGGAGAGCAACAAATCAAATCAAAATCTAATTTTATTTGTCAAATGTGCAGAATACAACAGGTACAACCTTACAGTGAAATGCTTACTTACAAGCCCTTAATTAACCAACAATGCAGTTAAGAAAAATAAGTGTCATGAAAGTATTTACTAACATATATGGAAGTTTAAAAAAAATATTATAATAATTACAGAGCAACAATAAAATAACAGTAACGAGGCTATATACAAGGGCTACAACTACAGAGTCAATGTGCGGGGGCACAGATTAGTCGAGGTTATTGAGGGAATATGTACATGTAGGTAGACTTATGCAGCTCTACTACGTGATATCTTTCAAAAAAGCAGCATTAGAAAGGATTACCTACACATACTGACCAGCTCATATTATAGACGGAATCCAATCATGGTTAGGGGGAAGGTTGCTCGCTTTTTTTCGTGGCTAAACCAACTTGGCTCATAATTGAACAATTGTATTCGTATTTACAAATGGCATACAAGTTTGTTATTAAGGCACATGAAAGTTCACATGTTCCAGAAGGTATTTCTGCCCCCCAAAAAAACATTTTGCTTAAAGAAAAGTTTACGTTAAAATGGCTCTCTGTTGAAGTAGTGACGTGCGACATCTGCCAAGTCACATATAGTACCACCACAGTTACAAAGCCATTTGGTCCTTGTAGACGTCAAAATGTTCCTCTAACATAGCACAGTTAAACTGGTACAACACTTCCACTCGCGGTTGGCCAAAAAAGAATTATCGGAAAGCCACACCCCGCCTAAGCCAATATAATTTGCCAATGTGCCTTGTTTTTTAGACAAGGACACACAGCTGTCTTCAAACATGGAAAATCAAGCCACTCATGAGTTCAGCAACACCTTGTGAAATGGCACAATATGCTTCTGTGGATAAAATTCAACCCACTCAATCAATTAAGCAATGCCAGCCTACCATAAACACATTTCCAATACATACAGTTCCATTTACAACCACGAAAACCAATACACTCTGATATTTTTTTTGCTATCTGGAGCCTAAAATAGTTCTTCAGCTGTCCCCATAGGAGAACCCTTTGAAGAACCGATATAGAACCCAAAAGGGTTTTCCCTTCAACCAAAAGAAGGTTATCCTATGGGGACAGCCAAACAACCCCTCCAGGGAAAAAAATTCTAAGAGCACAGGCTAGCAAGAAAACCATAATATAATGTATCTATTTCTATGATGAAACATATTGATATGTAGCTATACCCAGGGGTGTCATTTTGGTTTCTTGGATTGGAATTATGTTGAATTTTGCTTATATCACGCTATACCACAATGAACAACGAAATCTCCGCTGTGCTTTAACAGTCTCATGGATAGTGCCTTACACACTAAACAAGGCTGTTGTAAACCTAGGCTAGCTAAGGAAGTCATTTTGCCATTGCATGACCTAGGTTTTTCCTGAAATGACACCACCGGATACTCCACCAAGACTTTGATAAAAACCAACCAGCTAGATTGTTTCTTACCTTTTCAGAAGAGTTGCAGTGTTGTGGCATTGTGGGGTATGGTGCTAAACACCTTGACAAGTTCCTTGTCTTTTCGGAGACTATATTCCAAAAAATTCACTGCCCCCCTCTCCTCTTGGCTCTATTGCATCCAATGTCCCCCTCAGTGGTTGCTGGTTTGAAACAAGGAACTCAATAATGTCCATAATCATAGTCAAATACATGCGATTTCTTGCCAGCTACCTATCATTAATTAGTGTTGACAGCGATGTTCCCATAGCACATCAAACTAGTTTTTCTTTACACATTGCAGTGTATTTAAAATTCTCTTTGCTTGATGGGTGCCTAGCAAATCATTTGGTACTATCAATAGCATTCCTCCAGATAGAATACCCAGCTTTAATGCAGGCCTTGTCTGCGTTAGCATTGGACCTTACACATAACTTTCGACAATGGAGAAAAAAAAGGCTGCATCTACACTCTCTTCCTATGAACTAACCTGAATAAAAATAGGTGTGGCATGTCAAGAAGCTGATTAAACAAGAATGTAACTGGAATTTTGCAACCCTACCTGCAAGTGACATTCTACTGGCTTGCAAAGGGATTTGTAAATCCTATTGGAATCCAGCCATAGTTAGAATACAGTTGGAATTTTTTTGTTTCTCTTTTGGTAAAATTGTATTAACACAATTTCACTTGCACAGCTCATATATTTACATCATCGTATGTACACTTTAAAGCGATATAAATATGCATTTAAAACAGCATTGAATATTACATCGATTAGTTTAATGTGTTCTTGATTGAAACAATAAAAAACAACCTAAGACAAAAGTACTTAAAAAATATCCAATCTGTAAAGCCTTTAAATGTGCACACATGATTTAAAACAAAAGTAAAAAATTTTAAGACATGGAAAACATGTTAAAAATGTACTTTGTTAAAAAAGCTATCTTCGGTTCTTTGTACGGGAACGGGGTGTCCTTATCAAAAAAGCTTCCTCCTGCTCTTCCGAATCAACTCCGTACCCATCCATCGGGGCCCGGAGGAGACTCCTCCCCTAGGCGCATCGCCCTAGGTGCCACAGCGCTGACAGGCCATTACCGCCGGAACCTTAGGTGTGGTGGGGGACCCTTCTTCTGGGGTCGATACCCCATTTCATTCGTACCACCCCAAGGCTTCAGTGTCTACCAAAGCCACTACCTGGTGGGTGGTCTCTACTTGTTTTCCTACCAACAGTGCATCTGTAAGGGAAGGGGGGTGAGCCAGAGCTTGGTGAAGCCGAGGTGGGCTATGCCTTCGACCCACCCCATATAGCACGAGCTGAACAGTTGGAATAGTTGTTCACCCGCAACCTGCTTTCATAATTAATGTCAGGGTTTGGAACACTATGAGGAGTCTAAGGTAGCCATTTAAACAGAATTGTTTCTGTAACGGGTGCAAAGAATCTGATTGTATTAGTTTCGAAAAATGTTTGTGGAGCATAAAATTAAATCAGTCAATGTACATACAAAAACAGATACATATTTAGCAGAGAGAACAATCTATGGCTTGGGTGGCTGGAGCCTTTGACATTTTTTTGGGCCCTCTGACACCACCTGGTATATAGGTCCTGGATTTGTTTTAATTTAAACTTTATTTAAATAGACAATAAGAACAAATTCTTATTTACAATGACAGCCTACCCCAGCCAAACCTGTGCCAATTGTGTGCCACCCTATGGGACTCCCAATCACGGCTGGATGTGATACTGCCTGGGTTCAAAACAGGGACTGTAGTGATGCCCCTTGCACTGAGATGCAGTGCCTTAGACCGCTGCGCCACTCAGGAGCCCATGGCAAGGAGCTAAGCCCCAGTGATGTACTGCGCCGTACTCACCACCCTCTGTAGCGCCTTACGGTCAAGTGCCTTGCAGTTGCCGTACCTAGCGATGATGCAGCCAGGCAAGATGCTCTCAATGGTGCAGCTGTAGAACTTTTTGAGGAATTTAGGGCCCATGCCAAATCTTTGACCCACACCTCTACAGTCCCAACGATGTAGATGGCGTGTGCTCACCCCTTCATTCTTGTAGTCCACTATCAGCTCCTTTGTCTTGCTGACGTTGAGGGAGAGGTTGTTGTCCTGGCACCACACTGCTTGCCAGGTCTCTGACCTCCGCTCTGTAGGCTGCCTCATCGTCGTCTGTGATCAGTCCTACCACCGTCATGTTGTCAGCAAACTTGATGATGGTGTTGGAGGTGGCATCCTATGACGGTGCCATGTTGAAAGTCACTGAGCTCTTCAGTTAGGCCATTCTCCTGCCAATGTTTGTCTATGGAGATTGCCAGGCTGTGTGCTCGATTTTATACACCTGTGGAGGCTGAGACGGATGGGTCGGGGACGCTGTGGCCCAGTCCGTCGATGCCCCCGGACAGGTCCATCCACTTTGCCAAAGCACAGCCCCCACACCACTAGAGGGATATCAATAGACCACCAATTTACTACCCTGAGACAAGGCTGAGTATAGCCTACAAAGATCTCCTCCACCGCACGAGCCCAAGAGGGAACAAAACCAGACAGGAAGATCACGTCTGTGACTCAACCCACTCAAGTGACGCACCCCTCCCAGTGACGGCATGGTAAGCCAGTGACTCAACCCCTGTAATTGGGTCAGAGGCAGAGAATCCCAGTGGAGAGAGGGGAGCCAGCCATGCAGAGACGGCAAGGGTGGTTCATCACTCCAGTGCCTTGCCGTTCACCTTCGCACCCCTGGGCCAGACTACATTCAAATATAGGACCTACTGAAGAGATGAGTCTTCAGTAAAGACTTAAAGGTCGAGACTAGGGATGATGATGTATCGGTGAACATATCGAAATCGGACGATATTGGCTAAAAATGCTAACATCGGTATTGTCCGATATCTAGTTTAACGAACGATGTCTAGTTTAACGCCCGATGTGCAAAACCGATGTCAAAGCTGACGTGCATCTATGTAACATGATGTAATGACGCCACGTAAAATGTTGCGCTGTACGTGCAACACAGCATTCCTAAACTAGCCCACATTGACTGCTGTGTGGATCTAGCAGTCGTTTGAAAGAGTAACAAAATTTCAGCTCCACAACTCAAAGGCAAAATACATTAAAGCCAAGATAATGGAATTCATTGCCCTTGAAAATCAACCGTTCTCTGTCGTCGGAGATGTTGGCTTTCGCCGACTGGTCGAGCACTGGGACACACTGCCAAGTGCGCTATTTCCCCCCTACCGGAGTTGCACAGTAATTGCGTCACTACTATTAACTTAACTTAACTGGAACGCCGTTTGGGTCTTTGCGTGTCAAAAAAGATACAGTAGCACTGTCAAAGCTATAGAAAAAAGTCTGCAAACAAGGAAACACCGGCCACGAACGATGTGTTTACAATACCGCATTGGTAATAAAGCATCATTTGTTCGACCGCAACTTCTGGGGTACCTAGCTAGCACCAATACAACCAGCCTGCTTTCAAAATAAAAGTATGTAATTGACAGTAATGCAAATGAATACAAATAGTAGAATTATGCCATACTTTTATTTTGCTAACTATAATGCTAACTGCATAGTTCACTATTGTGATTAATCCTTATTGTGGCTAGCTTCACATAGATGGGTCCGACCACCATTAATCAAATAAGAACTGTCTTATAAATTAGAGTTATTTTAGATGACACCTAGCTGTATAGTTAGCTAGCTAACTGTAGCTACTGAAACAGATGTTGTGTTATTTGACACGTCAAATAGTGTTATTTGACGTGTATCTTTTTTGACACGCAAAGACCCAAACAGCGTTCCACAGAAATCCTGTTTGAGAAAGAAACGACTGAACAAATGAACAACGAAACAGCACAGTAAATAAGTGAAAGAAATAGGTTTTCATTATGTTTTACTGGTAATGGGGACATCTGTAAATGCCAACAAAATAACTTTTTGGTGTGCGTGTCTAACCTTTATTTAACTAGGCAAGTCAGGTAAGAACAAATTCTTATTTACAATGATGGCCCGGACGACGCTGGGCAAATTGTGCTCCGCACTATGGGACTCACAATCACAGATGGATGTGATACAGCCTGGATTCGAACCAGGGACTGTAGGGACGCCTCTTGCACTGAGATGCAGTGCCTTGGACCACTGCGTCCATGTGTGTGTGTTAACTATTTAACTGTACTAGAATGCTTTAAAAGCTGCTAAAATTGTAAATATTGGTTATTGGTTATCGGTATCGGTATCGTTTTTGTTTGGCAAGGGAAATATCGGATATCGGTATCAGCCAAAAATATCATATCGGTGCATCACTAGTCGAGACCAAGTCTATGTCTCTCTCACATGGATAGGCAGACCATTCCATAAAAAATGTTGCTTTATAGGAGAAATCCCTGCATACAGCTCATGCATGGTTCAGTGTTGCTTGCCTCCAGGCTGGCCCTTTAATCTTTGATAATTTGCAAGCCCTGCCACATCCTTTGTGCATCAGACCCAGCGTAGTAGGATTTGATCTTAGTCTTATATTGACGCTTTGCCTGTTTGATGGCTCGTTGGAGGTTGTGGCGGGATTTCTTTGAAGTGTCCAGATTACTGTCCTGCTCCTTGAATGCGGCAGCTCTAGCCTTTAGCTCAGTGCGGATGTTGCCTGTAATCCATGGCTTCTGGTTGTGGTTTGTACGTATGGTCACGATGTCGTCGATGCATTTATTAGAGAAGCCATTGACTGATGTGGTAAACTCCTAAACGTTATCGGAAAAATGCCAGAACATAGCGAAACAGTCTCCTTAGCTTAGCATCCGCTTCAATGGACCTCTTCCGTATTGAGCACATCACCGGTACTTCCTAACCCCCTTTCCCCCTTTTACAGCCCTTTGACACCCCTCTACCCCCCTCGCCCAGTCTACCCCAACCTCCCCAGTCTAGCCCTTTGCCTCACCCTTAATGCACCTGTCACAACCCCAGCCTCACACCCAGCCATCTTCTGAAATCTGCACTGAATATGTGGATCAAAGCAGGGAGTTGCTGATCAGGCTCCTTTCAAGCTTAAAACCTCCTCTCTTTAACATGGCAGAGAAATATGGATGAATAAAAACTGTTGTTCCCTTCATCCTTACCTACTTTCTATCTTCTCTCCACCACCATCCTCTTTATTGTTCTCTCTCTCTCTCTCTCTCTCTCTCTCTCTCTCTCTCTCTCTATCTGTTTTTGAGTGATAAGTGAATGTAGTGTAAATGTGCCCTTGGATGCAATGTGCACTGCTCAAATGAAATGGTTGTGAAGTTCTAATTATTCCTCTCTTTCTCTCCCACTCCTTCCTCTGTCCCTTCCTCTCTCCCCTCATCCTCCCTCTCTCCCTACCCTCCTCCTCCCTATTTTTCCCTCCCCCTCTTCGTAGTGATGGTGTTGTTCTTTGTGATGTGGATGAAGAGGAGGGATAAGGAACGTCAGGCCAAGCAGCTGCTCATCGACCCAGAGGACGATGTCAGAGACAACATACTGAAGTACGACGAAGAAGGAGGAGGAGAGGAGGACCAGGTAGAGAAAACACACACTAACATTAGCATAATGATAGCATAGCCAATCAGCTTTTGAATCAGATGGAGGGTTAGCCGTCCGCTAACTGCTAGTGGGAGACAAGGTCAGTGCTTGGGTAAAGGGGGGAGGCAAGGAGGATTTACAGTTGTTGACACACAGACACACACACACACACACACTGAGGGACTGTCACATGGGGGCAATTCCACGAAAACTGAACTATTCTGAGATGTTTCACTTTAAAATGTATGTCAAATTTACAATCACAGAAAAAAATATATACAAAATCACATTTACTTGAAGAACAGTGCAGATGCAAACTTTGCACTTGTTTTTGTAAAATATTATTTGTGCATTTTTACAAGTAGTACTTGTTCATAGAGGTGTATTGTTTGTTAATATTAGAAATCAATGAATGAGTCTCAGCGTCATTCTGTTCCAGTGGACTTGCCCATGGGGGTTGTAGGACCTAGCTGACCAATCATTGGATATTAATAATGGCACTCTGAGAGGGGGTGATGAACATTTATTGCCATGGCAATGGCATGGGAGGCCATCTTTCACTGCGATGGATGCTACTACCCACCCATTGTTCGGGGAAATTGTCATGTCGAGGAATCGGCAGTGACGGGAAAATGAACTGTTGGTGAGCGTAGCGGCTAGTTCCCCCTGATCAGCCCCCCCAGCTGTGAGATGGATTAGTAATGTCTGTCTGGGACTCCCAGTGGTGAGGGGCTATGGGGAGTGGTCAGGCCAGGGACAGCTACAGGAACAGTCACATAGTCTGGCTCTCTGGTTCTAAACGGATACTATGCTACACTGATGCCAATGGCAGAGCCGCAGAGGGTGCAACCCATAGGGCCCTGGTCAGGGCGACATTTGGGATGTAGACAAAGTCTGGCCCTCTGGTCGTAAATGGTTACTAGACTGAGGCTAACATCATTGTGTGTTGATGGTCATAGCCAATGCTAACAACAGCACAGGCCTGACCTGTAACAAATCCAGACAATCCAAAAAGTAAGGTGTACAGTCTCTCTATACATTAATCGCACATTGTGGCTCTCTTCTGTGGTACTAACGGCCATATCCTCTGCAACCAGCCACTGCTAAGAAAAGCACAAACCTCTTTCAGAAGACCCAAACACAAAGACTTCCAGACATACAGTTATAATACAGCCTCTCAAATGACAAACACACACACACATTGCACATGTTACATTAAGCGTTTTAAATGGATAAAACAATTTCATCAGCTTTTTGTGTACTTAGCCTATCATCCTGGTGTCAAAGACTGAGCATGGTGAGCAATGACAAAACCCAGCTATTTTCCTCCGGTAACAATGGCTGAGTCCCTTTCAGACCTGACTGACTAGCTGGCTGTCTGTAGAGATGTCTGTGGTCGCATTCCAGATGGCACCCTATTCCGTATATAGTGCACTTCTTTTGGGCCCTGGTCAAAAGTAGTGCACTTTAAAGAGAATAAGGTGCCAAAGGGAAATAAGCCTGCATGTGTTCTCCTCTGTCTAGGAAATAACAATAAAGCCTAGCATAGTGACAAAGCCATCTGTATTTATCCATCCATTTCCTCGACCTCTCTCTCTGTCCATCATGTTATGGTGGCATTCACAGCTCTCCCCTGAAAGTGTTTCATTGGTTCGCTATTACGGTGAACAAAGCCCAAGGTCATTACTTGGCCAGGCTTTATTGTCCCTGAAAATGCTCTTTAAGTCGATCCCCCTTGGAGATGAATGTTTCATCATGTTTTTCTGGATGATTTCTCAATGAACCAGACACTGGCAATTCAAAAGGAGATCAGAGACTATCTCTCTTAGCCTTCTATCTCTCTCACGCTCTCTCTCAATTCAATGTAATGGCTTTATTGGCATGGGAAACCTGTTTACATTGCCGAAGTAAGTAAAATAGATAAACAAAAGTGAAATAAACAATAAAAAAATGAACACTCTCTCATTCAATGAGTCAGTGTAAGGTCATGTTGGAATGAGAGATAAGGATCATGACAGCAGTTACATACACTGTTAAAAATGACTCTTTGGATGAACCTAAAACAAAAATCTTCACCTGCTCACAAGTAAATGAGTTATGTTTTTTAAATGCAAAAATACGGCATGTGTTGAATTCAAATGTATGTTTCAATGCCAACTGTTTCCTTGGATTATTACCAAACCTACTGTATATTTCAACTTGCAATTTATTTCATTCAACACTCAACTTAAGTTTCCCTTTTGATTAAACTTAATAAATAACAAATCCAAAACTAATATTTAATGTAAATACAACCCATTTTCAAGGGGGGGGGTCAATAACTTTAAATTATGTTTCCAAACATATTCGACTTTCACATGTAGTAGCCACAAGATCCTAACCAAGCATTGGCTACTATAACATAGAAACATTATCCGTTTCTTTTGAATCACACGCACCTATGCACATAATGTATCATCACAGATGCTGGCAGTGTACATGTTTGAGTAATGAATAGAATAGGCCACATTAACTGGAATGACATTCCCTCTCAAGGGTGAGCAAAAATAACAATGTGAATTGTCTGGAGAGCCTCAATGCTTCAGGAAGCGTCATTTTCCCACCACTACCGCTATCCAATGCGCATGAGGTGTTGAAAGCAATTTAGAAGCTTTCATTCCATAAAAAACATTGAACCGTCAAATTTGTTATTTGATTTCAGACGAATTGAAAAGAATAGGTTGAACGAACCAAAGTGTAATTTTCAATCATTCCAATCAGTAAAAGCACTTCAGGTGTACAACAGCATCATGTTGCTTTTTACAGTGTATACGCAGTGGTATAGTGAAAGGTGAACGCACGTAACGCCGTTTATGCACCTTTTTTATTTTGCGTGAGTGTTTACCCACCTTTTGCAGAAAATGCTTTGAAAGGATAGTGAGCATGACTTTATTCACAGCAAATGGCAATCAGCATTTACCCACATATTGTTTTCACCACCACATCACTGCATTTCCAACCAGTGTCACAAGCTCATCTCATAACCTTATGTGATCTCTGATCATGCATTGTTTATGTAGAATAAACTGCTTATGACCGTTTCAGTCGTGGTTACCGCACCACAGTGTCACCAACATGGGAATAATACGTAAGGATCGACATGGTAGTGCAGCCTGTGTTACATTGTTTGATTCAGTGTATTCATCTCTCTCTCCCTCCCTCCCGCCTTCATTCCCTCCCTCCCTCCTTCCCTTCCCCCTCCAGGACTATGACCTGAGCCAGCTGCAGCAGCCCGACGCCTTGGAGACGGAAATGGTGAAGGTGGGGATCCGACGTATGGATGAGAGGCCCCTACACCAGGACCATATATACCCCCTCCGTTCTGCTGCACCCCACCCCGGAGATATAGGAGACTTCATCCACGAGGTAGCTACAGAGTGTGTGTGAGTCTGATTGGGAGCATGCTCGCTTACATGTGTGTCATTGTGTGAAACTATGCGTATGAGCTTGTGTGTGCATGACTGTGTGTATGTGTATGTGACTCACTGTGTGTGACACAGAGAGAGAGAGCCTCTATGAGTAATTCTTAATTAGCTTTGCTAACAGTGAGGATTAGCGTGATAACAACATGGGCTGGCCCGGCTGGCTATTTTAAGATAAATCCATTGAGTTTCATTAATCCCCAGAGAGAGACTGGCTTTGGGCTTCACCTCTAGACAGCTCCAGTTGGAGCTAATTAGTTGGATTTAATATGTGTGTTGAATCTAGTGAGTTGATGTCTATACTGTATCTAGGCGATGAGGACAACTCTTGGCCAAGGGTTAATACAGTATGTTTTTCTATTGAGCAGTGGGACAGTAACCGAATGGTTGCTTGTTCAAATCCCTGAGCCGGCAAGGTGGAAAAATCTGCTGCTCTGCCCTTGAGCAAGGCAGAAAACCCCCACAATGATGTGGATGTCACGTAAGGCAGCCCCCCTTACCTCTCTGATTCAGAAGGTTTGGGTTAAATGCAGAAGACACATTTAGGTTGAATGCATTCAGGAGTGCAACTGACCAGGTATCCCCATCCATTTCGCTGTTATTTGTCCCATGCTTCGTAAACAACAGGTGCACTGTAACAAATTGCTGAAAGTTTACTGAAAAACTTTCAGTTAGCCTCTGTAATTCTATATTACAATACTGTAAAGAGCAATGCATTATCGGGGATCATCGGCGTTCCGCTACACTGCTTTAAAATAATTTGACAGTACAATTTTACAGTAAAGTAATGTATTAACTGTATATTTACAGCAGCATACTGTAATTTTATTACATTGTGGGAAAATGCTGTGGGAGTGCGAAATAATCTCTGGATCATTAACATATTTTGAGGTGTGCCTTGAAAGAGGTTATACAGTATTAATTGCGCCTATTAGTGAGAATGCTGTACCCCACAGAGTACAGTACCATACAATTTATATGTACAGTACCAGTCAACAGTTTGGACACACCTACGCATTCAAGGGTTTTTCTTTATTTTTACTATTTTCTACATGGTAGAATAATAGTGAAAAACATCAAAACTATGAAAAAACACATATGGAATGATATAATAACCAAAAAAGTGTTAAACAAATCAAAATATATATTTTTTGATTCTTCAAAGTAGCCACCCTTTGCCTTGAAGACGTATTTGCACACTCTTGGCATTCTCTCAACCAGCTTCACCTGCAATGCTTTTCCAACCGTTTTGAAGGAGTTCCCACATATGCTGAGCACTTGTTGACTGACTTTTCCTTCACTCTGCGGTCTAACTCATCCCAAACCATCTCAATTTGGTTATGGTTGGGTGATTGTGGAGGCCAGGTCATCTGATGCAGCACTCCATCACTCTCCTTGGTCAAATAGCCCTTACACAGCCTGGAGGTGTGTGTTAGGTCGTTGTACTGTCGGAAAACAAATGATAGTCCCACTAAGCGCAAACAGCAGGGATGGTGTATCGCTGCAGAATGCTGTGGTAGCCATGCTGGTTAAGTGTGCCTTGAATTCTAAATATATCACTGACAGTGTCACTAGCAAAGCACCCCACACCATCACACCTCCTCCTCCATGCGTCACGGTGGGAACCACACATGTGGGGATCATCTGTTCACCTACTCTGTGTCTCACAAAGACACAGGGGTTGGAACCAAAAATCTCAAATTTGGACTGATCAGACCAAAGGACAGATTTCCACTGGTCTAATGTCCATTTCTCGTGTTTCTTGTCCCAAGCAAGTATCTTCTATTGGTGTCCTTTAGTAGTGGTTTCTTTGCAGCAATTCAACCATGAAGGCTTGATTCACACAGTCTCCTCTGAACAGTTGATGTTGAGATGTGACTGTTGAACTTTGAGCATTCAGAAATGCAAGCTGCCTCACTTTCGAGGGGCTGATGCGGTTTCTTCTCTCAGTAATTATTGTCCTGTTTTCGAGAAGACCCTCTCAAAGGGAAAGGATGTGGCCACTATGCAGAGTCTCCCTGTCATGACTTTAGTAAACCGTGGGTAGACAGAGGGTTTGTTCTTTCACCAGCTCAGAGGATCTGCAGATCTTTGGAGGAGGGGCTCCTCCACATAGTATCGGACCTCCATTATGGCATCTGCTGAGGGATTCCTTCGTGCTGCATCCCCAGTTGCTCTCTCGTCAAACAGCATCCAAACAGCAGACGTTTGTGGTACTACTGCTGGTGCTTCTGCTCCATCTGATCCTTCTTCTTCCTGTTGCTCTGGTGCATGAGCCAGCTGACTGCTGGGGATGTCCCTCCCTGCTGCTCAGGTTATTCTTTGAAGAGCATCATCAATCGCTCTGGCCTCACTGAAGTCTGACTTCATATACCTGGGGTCAAGTGCAGCAGTTTCTGATAGCACGTGATTATATTCCACTCTGTGGAACTTTCTGTTCATTGATGTATATAGGGTGTCCATCAACTCTGTCACATGTCCTGTGGTTACATTTGCTTCTCTCTGGCGGCTGGCTGTGATTCGCTGCAGACCCTTATACAGAAGTATCATTTTTGAGACTGTCACATAGCTGAAAAGAGAGAACAGTACGTTTATTAGTTCAGGTTTTGTCTACTGGAACTACATTATCATCTACTGCTCATATACATATATAATATTGGATTAAATAATGATGTAGTAATAACTGCTTACTGTACCTCTCTCCACTGATCTCCACAGTGACCTGTTCAAAGGGTTCCAGGACTCTGCACACCTCCTCCACCACCTCCCATTCTGCTTGGGTCAGAGCATCAACAGGTGCATTGACAATGGCAGAGGTGATGGCATCCTTGACTCAAGAAACCGCTTCAACATATAAAATGTTGAATTCCACCTTGTAGTGCAGTCTTGTTTAGGCCTCAGCTCAGGCATCCCTATCTGGCGTTGTGTAGACTTTAGTTTTTCAGCACCTACTGTGCTCCTGTGGAAGTATTCCACAGCTGCTTTCACTTTGTCCACAGTGGGCTTCATCACCTTCAGAGCATCTCTTTCAATCAGGTTGATTGTGTGGGCAAGACATAGATGATGGGTTATGTTAGCTGCATTGATGCTAACACAACAGCACTTTTCCATCGACTTTCCATTCTCTGGCCACTCTCAACAGTTCCTCTGCCAAGTTCTCTGAGGTGTGTCTGTGGCTGAACTCAAAGCAGTCCAGAAGTCAGCTAGACATCAAAAATCTTCAATGAAGTAACATGTAACTGACATGTAAGTAGAGGTTACCCTTGATGTCCAGCAGTCAGTAGTAAGGCAAACTGCAGGAGCTTTTTGGACTCTTTCCCGCACTGAAGCCCATGTGCCCTCGTACAGTTGTGGAATAAGTGACTTTGAAAGAGTTTTCCTGCTTGGAATTGTGTACATTGGATTTAGACTATTGCTATAATTTCTAAAAACCTCTGTCCTCCATGATCTAAAGTTACTTTAAATTGGTGGCAATCATTTTAACCAATGCAATAACAATTTGGCCTTGTTTTGCTACAGACATAGACTTTGGCATAAACTGGTCCATAGAAGACTGCGTTGCTGTGGGTCGCGGAGTAGGCCTACTTGACTGAGTGGATAGGTGCTGGCTCCACCACTATCACTAGCAGGCCCGCTAGTTTCTCAAAGCTCCGCAACCGCTAGCTTCACAGTTGGGTGCACAGTTCCCATATGATGGTGTAGGTTGTGCATAGAACCGGCTTCATATGAGATTTTGTTTTGGCAAATTCTACACTGTGCTCTAACATTGTCTACATTATTAAAATGCATCCAATGCTACTGTGCTTCCGACTCATTTTCCAGCTGTTGTTTTCACAGCTGTCCTTCCTCTCTCTCCTCGGCTGCTAAGTGTGTGACTGTGAGTGAGTTGTCTCGGCCCTCACGGATCTTTGGTTCATTGGTTGACACTGTGTGTCTGATTGACAGGAACTACAGCTGAGGCTGTTAGCCTGAGCAGACAGTCAGAACAAATGTGTGTGCGCTTGAGCATTTTTTTTGTTGTTCTTTGAATTGGTTCATTCTATTTATTTAGATCTTTTGATTATTCATATCTTAATTTTTTATTTATTTTTATAAATAGATTTGACTATTCTGATATGCGAGGCGGATCAAAAAGTTCTCTCTTAGAGCCGACTCATTTGTGAACGACCCATCACTAGCATAAACGTGAAACACCAAATAATCATAAATATACTGTAATATACAAGTACCTAGCAGACAACCAGTTAGCACTAATGCAAAGTAATTAGAGTAAAATACTAAAATACCAACATGATTACAGTAGCATTTACATTCTTACAGTATTGTACCATGTCATTGCTCTGTATGTTGCAGTAATTTACTGGACACTGGTGGCAAATTACTGTGAATATAACAGTAATTTACTCTGAACTAGCCAGAGACTGGCAAAGATTCATCCTAAAGGTATCTTATTACAAATATAGGATATTTTGAAGACCAACGTATCCTTAACTACAACAGCATTCCCAGTAATGGTTCCAGAAATCTTACTTGTTAAGCCTATGATGTTTTTGATCAACCTTACGTGAATGCACTGACTGTAAATCACTCTGGACAAGCACGTCTGCTAAATTACCAATATGTAAATGTAAAAAAAATGCATTTGCAAAGCACATTGCGGGGTGTTATTCTAATAAGCTCCGCCCTCAAACTATTTGTATATTGATCAAATTTGCTCTTGTTTTTGGGCAGTGGTCCTTAGAATAATACCTAGCAGTGTGCTTTACAAGTGTTATTTTTTACATTTACATTTTGGTCATATACAGTAGGAAACACTCTTATCCAGAGCGACTTAGTCAGTGTATTAAACTAAGGTAAACAAAAATACACCACAGTCATAGCAAGTAAAAAGATTGTTACCGTTACCAAGAATGTTGTAGTTAAGCAGGCTACATGCAAGTATGTATTTGTTATAGAAAATATGGAATACATGTGTGGTAATTAAACTGTTGAAAAATAGGCTATATGAATTGTAGTCCAGGCCAGTGAAATACAAATGACAAAATAAGTATTGAAATCCCTTATCAAATACAACATAAATACTGCCCAGCTTTGGCACTAACTACTTGCACTGTAAATTTGCCATAGTTTTACTAACCACTATGCTTAAAGTAATGCACTGTAAATTCTAGAAATACAGCATGTTACTGTAGTCAGGTGTTCCAGTAATATGCTGTAAATTTGTGTTAGTGAAGGTCCTGTAAATATACAGTAACCTGCCACCCAAGCGCCTTTGTCTTGCTGACTTTGAGGGAGAGGTTGTTGTCCTGGCACCACACTGCCAGGTGACTGATTTCCTCCCTTTTGGATGTCTTATCGTCATCGGTGATAAGGCCAACCACCGTTGTTTCGTCAGCAAACTTAATGGTGGCGTTTGAGTCATTCACGACAACGCAGTTGTCAGTAAACCTGAGCTTAGTGATGAGCTTGGAGGGTACTATGGTGTTGAATGCTGAGCTGTAGTCAATGAACATCATTTTCACTTAAGTTTTCCTCTTGTCCAGGTGGGAGAGGGCAGTGTGATAGAGATTGTGTCATTTGTGGATTTGTTGGGGCGGTGTGCGAATTGGAGTGGGTCCAGGGTGTCTGGGATGATGGTATTGATGTGAGCAATGCCCTTCAAAGCATTTCATGGCCACAGATGTGAGTGCTATGGGGCGGTATTTATTTAGACAGGTAACCTTGGCATTCTTGGGCACAGGGACTATGGTGGTCTGCTTGAAATATATATATGTCCTGGTAATTCGTCTGGCCACGCATCCTTGTGAATGTTAACTTGTTTTAAAGGTCTTACATAGGCTACAGAGAGCGAGATCACGCAGTCGTCCAGAACAGCTGGTGCTCTCATAGATAATTTGTTTTAATATTATGTTTCTGCATGCACATTGATTGATTAATTTATCTTGCACTACACGAAGATAACATACATTTTTCTAAACGAATCCAATCTGTGTAAGAGGTTGGATTTATTTAATGCGTTATTGAGATGGTTGTTCCAGTTTAGATTGTTAAATGAGACTGCCTTAACCATCTTCTCTACCTTTTCTGCAGCTGCGTGTTATTAAAAGTTCCTATTGTTGGCTATCTTGGCTGGATTCCAATAGGAATTATATAACGCTTTGCAAACCAGTAGAGGTGGGAAACCGAGGTGTTCTGAATGCTTCCTCACTTTTTACTCTGAGATTCTTTATCTGATCACAATGCCCATTGGTGCCATCTGCTGGTCAGCAATAAATAGCTGAATTTTTTTGTTGTTCTCTCCACTGTTTTCATCACATCTCCATTGCACAGCAGTAAAAAGTTAGCTTTAGTAGCCTATAATCAGTTGTTTACTATTTTTCAAAATGCCTATGGCATTACTTATGCTGCTTAATTTAAGACAAAAGCTTATACTATACTAAATAAAACAAATTATTTGAACATCATTGCAGAAAGTATGGTTTAAGAACAACTTACACACACAAAACCCAGGAAAGAGATTGTCCAGGAAAGACTGAATTACGAAGAAGAAAGGTACAAGAACTAAAAAATCAACTGGCAGCGCAGCAGTCGATTTTCACAAGGCCTGGGACCAAAGGGAAGGCGGCAACCGTGGCCTCTTATCGTGTGAGTCGCTTGACTACTAAGCATAAAACGTTGTTCAAAGATGGAAAGATGATCAAGGAAGCATTTCCAACTGCCTTTTTGTAAGCTTGTCTCCATTACTACCGATGGGGCACCCGCTATGGTAGGCCGCATTAGTGGGTTCGTTGCATTGTGCGAACGATATGATTCTTTCCCCGACTTTCTTAGTTGTCACTGCGTAATTCATCAGCAAGCTTTCCGGAATTCCGAACAAATTGATACATGAAAAATGGAGCTGCAATGGCTAGAAAGCCAGTGACGCCGAACGCCGCCCGAACAAGGAAAGGAGCCGACTTCGGCGGAAGTCCACCCAATGCCAAAAGTCACACAATGGTAGAAAATTAAGTAATTTGCACTTATTTGTGGAAAACATGTTATTTGTCCACATTATATTTGGGCATCAAATAGGTATCATAGCAGCAGGTCCATACTCAGTGGTGTGTTGCATTTCATACATTTTGTGGGTTGGTTTCGATTTAGAGACTGTAGACCTCATCAGGCTGGCAAATGAAAAAGTAGATTGGGCATACCTGCCTTACAGTTTTAGAACAACACCCCAAAATGAGTTACTGTAACACCACAGGTGTTATTTCCCTAACACTGAGAAAGTGTAACAGCATCAGCAAGTGTTCATTTATGGGGTTTTACACCACCCATGGTGTTTAAGGACTCAACACTCTTGGGGTGTTAACTTTTCGAAGTGTTGATAAACTAAGGTTAACACTATTTGAGATGGTCCAATATATTTTCTATGGAAGTGTTACATTTAACACTGTGGTTGTTAAAATTCTGATCACAAATTGTCTGTGACTGAGTCTGACATGTTCCAAAAACATGTCTAGAGCCTCATCTTATCCAATTTATTTGATTGATTTTAGCACTGTGACAAGTCGTCAGTCAATGACAAAGTTATTATTATATTATAACAAAGTCTGTCAGCTGTGGTGTGTGTGTGCACGTGTGTGTGTGAAGTATGGGTTGGCTTTAAATATAGTGCTGTGCTCAGTAATCTGCTGAATCTCCTCAGAGAGACAGACCCAGCATCTGTCTAGCCTGACCTAAATCCTCCTCTTCTCTCCTCCACCCTCCATAATCCCTCTTTTTTCTCCTCTACCCTTACTCTCTTGCTCCCTCTATCTCTCTCATTCTATATATCTCATTCCCCCTATTTTTCTCTCTCCTGACAATTTTTTTCCCTTTTTCTCTCTCTTTCCCCTACCTCTTTCGCCTTTTCCCTTTTTGTCTCCTCTTCTTTATCTCCTTTACTCCCTCCTTTTACCTTTTATCTCTCTCCCCTTTCTCTCTCATTATTTATTTATCTCCCTCCACAGGGTCTGAAGGCAGCTGATAATGACCCGACAGCGCCTCCCTACGACAGTCTTCTGGTGTTTGACTATGAGGGCAGTGGCTCCACCGCTGGCTCCCTCAGCTCCCTTCACTCCTCCTCTTCCGGCGAAGACCAGGACTACGACTACCTCAGCGACTGGGGCCCGCGCTTCCGCAAGCTGGCAGACCTCTATGGTGGAGGGGACAACTAGGACTAGCTCCGTGCTGGGGGGAATTGGCAAGGGTTGGGTGGGATGGGGGAGGGAACATGAGTGGCACTTTTTTATCATGGGACAGGGAAGGAGTGCTGGTTGTAAAGAGACTTCTATTTTGGCTGACTTGAACAGAGGACAGAAACAAAGTGGAGTATGTTGGTGTGGCAAATGCTAGCCTAACCTGCTAGCATACAGGATAACTGAGCCTAGTGGATTGTTCCCCATATGCTTAGGATAGCTAAAACTCAGAGGAGAATATGGTGACTGCTTGCCTAGCCTGCTAGCATGCAGGCTAACTGAGGTTAGATTGGAGTTTTAGCCTACATGCTAAGGGTCGCTAACAGCTCGAGTACATTTCTGTGGCAACTGCTAGCCTAGCCAGTTAGCATACAGGTTAACTGAGGCTAGCGGAGTGTTAGCCCACACGCTCAGAGGAGAACATTGGAAGTAAACCGACCGTTGGTACTTTGACAGGTAGTTAATGGCGAATGAGAGAGTCTGGGTGGTCGCTCAGCAGTTAACGATGTTAAAGACGCTTAGTTACACTTGAATCTCACAGTACAGAAGCACTGGGGTGAAAACGTGCCTTGTTGTACATTATTTTGATTCTGTTTTCGTTTTTTGTTCTTCATGACTTTCAAGGTCCTGACTCTAGCAGGGATTTTCGTCTGTAAGAGAGCGGATGTTTAAAATGAGGAACGCATGCTTCACCACGTGTGTTTGATGTGTGAAATAAAGTGTTGTTCAGGTTACACCTCACTGCCAGAGTGTGTAAGTCATCTTCGTTGCCATGGAGACACACAGGATGAACACTCCCCATTGCTGGATCGAGAGCATTGAGAGATGACATGTACAGTAAATGCTAAAATACTAGATAGTTTCCCTGTTTTTCTTTGTTTTGTTTTAAGCTTTTTTCACATTGTAAGTTTTTGCTAAGTAAAGTCACCAGTCCTACATTTTGTAGTAGACATATTGTTTAGTTACTCTGAGGTTTGGTCGGTGGAGACGACCAAAACCAGAGTGGGGTCAATTCCACTTGAATTCAGTCAATTCAGGAAGTAAACTGCAATTCCAATTCCAAATTTTTAACTGTAATTGTAATTTCAGTTTACTTCCTGAATTGATTAAATTCCAAAGGAATTTACTCCAACTCTGACTAAACCAAGATGACAATGATGATGAAGGTGTTAATTCTGTCCGTTCATCTGCCTTAGTGTTCATCTGGTACTCTTCTCTGATTGGCTACTCACTGTAAACACAAATATGTACAGATTGTATTTTATTTTTGGTTGTTGTTCTTTTTTGAGCGTGGTCTCTGAAAGTAATGCTACTATCCAGAACGTTGTATATGTATAATTTGGATTACAGATTAAAAATGTTTTGCATGTTTTTATCTTTTCATTATACAAAAAGGTATTTTCCAAATTTTTACGCACACACACACACACACACACCCTTTATTCCCAACTCAGGGATTCCAGCTCCTTTTCAGGGTTATATTTTCTCCCTCTCTCCTCTCCGTTCTTCCATCTCTATTATAGACATTAGTGTGGTGAGGATAGTGGAAGGGGCGTGGGCTGTTAATATGTATCTGTGGTTTGGAGTTTAGGTTGCTAATGCCTTAGGCAGCATACAAACCACCACGCTACCTCCATCCTACTCCTCCACCTCACTGCGTGCGTGCGTATGTACGGAGTCCTCTGTGGGCAGTTCTTCAGTCCGGTATCTGTTGATCAATCAATGTCATCTTCAACCAGCTACTGGCAAGTCCTATTTTTAAACTACACAATATATCTATCTCATCCCTCTTTCCCATCCCTATTCTCTTTTCCTATTCTGCTTTTCTCATTCCTATATTAACACCCCCCCACCACCACACACACAGACATCTATCTTTACATTATTTCACTCTTCCAAGGGCCTTTATCTACAAATACACACAAGGCCTTTAATCAATCAACACCAGTAACTGGTGTTGAATGCAACTCCCCAACGGGCGAGGCAAAAGTTAAGTCATGCGTCCTCCGAAACATGGCCCGACAAACCGCGTTTCTTCACACCCGCTCACTTTACCCGGAAGCCAGCCGCACCAATGTGTCAGAGGAAACACCGTTCAACTGACAGCTAGGTCAGCCTGCAGGCACCCGGCCAGCCACAAGGAGTCGCTAGAGCGCGATGAGCCAAGTAACGCCCCCACCGGCCAAACCCTACCCAAATGACGCTGGGCCAATTGTGCGCCGCCCAATGGGACTCCCGGTCACGGCCGTTTGTGACACAGCCTGGGATCGAAACTGGGTCTGTAGGGACGCCTCTAGCTAGCACTGCGATGCAGTGTCTTAGACTGCTGTGCCACTCGGGAGGAATATGTTTTATTTTTTAATTGCACCTAGTTTATTATCTAAACATTGATTTCCCAATTAACTGAATGGTGGGGGTGTGTATATAATAGTCTTATATAAACACCACATGCTGGCCTACTGTACACACACACAGACACACTCTTTCTCTCTCACACACACACACGCACACTGTAATTCCCAGTTTGTTATTCTGTGTGTGTTTGTCCTCTAATTCTCCCAGTGGGGATGCCTGAGCTGTAGCGTACTGTGGAAGGTTTAAATCTTCTCCTTTCTTTCTCTTCTTCCTTTGTTTTAAATCCAACATGAAACGCATTGTGGTTTCACACTGGTTTCACTCTCCAGTGTGGCATCCATTAACTCCCTCAAGGGCATGTCAGCTACTGTATATCTTTACTCTACAGCCTGCCGGAGACAGAGAAGAAAGAGGGGAGAAGAAAGAGGGGGAGACAGAGAAAAAAATGAAAGGATGCTGTTTGAATAAAACAGAGTTGAAAGAATTATTTCCAACTGAAACGAGGAGGGCAATATGTTCAACCAACACCACTTTATTACCTCGATGCACTCACTACCTGAATACAGAAAGAAATGACAAAGACAGAGCGTTTTATGACTTAATTGGTAGGAGGAGCTTATCATCATTCCCCTTTGGTTCGTAGCAGACTATTGGCAGTTACAAAGTATAACAGAAATGACAAGTAATACCCCTCCCTCTGTCCCTCAAATGTGATCATGGGTTCTACTATGGCCAAGTGTCACAGACAAGGTGCACCTTGCTTTCTTTCCCCTTCATTAGTATGTTCTTAGGTGACAGTTTCTTAACAGTAAGTCCATATACAGTGCATTCAGAAAGTATGCATATCCCTTGACTTATTCCACAGTTTGTTGGGTTACAGCCTGAATTAAAATGACATGAAATCTATATTTTTCTCTCACCCATCTACACACGATACTCCATAAAGACAAAGTGGAAACATGTTTTTATATATGTTTGTACATTTGTAAAAAATGTAACACAAAAATATGTAATTTACACAGGTATTCACAACCCTGAGTCAATACTTTGTAGAAGCACCTTTTGCAGTGATTACAGCGGTGAGTCTTTCTGGGTAAGTCTCTAAGAACTTTCCAGTCCTGGATTTTGCAATATTTGCCAATTATTCTTTTAAAAATTCTTCAACCATACATTTTCAAGTAGATTTAAGTCAAAACTGTAACTCGGCCACTCAGGAACATTCACTGTCTTCTTTATTTTATTTTAGGGGTACCTCAACTTTAATATTGCAGATATATTGTGGCTTCCATCAATGTAATTGTCTGAATCATTTCCCATCCCCCATATATTTTTTTTATAAATATATATACATCAAATATATACTGTAAATGTATTATTTTCCCCTAACCCTACCATCCCTTCCCTAATTGGAGTAAACTAATGGAAAACAACTCTTAGGCCTTTACCTCCAGCTTATACAAACTATACTGTATATATTTTACAGACATAGTATATTTTACAATAACCATATTTTGTTTGTTTTTATTCCCATCCTTCAACTCCACTCAACCCCTCCCATCTATCTCTGAACAGCATTCATTTCTATTTGTCACATATTTTTCAACTGTGCAGTGATATTTCACTGTCTTCTTGATAAACCACTCCAGTGTAGATTTGGCCTTGTGTTTTTCCAAAACCAAGTTTACAATGTTAGCTTCCTGCACCCCGGTGAACATTTGGCCCCTTCCTCTATCATGGTTGCGTCTCTCAGTCCTTTAGAAAAACAAAAAAACTAAAATATAGGGCTTGGACAATGCAGACTAAAGATATTTCTCCCACAGTAGAGTAAAATCTACAGGAAATTTGTGCAGTTAGTGTATGACATCAGCCATTCATGAAGTAAACAGGTGTCACCCAACTGATACACTATGACATGGGGTGTACTACATAGTGTGAAAGAAATGTTGGTTACATACCTGTACTCCAGTCTAGATGTCCGTATGACACAGGCGACAGTAAAACAGCTCAAGTTGGGCTGTACTCTCTGTCCAGCCTCTCGCATTGTCAGCCCATGGTTGATGACATGATCAACTAAGGTTGTTCTGATTTAAATTGAAAGATGTTGTCTTCTTTGGCCATGAACTCCTCTAGCAGCTCTACCCATACCTCTCACTCTTCCTCTCATTCTCATTCTCACCCTCCCTCTTCCTCTTCCTCTCTCTGCAACGGCCTCCATTGTTGTTGTAAAACAAAAGGTGCTCACCTGTGGTCTTTTCTTAGTGCTTACTTCCTGATTGAAGTGGTAACAATTAACCATTGAGGTGTTTGGCCAGGTGGCACATGTATTGGCCAATTAGCTCATGTAGTGTAATTTTGAATGGCAGTGTTTTGAAATGGCAAATATGTGACTTTATGTCAGATTGTTGTGTCTTATGCAGAGAACCGTGTGCAGTGCATTTAAAAAGTGCCATTTTGAATTGCAAAATGTGTGTAAAGCAGAAAATGTGTTTAGACATTTGGAGACTTGAGAAGAGGTTTTGCTCTCTGTGTGTCAGTTTAAATAATTGTGCTGTGCATGTCATTTTAGTGTTTTAGCAATTGGAAAAAACTGTAAATCAATTTTGAGTGGTTGTGTTCAATCAATGACATATGTTCTCTATTTGTATTTGATTGTTGCCACTTGTGTTTACCAGTATGGATGACATGTGCATTAGAGTCCAGAATGTGTTTTGAGAATGAGAATGTGTTTAGAGTTTTGCTGAAAGGTCTAAGTGAGATCTGCAAATTGTGTTTTACCATGTGAAATGGTTTAAGGTATTGACAACATAAGGCATAATTAGCTAAATGAGTCCAGGCAACTGAGAACTTTGTTCAGCCAATGGGTTTTAGTGTTTTAGCAATTGAGAAAAACTGTAATTTGTACAAATTTTGAAAAACACAATTCCACTTTTACATTATGGGGAATTGTGTGTGTAGGTCCGTGACCAAAAATCACAGTTTAAAACATTTTAAAGTCAGACTGTAAATAATAAATAAATACATGTGGAAAAAGCCAAAGGGTGTGAATACAACACTTAGTACATGTATATGCATTAAGTGTACTCAAGCAGCCCTCAGGGACGGAAGGCCTACTGTATTTGTGAGTGTGGTTGTGTGTGCCTACTTGTGTGTGAGTGTTTGTGTGTAAGCGTGCATGTCCCTAGGATGAATATTTGACCCATGCCACATCCCTTGCTCCCTCACAGCGTACGTGTATATTGCTGGAAGGCACACACACAAACACACGCAGCAGGTATGCTGGCAGGTAGGAGCGTTGGGCCATTAACGGAAAGGTTGCTGGATCAAATCCTTGAGCTGAAAAGGTAAAAATCTGTCGTTCTGCCCCTGAGCAAGGCAGTTAAACCACTGTTCCCCGGTCGCCGAAAACGTTGATGTCGATTAAAGCAGCCCTCCGCACCTCTCTGATTCAACCCTCTTAGGCCTTACTCCCCCTATCTGAGATATCTACTGCAGCCATCATCTTTCACATACAACACCAGTTCTGCCAGTCACATTCTGTTAAAGGTCCCCACACATCCTTGGGTCGCTCGTCTTTTCAGTTCGCTGCAGCTAGCGACTGGAACGAGCTGCAACAAACACTCAAACTAGACAGTTTTATCTCAATCTCTTCATTCAAATACTCAATCATTGACAGTTGTGGTTGCTTTGCATGATGTATTGTTGTCTGTGCCCAATAATATTTGTACACTGTTTTGTGCCGCTACCATGTTGTGTTGCTATCATGTTGTTGTCGTGATGTGTTGCTACCATGCTGTGTTGTCATGTGTTGCTGCCATGCTATGTTGTTGTCTTAGGTCTCTCTTTATGTAGTGTTGTGTTGTCTCTCTTGTCGTGATGTGTGTTTTGTCCTATATTTTTATTTAATGTATTTTTTATTTTTAATCCCCTGCCCCTGCAGGAGGCCATTTGCCTTTTGGTAGGCTATCATTGTAAATAAGAATTTGTACTTAACTGATTTGTACATCTGACTAGGTATCCCCCTTTCCCACACACACACACAAGCATGTACAGTCAGGTCCAAAATGATTGGCACGCTTGATAAAAATTGGCAAAAAGACTGTATAAAATAAATAATATAAATACTGAGCCTTATTGTATGCTCAAAAATAATTGGGAAATTATATTATTTTATACCAATACAATTGCTCAGAGAATAGATTTTGTTTCACCTGTAATATTTTTTTCTCTCAAAAAGATAGGGGTCAAAATTATTGGCACCCCTGTTTTCAATACCTCAATTTGTGAGAATAATGGCACTGAGCCTTTTTCAAAAACTTTTTGTGAGATGGGAGAACACATTGGGGGGATCATAGACCATTCTTCCATACATAATCTGGAGACTGATATGACCATTGCAAAATGTTGATTTTGTGGTCAATTAACAATTTCTTTGTTGATTTTGATGTGTGCTTAGGGTTATTGTCTTGCTGGAAGATACACTTGTGGCCAACTTTCAGCCTCCTGGCAGAGGCAACCAGGTTTTTGGCAAAAAATGTCCTGGTACTGGGTAAAGTTCATGATGCTGTTGACCTTAACAATGGCCCCAGGACAAGTGGAAGCAAAATATCCCCATAACATCAAAGCTCCACCAGAATATTAAATTTTTCTGCTTATACGTCTTTCTTTCGACACAAAACCCACCACTGGCATGCATGGCCAAAGAGTTCTATTTTCATGTCATCCAACTTTAATGGCATTGGCACTTGGATTGGAACCAGTGCTACAGTATGGTCAGATGACATGAAAATACTGCGCTTCTACAGTTTCCAGATAACAGTTGTTTTCAACTAAGGATTTTGTGGCTGATTGTGGTAAAACAGTAATTATGCTCATAGATTATGCACGTATGAACTACACATCCAGCCCAAAACAGAAGGCTTAAAAAATACTTACTAGTCACCAAAGTTTCAGCGCATGGTCACTTTACCCAGTACCGGGACATTTTATCCCAAAACCTGGTTGCCTCTGAAACTTGGCCGCAAGTGGATCTTCCAGCAAGACAATAACTCCAAGCACACATCAAAATCTGTAAAGAAATGGGTTATTGACAACAAAATCAAAAAATGTCAATGGCGATTTCAGTCTCTGGACTTGAAGAGGGCAGTCGATAAGTGCAGACGGAGGATATCAAGGATCTGACAAGATTTTGTATGGAGGAATGGTCTAAGATCAGTCACAAAGTGTTCTCCAATCTCATAAAACCTTTTTGAAAAAGGCTCAGTGTCATTAAAAAAATTCTTTTTGAGAATAAAAAAAAAATTGTTAATCAAAATCTATTTTTCTGAGCAAGTGCCTGTTTATTTTTGCATTGTAGAATCTGTCACAAGATGGGTAAAAGTAATGTACAACAATAATATATGTAAAATAAGAAATAACCGTTACATCTCTGAGAACTTTGAATTGTTCAGAGGCATAAAACATGGTTGCCCTCTGTCACCATACTTATGTAATATGGCCATTGAACTGTTAGCTATAAAAAATCATATCTAATGATAAAATGTGAATATTTCTAGATTAATGGCCTAAAAATGAATGGATTAGAGACAAAAGTATCAAGGAACGCTGATGATTCATCATCAGAGTCCTTAATATTCAACCTTGAAGAGCCTTATTGAGGACCTGAATGATTACTCCAGTTTCTCTGGACAAAATCCAACTGTAATAAGTGTACTGTACTCTAAAAGATCAACTTGAAATTGCCATGTGGTCTCCCGATTAAATGAGTTGATGTGTTCGGTGTTCATATTCTGGAAAGGTTGAGCGATCTTACAACTATTAACTTTGATTGAAAACTTAGCAAAATAGATAGGGTCTTGAAACCGTGGAGAAAGAAACACTTGTCCATCTATGGGAAAATTACCCTGATTAATTCTCCAGTGATATTGCATTTGCTCTACCGACTCCAGGATAAACCTTTTTCAAATCATGGAAGAATCAATTATTAAAAATGTTTTTAAATGGCAAACCAGATAAAGTCAAATGGGCATATTTATTTAATAACCATATATTTGGAGGGCTAAAACTATTCAATATTAAGGTATTAAACCTCTCTCTTAAATCCTCCATTACACCGAAATTATATCTAAAACTGGATTCCAGCAGGAATATCCAATGTTCAAAATGGGTATTTTTGCTGTTATTCAGATTAAACCAACAATTTCCGGTAGATTGACTATGGATCCCAGTCCTTAAATGAAGCCACACAGAGTTGGTTACAATTCCAATTTCATCCTCCAGGAGAGGCAGAACAAATATTACAGCAAATAATATGGCTAAACTCCAATGTACTGCTAGAGGAAATACACCATTTTGTGGAACATTTTTATAGGGAAGGTATCATGTTTGTGAATGACATTGTAAATAATGACAGTAAAATTATGTCAAACAAGCAATTATCAAAGGTGTATGGAGATGTATGCTCGATACAAAAGTATAACGAACTCATCGCAGCTTTGCCACAAGAATGGAAGAGGCAATTGCTCAAAATATAACATTTTTTGTTAGATCTTCTAACGCAAGTGGGACGGGTCTGGCTTTGTGACAATGATTTGACAGGTCCAGCGTAGTTATACATCCGACACCGCCAAAACATCAGCTATGCGGGTGTCAGCTAACACTGGTCAATGCTCGATCTAATTGAATCTAGGCCCAATGCTGTTTCCCAAATGGCACCCTATGGACCGTGGCCAAAAGTAGGGAATAGGTTGCAATTTGGGAGATTCGTGTAAAGTGGTATAGTAAACGTATAATAACTCTATTCCCTACTTCTGAGCTAGCCTGTTGATGGCCCCTAGACAGCAGCACTGTGTGTATGTGTGCGTGCGTGCATGTGTGTATGTATGCGTGTGTGTTTGTGTGTGTGTGTGTGTAGCATCCATATGTGTAAGGGCACCTAAAAGCTAACTGGAAGATGTTCATGTACCTGTGTGAGCGGGCGGGACAAAAGTTATCAATGGAGGGGTCCGTGGATGAATGCGCTGAGGCAGTAACGTCTATAATTATATCAGCTGCAGATGTGACTGTTCCAGTGTGTTCGGGGGGGAGGAAGACGGCAGGTGGTGTCGTGGTGGTCAGATGACTGCTCAGGTGGTGCGGGAAAGGGGATATAGCTCAACGGGTACTTAAGAATTGCTTGACAGAAAGGAATTTCATGGAGCAGCGGTTCATAGATGTGAGTACCTGTATGATGAGAGCGAAGAGGAGACAGGGAAAAGTTAAAGGAGCATGGAGATGTTTTAAAGAGAAAAGGGGAGTCAGGAGAAGCTATGGATGCAGAGTTCTCTATGTTTGAGATGACAAGGGTGTTGGAGGCTGTGGGTGGACTGCTCCTGGAGAAGATAGGGTGTGTTATGTGATGTTTAAGCATGCACCGGAGAGTGTGTTGGAAGCAGTCTTAGGGTTGTATAATAAGTTATGGATGATTGGGGTGATACCTGCTGGGTGGAAACGTGCAGAGGTGCTGCCGTTTGTAAAACCAGGTAAAGATCCCACTAAGGCGGGCAGTTATAGGCCTATCGTGCTGGCATCCAACATGTGTAAATTGATTGAAAAGATGATAGTGAGAAGGATGATGTACCTGTATCTCTTGGAAGATTGGGGTTTGATGAGCGTAGCACAGAGTGGGTTCAGGAGAAGGAGGTTTGCCATGGACGCCATGGTGACAGTTAGTACAGAGATAGCCAAGGCCCAGACAATAAAAGAGGTGATGATTGTTGTGTATTTTGACATTGAGAAAGCTTACAATAATGTGGAAAGAAGGGTGGATGATCAAGTTGAGTGCATTTAGCATTGTGGGACATCTGTATATCTGAATCATGGACTATATGAGTCATACAGGTGTGGGTGGGGTCAGAATTGTCAGTGGGTTTTGAAATGGACAATGGTACTCCTCAGGGGGTGTGGTCAGTCCAGTGTTGTTCACCCTGATGATAGATTACATACCGTATTTAAGGAGGTGGGACAGGCAGGGGGTGTGGTCTTGTGTGCTGATGATGGGGCTGTATGGAAGAGAAGTGGGAAATATGTGATGAGGAAGATGCAAGGAGCTGTGGGAGTTGTGGAAGATTGGTCTCTAACATGGGGGTTTAGGATGTCTGTGGCCAAGTCCTGCTTTACGGTGTATTCAAGGAGGAAGGTTAAAGATGTTATGCTGCAAATACATATAGGTAGGGAGTCAGTTTAAGTATTTAGGTATGTGGTTTGATGACAGGCATACCTGGAAGAGACATGTTGAGTATATTGAAATGAAGTGTAGGAAGGTGCTGAACCTCATGGGCAGTGGCAGTGGCAGTGGCAGTGGCAGGATATGATTGAAGGTCAGATCAACAAACACTGTATATGTATCAGGCATTGATCAGGTCATATTTGGATTATGGGTGCTTTGTATATGGATCGGCAGCCAAAACGGTACAATAGTGCCTGGACAGGATACCGTCAAGGGCCCTGAGATTGTGTGTGTGGGTTCTTTCAGGACGACACCTTTTGAAGCGTTGCAGGTGGATAGTGGGGAACTGCCACAGAGGATAAGGTTGGACAAACTAGCATTAGAGTACTGAGCAAGGTTGAAAGGGAGTTCTGAATGACATCCTGCGGTCACGGCAACTGGGGAATGCTGGGAGTTAAGAGTGGGTAAGCAGAGAGCGTGCGGGTGGACAATCAGGCAGAATGTAGTAGAATGTGGACTGGGGGAGAGAGAGATAGGGCCAGCAATTGCATTGGGGAACGTTCTTCCATAGCTGTTTCCGAAACCAAGTGTAGATGTGGACATGTTTGAAGGCAGGAGAGAATGGGGTGAGGACGTGAGACGTTGTGTGGAGACATATATAGATAATCAGTTTTATTTGTTCTTAAGGATATATACAGATGGTTCAAATTATCCAGTCAGTGGTAGGGTGGTTGCAGGGGTGTATATCCCACATTTCAATGTTAGAGTATGTAAGCGCTTAACTGATTATGCTTCAGTGTATGCGGCTGAGTTGATTGCCATGATTATAGGTTTGAGATGGATGGAGGAGATAAAACAACTCAGAGTGGTGATCTGCTTTGGTTCGGCTGCAGTGTTCAGTAGTGTGCAGATGGGCAGCTGCTAATGGGATTGGAGAGGATGGGAGGCAATTTTAAGTGTAGACAATTTTATTGCGTGCACTGGTCAGTAAATGAAGAGGTGGGGAGTACGGGATGTAAGAGAGAGGAAGTTGTGTGGAGCAGACTATGGTTTGGGCACACAGGTTTGAATGGCAGGTTGTGGATGATAAGGAGATATGAAATAGGTCTGTGTGATGAGTGCTTAGCGGAGGAAACGGTGGAACATGTGTTGATATTTTGTGAACTGTATGACTTAGATAGGGAGAGAGGCTGGACAGGGTTGGGGTTTGGGTGGTGTAGTGGGGTAAGGAAAATGGGCAGGAAGGGGAGTCTAGGTCTCTATTTTACTTTCTTAGAGGAACAGGAATAATTAAGAGAATTTGATGTAGGTAGGTCGTGTCTGGCCTCACACTCCAGTACAGTATATGGTGGTGTATGCACCTTAAAAGTTGGATGCGATCTGCCAACCTAATCCGAAAGAAGAAGAGTCAGTGGTGTGAAAACAACAGGATCAAACACAGAAATCTGCTGACCTCCACGATGTTGTGTGATGCAGAGCTTAATTTTCTACTGCTGGTGCGATCTGCTACAATTACTAATCACATACACACACACACACACACACACACACACACACACACACACACACACACACACACACACACACACACACACACACACACACACACACACACACACACACACACACACACACACACACAGTCACACTGCACACACGCCACTCGCTAAAAGACAGAACTTTCAACTGAGCGGCTTTGCATCTCATTAATATATCTTAACAAGATCATCTGTATGTCTAATTAAGATAAATAGATTCTCACTGCATCTTGGGCTTTAATAAAGGGTTTAGCATGAGTGTTATTAAATAATTCACTAGCTAATTCACCTTCACTTTACATTTTACATTTTAGTCTTTTAGTAGATGCTCTTATCCTTATTACAGTAAGAGTGTGCATTCATCTTAAGATAGCTGGTGGGACAACCACATATCACAGGCATAGTAAGTACTTTTCCTCAATAAAGTAGCTATCTGCAAAGTCGGAGCTTTCTCATAACTCACCTGCACTTTTCTGTTGCCTGCCCTAAAAGTTTTACTTATGTCAAAAACTTCTAAGATGACCTTATGAGTCAGTCTGTCTTCTGGTACAGAGTAGGCTAAACTGGTGAACTGTCATTTCCTGTCCACTCTCACTCCACGGTCTTCACAACACTATGTCTGTTTCCAAAATGTCACCCTTTACCCTTCATAGCGCACTACCCTTTGTGCTCCGGTCAAAAGTAGTACACTACATGGAAATAGGGTGCCAAATTGGGACATAACCATCGCATAACACTTAGTTCTGTAAAAGGTTGCTCATTATAGCATGCTTCTGTCTCAGCTGTGTTAAAGGCCAGTAATTAACCAACTCCCTCCCCATCCACAGCTTAGAACTGTCGTAAAGGTTGCTGCTACATTTCTCCCTCTCCTCCTACTTGCCATCTGTTTCACACCCTCTCTTTTTTCTCTTTTTTTGGTTTTCTCTTTATGTGCTCAGCGTTTCTTCTCATGGGTTTAGTGCTATGTCAGATTAAGTGTGTTCTTTCTCTCATTCTCAGAATCTCTCTCTCTCTCCGGGTCAGTATTGGCAGGGGGACAGGGGAAGGTACTGTACTCAGCAGGGAGAAGGGGTGCTAGGAGGAAGGGGGGGGGGGGGGGGGGGGGGGGGGGGGTGCTGGATAGCTCATGACCCTTCCAAAATTCGATCCCAGTGATCTCCCCACTTTAGACACTGTCAATGGACACGCACAATATGCGTTCTCACACACACTAACACACAGTTGCAGGAATATACACAAAGGCATTCAATCACGTAAGACACACAACCCAAAACAGACCAATGAGCCGAGTAGGTCTACACAGACACAATAAAGCCCAGTGACTCCCAAACATTAGGTTAACAATCTATGATGGTTTCAGATGTGTTGAAAAGGCTCCATGATTCTCCGGGTCAATGACACATTCTGTATTGTTGTGGGATAATTGAAAAATGCAGCGTTTCAGGGTCTGGTTTGGTTCTGACATTACTTAACATTTAAGTCATTCATCATGCTTCACCAGCTAATACACAATTGTGGATAGACACATTGTGCATACAAGCATACATATGAATACACATTTTCTCACACCTCCACACACAAAGTCACGCCTATACTCACATACAAATACACAAGCATGTATAGTAGACACAAACTCACTGTAACAAATTGCTGTATATTTACAGCAAAACATTACAGTATATTACTGTATATTACAGTATAGTATTGTAAAGAGAAATGCATTATGGGGGCTCAATGGCATTGCGCTACACTGCTGTAACATTTTACAATTGTGGTGCATTGTGAGAAAATATTTTTGGCTGACGAAAGAATCTATAGCTCATTAACATATTTTGAGTTGTGCCTTGTGTCATGATGTGCCCAGTGACGTCATACACCCCCCCCCCCCCTCCTCCTCCTACTCTCTCTCTCTCTCTCCACAGTTTATGACAGTCGTAAATACTGCTTCTGGGTCTGTTATATTAAGATTGGAATGTGTGACAGAGAGAGACTTGGCTAAACTCCTAATCCCCAAAATGGGAGAATGAAACAATATTTCTACTTTTGAGAATGTGGGAATGATCCGTGGACACTTAAGGGACACTTATGTTGAGTGTGTTTCATTTGGTGAGCTCATGAAGGAAAGGAAACACACATAACGGTATTTCTTAAAGTGCACGTTTCCAAGCTCTCAGGTTTACATCTAAATATTGTGAAACATATGTGATTAAACATGGAACTATTTGTGAAAAGATGTAATGTCATGTTAACCTTCTAAATGAGAGTATGGATTTTCATATGAAGATGAACTAGTCAATGGCCATGCCCACGTGGACATAGACATTATGTTGGCGTAAAGCAGGGGTGTCAAAGTCAAATGGACGGAGGGCCAAATAAAAAAATCAGCTACAAGACGAGGGCCGGACTGTTCGAATGTTCATTGAAAAATTTTTAAATGACGCATATAGTCTAGTGAACCTAATTGAACCTACTGAAAACCTAACAAATATATTACAATATGATCAGATAAATAAAGCAATATTTTCTTATGGCTCTGTCAGTAATCTTTAATTTTCAACAGACACAAAAGACAAATTTCCTTTATATAAATATCCCCATAACATGAACATTAAATGAAAGAAACCGGTATTCAAGGCACCATCAGTAGACTATATTTTCTATTTTAGCAAAAGTGGGCTAAATTTACTTCAAAGAAAAAACAATAATAGCAATTTTCTATCATCCACTCAACTGAAATATTTTTAAAATATAATTGAAATGAAATACAAAAAAATAAAGTGCAAAAATCTATTAATCAAAAACAACACTTTGTTTAAGGAGAAGTAACATGCAGTGAAAACAAATATTAAATTTTAACTTTTAAACTTGAACTGAGTAAAAACTCTAAATATGTGATTGCACAGTAATGTTCACTTGTTTGAGGTTGAGGGTGATACTTGGTGGTGTCCCATCTTTTCCACAAGTTCATCAATGTTCGGGGTAAGGCTCTGAGCTGAAGAAATCCTCAGAATTGAGTGGAGGTGTTCAGCAGTAAGTCGACTTCTGTGTGATGTTTTGTTCAGGTTCATCAAAGAAAACAGTTGTTCACACAGGTATGTGCTGCCAAACATAGACAACGTTTGAGCAGCCTGGATGCGCAGCTGGGGCATTGTGCCGGGGAGGAAACGGGCGAACTCCGCAGCACCCACTGCCGCATATTTTGCCCTCAGTGCATCATTGCATTGGAGGTCAATCAACTCCATTTGGAGGTTTGGTGGTGAGCTTTCCACGTCAACAGCAAATGGGTTACCGAGCAGTTCCAACCTGCTTTTTTGTGCTTCAAAGTCAGCAAATCGGCGTCGAAAGTCAGCGGCAAGCATACCTATTTTATCAGCCAACTGTGTGCTCGGGAACGCACTGGTAGAGAGCTTCTCTTTCATGGTCTGGCAGCTGGGAAAGTGGCTCAAATTTTCTTTCCGCATCTGCGTCTCCCACAGAGTCAGTTTGGTTTTAAATGCCTTCACTGTACTGTACATATCAGAGATGACACGATCCCGACCCTGCAGCTGCAAGTTTATTGCATTCAGATGACTCGTAATGTCACACAGAAAAGCCATTTCACACAGAAACATTTCGTCTCGGAGTTGTGTTGTGTCTTTCCCTTTGCTGTCCAAGAACAGACAAATCTCCTCACGAAGCTCGAAACATCTTTGAAGCACCTTTCCCTGGCTTAGCCATCGCACCTCTGTGTGATAAGGCAAATCACCATGCTCCGTTTCTAACTCCGTCAGAAATGCCTTGAACTGGCGGTGATTCAAACCTTTGGCTCTGATAAAGTTAACTGTGCGCGTGATGATGCTCATTACATGCTCCATTTTCAAGGCTTTACCGCACAACGCTTCCTGGTGTATGATACAATGATAAGCTGTCAGCTCACCTGTCGCGTTTTCCTCTTGCATCTTTTCCCGTATCTTCGCCACCAGTCCGCTCCTGTGTCCACACATCGCAGGTGCTCCGTCGGTTGTCAAACCCACGAGTTTTTCCCAAGGCAGCTCCATCTCATTTACACATCTTGACACCTCTTCATACAAATCATGCCCCGTAGTTGTGCCATGCATAGGACGTAAAGCCAAAAACTCCTCTGTCACGCTTAGGTTGGAGTCCACTCCGCGGATGAAAATTGACAACTGGGCAATGTCAGAAATGTCGGTGCTCTCATCCACAGCCAAGGAATATGCAATAAAATCTTTTCCCTTTTTCACAAGCTGCTCTTTTAGATTGATGGACAACTGGTCTACTCTCTCGGCAATGGTGTTTCTGCTCAGACTCACATTTAAAAAGAGTTGCCTTTTTTCTGGGCAAACTTCGTCACAAACTTTAATCATGCAGTTTTTGATGAAATCCCCCTCCGTAAATGGCCGGGCTGATTTAGCGATCTCTTCTGCCAAAATAAAACTGGCCTTGACAGCAGCCTGGCCTTGTGATTTGGCTTTTTTGAACAGAGCCTGTCGAGATTTGAGGCCTCGTTTTAATTCCTCTGCCTTTTGTAGCCTTTGTTCCATGTCCATATTCTTGTTTTTGTCCGCGTGTTTCGTTTCATAATGTCGTCTCAGATTATACTCTTTCAGTACCGCCACACTTTCTCCACACAGAAGACACACAGGTTTTCCAGCTACCTTCGTGAACATATACTCCGACTCCCACCTTGTTTGAAACCCCCGGTTCTCAGTATCCACCTTCCGTTTTGCCATTTTTGATGGGTATCTGAAAGTTAATTTTACTGTGATGCTGACGACTGCTGTGCCAATAAATATTGAAATGAAGCAGCCTACTGCTCGGTGCGTCACCTTTGCATTGTGGGAAATGTAGTATTGGTGCGTGTAAAAGATCTGCGGGCTGCCGGCTTGCTGCGGGCCGGTTCTAATAATAAATCAAGATCATCCCAGGGGCCGTAAAAAACCTTCTTGCGGGCCGGATGTGGCCCGCGGGCCTTGACTCTGACATATGTGGCGTAAAGGAATCAACCTTTTCTACTGAAACGTATAAAACCCTGATGAAATTCACACCAGACCACGCAAACTCTGGCGTAAGCTAAGGTTGCAAATGGTTGAATTTCTAAGACCAAAACATGCCGGGTGATGCTGGTGTGTGAAATGCTTTAAACTGCAACTCTACCAAAGGACAAGACTATACCACATGGAGCATTGGCTACACGGCTGGAAATTGTTAAACTCTGAGAATATCGATCACTACAGAATAAGAGCAAATCTTAGACGTAGAAATACTAGTCTGCAGCTAGAAATGACGTAAACCTAGAACAAAAATACCAACAACTACCAAAGCATCTATTCTATGAGAACATTTCTGAATGATACTCTGAAGTATACATTCTAATCACCTCCAACCACGAAAGACTTTGTGACTTCAATGAAAGTTAACCAGAGACTGATGAACCCTACAGAACGATTGAGGATTCCAACAGAGAAGACAATGACATACGGGCTAAATATACGTATAAACAATTATATATATACATTGCAATTATTGTCGAATGAGCGGCCGTTCATGTTCAAAAGATTACCATTTCAATTAATATAAATATAGACTGTGTGTCATGAATTCATGTGTCTTTCCCGCTCTTTCTCAGTCCCACCCCTTTCACGTTGTCTACCAAGCTGTCATATCGGCTTATCCCACTGGCACGTCTATATCATTTTTAGTAATCAATATCTCTTGTTTGTTTGTTATGTATTTCTGTGATGATTTAGTTAGTAAATAAATAATTAAGCCAATTTGTATATCGCTGATTCATAATTTATGCTAGGGTTCGTGCAGATAAACAAGAATTTTACGACGTTCAGATGAGACTGATAGAAGGTAAAGAATAATTAATGATTGACTGCTATTGATATAAAATATTTTCAGATCGTTAAGAGTGGATTCAGGAGACAGCCGCTCTATATAAACGAATGCTTCCGTGGTGCCCCGACTTCCTAGTTAATTAAGTTTACATGATTAGTTTAATCACATAATAATAATTACACATATAGAATTGATTTGATAAAATAACAGTCTTCACATTTAATGATAGTAAACACACGACTATAGTCACATTGGCCTGTAAGGACTCTGTATCCATGGTGGAGTAAAGCTGTGACGCTGTGAATAACATGACCCTATGGAGACTTACTACACCATCCTAGACCTCTCTTATAACACTCAAAATATATTGTGGGTTTTTCCATTTGCATTTAGGCCATGCAAACTCCCTGTCTTTCTCCCTTTCTCTCCTCTCCAATTCTCTCAAACTCCCTTCTCTCTGACCACATCTCTATTTCTACCACTCTCTTTCCACCCACCGCCAACTCTCCAGATAGCAAAATGAGTAAGGAGAGAGATGTTCTTCTCACAAACTTGTTTCATAGACAGTATGTTATTAAGGATAAGTGGGGTTTGCGCTCAAACAACAGGAGCAGATGTGCTACCTTAAATAATAGTTTATTATATCAGAAGTACCATTATGGAAAAACAATATGATTTCACATGTAGCAAATCACATTATTTATTTTTAAAATGTGTTTTTGGAACACTTTACATATGACATTTCATTTTTTTAAACACTTGTCTTGACATTTCACATGTGAAAACGTGGTGAAGCTATCGCCATGCCAAAGCAGCTCATTGGCATATACCTACTACCTATGACCTAAAGTATGTGGACACCTGCTCATCGAACATATCATACCAAAATCAAGGGCATTAATATGGAGTTGGTCCCCCCTTTGCTGCTATAACAGCCTCCACTCTTCTGGGAAGGCTTTCCACTAGATGCTGGAACACTGCTGCTGGGACTTGCCTCCATTCAGCCACACGAGCATTAGTGAGGTCATTACTGATGTTGGGCGATTACGGCTGGCTTGCAGTCAGCATTCCAATATATCCAAAAGGTGTTCAATGGGGTTGAAGTCAGGGCTGTGTGCAGGCCAGTCAAGTTCTTCCACACTGATTTCAAAAAAACATTTCTGTATGGACCTCGCTTTATGCATGTGGGCATTATCATGCTGAAACAGGAATGGATTTAGTGCTTCCACAAAGTTGTAAATTGTCTAGAATGTCATTGTATGCTATAGTGTTAAGATTTCCCTTCAATGGAACTAAGGTGCCTAGCCCGAACCATGAAATACAGCTCCAGACCATTATTCTTCCTCCATCAAGCCTTTACAGTTGGCACTATGTATTGGGGCAGGTAGCGTTTTCCTGGCATCCGCCAAATCCAGATTCGTCCGTTGGACAGCCAGATGGTGAAGCCTGATTCAGCACTCCAGAGGACGCATTTCCACTGTTCCAGAGTCCATTTGCAAAAAGGTTAAAACCACTCCAGCCGACACTTGGCATTGCACATTATGATCTTAGGCTTGTGTGCAGCTGCTCGGCCATGAAACCCATTCATGAAGCTCCAGACAAACAGTTCTTGTGGTGACGTTGCTTCCAGAGGCATTTTGGAACTCAGCAGAGAGTGTTGTAACCGAGAACCAATGATTTTTATGCCCTACGCACTTCAGCACTCGAGGTTCCTGTTCTGTGAGCTTGTGTAGCCACTTTGTTGCTGTTTCCACTTAAAAATAAACTGCACTTATACAGAAAAAAAAGTAAAAAAAGAAAAAAAAGTATTTAGTCAGCCACCAATTGTGCAAGTTCTCCAACTTAAAAAGATGAGAGGCCTGTAATTTTCATCATAGGTACACTTCAACTATGACAGACAAAATGAGAAAAAAAATCCAGAAAATCACATTGTAGGATTTTTTATGAATTTATTTGCAAATTATGGTGGAAAATAAGTATTTGTTCACCTACAAACAAGCAATATTTCTGGCTCTCACAGACCTGTAAGTTCTTCTTATAGAGGATCCTCTGTCCTCCACTCGTTACCTGTATTAATGGCACCTGTTTGAACTTGTTATCAGTATAAAATACACCTGTCCACAACCTCAAACAGTCACACTCCAAACTCCACTATGGCCAAGACCAAAGAGCTGTCAAAGGACACCAGAAACAAAATTGTAGACCTGCACCAGGCTGGGAAGACTGAATCTGCAATAGGTAAACAGCTTGGTTTGAAGAAATCAACTGTGGGAGCAATTATTAGGAAATGGAAGACATACAAGACCACTGATAATCTCCCTCGATCTGGGACTCCACGCAAGATCTCACCCCGTGGGGTCAAAATGATCACAAGAACGGTGAGCAAAAATCCCAGAACCACACGGGGGAACCTAGTGAATGACCTGCAGAGAGCTGGGACCAAATTAACAAAGCCTACCATCAGTAACACACTACGCCGCCAGGGACTCAAATCCTGCAGTGCCAGACGTGTCCCCCTGCTTAAGCCAGTACATGTCCAGGCTCGTCTGAAGTTTGCTAGAGAGCATTTGGATGATCCAGAAGAAGATTGGGAGAATGTCATGTGGTCAGATGAAACCAAAATATAACTTTTTGGTAAAAACTCAACTCGTCGTGTTTGGAGGACAAAGAATGCTGAGTTGCCCCCAAAGAAAACCATACCTACTGTGAAGCATGGGGGTGGAAACATCATGCTACGCGTAACGATGGTGGCAGATGTGCGTAATGACAAGCAGCCTGGCGGCCTCAAGCACCAGAGAGGGGGAGCGGAAGCAGATGTGACCATACCCCCCATCTAGGGGCGCTACCTGGTGTCAAACCTGGGTGAGCCTGACGGGCCGGCCGAGGCACGGGAGCCCGACGAGCCAACCGGGCTCCAAGGCTTGTGAGCCTCTCTAGCCAGCTGAGGCATGAGAGCCAGCTGAGGCATCTCCGGTTGCTTCAGCAGGGGCACATTGACCCACTCCCCCAAAAATATAATAATAGCTCCCTGATGCGTCCAATTGTGGTGTCTGCATTCTGTAACGGTCTTGAGACAACAGATGCTGGGAGATGGGAAGGAAGTACAGGGTGATGATTTAATAAGTAAATAGACATGAAACAAAGCGTAAACAGTGTCTGGACAAGAGAAACAAAACAACATAAATTCAGACACGGGGATGAAACTGAGGAAGTGACAGAGGCAATCAAAGGGAGGCAATCAATGATTTGATAAAGTCCAGGTGAGTCCGATGAAGCACTGTTGCACATAATGATGGTGAAGGGTGTGTGTAATGATGAGAAACCTTGTGGCCTCAAGCGCCAGAGAGGGGGAGCGGGAGCAGATGTGCCACATGTAGAATTAATCTTACAGGGATTGCTCATGTTAACAGGCTCCTTTAGGAGGCTGCGTGTGTGTCTGTATGCGTGAGTGAATGTCTGTGTGAGTGAGTAACAGAGATGTGCGCTATATCCCAGATGCAGAGGTGTGGACGAGTCACATGACTTGGATCGAGTCACAAATTAAATAACTTAAGACTTGACTAGGACTTGGAGCCTCAAATGTGAAATAGTAGTGAAATAATATTAATTGTTTACTTTGCAAGCTCAACAGCAATGGGGCATCAAGCAATAATTACTAGCACAGGTCTACTTTCAATCAATCAAATGTATTTATAAAGCCCTTCTTACATCAGCTGATGTCACAAAGTGTTGTACAGATACCCAGCCCAAAACCCCAAACAGCAAGCAATGCAGGTGTAGAAGCACGGTGGCTAGGAAAAACTCCCTAGAAAGGCCAGAACCTAGAAAGAAACCTAGAGAGGAACCAGGCTACGAAGGGTGGCCAGTCCTCTTTTGGCTGTGCCAGGTGGAGATTATAACAGAACATGGCCAAGATGTTCAAATGTTCATAGATGACCAGCAGGGTCAAATAATAAGAATCACAGTAGTTGTCGAGGGTGAAACAGGTCAGCACCTCAGGAGTAAATGTCAGTTGGCTTTTCTTAGCCGATCATTCAGAGTATCTCTACTGCTCCTGCGGTCTCTAGAGAGTTGAAAACAGCAGGTCTGGGACAGGTAGCACTTCCGGTGAACAGGTCAGGGTTCCATAGCCGCAGGCAGCACAGTTGAAACTGCAGCAGCAGCATAGCCAGGTGGGCTGGGGACAGCAAGGAGTCATCAGGCCAGGTAGTCCTGAGGCATGGTCCTAGGGCTCAGGTCCTCTGAGAGAGAGAAAGAAAGAGAGAAAGAAAGAGAAAGAGAATAAGAGATAGCATACTTAAATTCACACAGGACAACAGATAAGACAGGAGAAATAGATATAACAGACTGACCCTAGTCCCCCGACACAAACTACTGCAGCATAAATACTGGAGGCTGAGACAGGAGGGGTTGGGAGTCACTTTGTACTAGTCTTTTAGTATGTCAAAATTGCTTGAAATGTGGAATTTGTTGTTCAAATTAATCAAATGACATAATCAAAATGTGTTATAGACAAAATAATGAAAAAGGCTGTCTGGTAGCCTCGGGAAATACACAACGATTTGTAGTTGAACAAGTCTGCCTGTATATATACAGTGGCAAGAAAAAGTATGTGAACCCATTGAAATTACCTGGATATCTGCATATGTTCCACCAGTTATGACTTTCCAATGGCTGTGTGATCTGATTTATGCTAAAGCAATTTAAGGACACAATCCCCGATTGTATAGCCACATACATGAACGAAAAGTAAAGACTGTCGCTGAAGCTGCAGTTCTGGCGGACGAGTATGTTTTGACTCAAGTCTTTGCAGAGCCCCGTATTCGGAGTTAGTGGGGGTGTTCGGAGAGATTTGGGCCTCGCTCACCGATATACTCTGGTACACAGGCAGAGTTTCATACAACTAAGGGTTGAGCCTGACTCCTCTGGTAAAGCTGACTTTGGTCAAGTCTCACTACTTTCAAGGAACAGGTCATTGGAAAGACGAATAACACTAAGGGTAAATTCAGTACTTGCGCTTATGGTAAATCTAAGCCTATGGCGTTCGCAGCGCCTGTCCCACCTCGGTTCACTCCTGACACTGTCTCATGCCCAGGGGCATGTGAAAGTCCATATTGACCCAGACTATTTATCTTTCACTAGGAGGGATTTTGTGTCTATGTTAGGAAATGACAACCTAGTGCCAGTGAAGATCCTGAGAGACACAGGTGCCTCTGAGTCGTTTGTGTTGGAGTCTGTTACCCTTCTCTGCTGAGACTGATTAGAGGAATAGGTTTGAACACTGTCAGTCCCATTGCATAAACTGATTTTGGATTGTGGACTGGTGAAAGGTGAGGTTGTTGTGGGTGTGTGTTCTCCATTGCCTATTGAGGGTATATATGTTGTCCTTGGGAATATCTTGGCTGGTGAGTGTGTATGGCCTGCCGTGTTTCCTTCTCTAGTGGTTTTCGCTAAGCCGTCATTTGTATGGTTTCCTGATGAGGGTGCGCAGAGTTTCCCAGAGGTTCTCTGCGTGTGCAGTAACGCGTTCTATGAGCCATGGCGACTTTGTCACTGTGCCTGTTAACAAGAATGGCAGAAAGAAATGTCAACTTTCCCTGTTATCTGTACCCCGCTCTGATCTAATCAAGGAGCAACGGGCTGACTCCACATTAGAAGAGTTGCGTGACCAAATTGTGCCTGTGGAACATTTGGGAGATGTCGCCCATGGCTATTTTCTCCAAGAGGATGTCCAGATGAGAAAGTGGGTGTAACATGGTAGTTGTTGGAGAGGCGATTAGTCAGGTTGTTGTACCAGTTAAGCTTTGTGAGCTGGTGTTGACAACTTCTCACACCGACTTTGCTGGACATATGGGTGTGAGGAAAACCTACAATCGCATACTAAGACTTTTTTTTTGGTCTAGGTTAAAGAGGGATGTGTCTGAGTTCATCACAACTTGTCACACCTGTCCATTAACTGGTAAACCTAATCAAGCTATTAAGCCGGAACCACTGTTTTCTATTCCTGCACTCAGCCAGGCTTTTGAGTATCTGATTATTGACTGTTGGTCCTCTGCCTTGTTCTAAAAGGGTAGTAGTTACCTGTTCACTGACGTCAGACAACTAGGTTTCCTGCTGCCTACCCTCTCCGGTCTATCACCACTAAGTTTGTGCTAAAAGCTTTGACTCAGTTTCTCACTGTTTGGAATCCCTAAGGTCATTCCGAGTGATCAATGATCTAATTTCACCTCTAATCTGTTTGGTCAGGTTCTCCAACAACACCATATTAAACACAATTTGTCTAGCCCCATCACACGCAGTCGAGGAGCGCTGGAACGTTTTCATCAAAGTCTTTGTTGAGAGCTTATTGTACTGAGATGGATTGGGAGGAGGGGTTGCCCTGGTTAATGTTAGCCGCTAGGGAGGTTTCATAGGAGAACATTGGTTTCAGTCCAAATGACCTTGTGTTTGTACATAGTGTGCGTGGACTTCTATCTGTTCTCCAGGATGACTGGAAGTCTCCCGAGCCCCCTCAGTTCCTGTTATCTTATGTGTGATTTCCGGCGACGCCTGTACGCTGCTGGTGAAATGGCTAAAGAGAAGCTATCGTCTTCACAGGAGATGATGAAGGGCATATTTTATCGGCGAACTGAGCTTCGTCACTTTAGTCCAGGTGACCAGTTTCTTGCTCTGCTGCCAATTGTTGGTTCTCCTTTTCAAGCCAAGATTCAAGGTCCATATATGGTTGCACGCCAGTACACTGACCAACGATCTAGTTGCCACTCCAGAATGGAGAAAAGCACACCAACTGTGCCATGTAAATCTGTTAACGCTATTGTGCATGTTCCTCTGAGGTTGAACAGTGGGAGTCGACAGAGGACGGTATTGTTCTGTCGCTCCAGCTGTTCTCTTCAGGTCTCGTTTTCTTTCCTCTTAAAGGTTGCTTCCTGTGCGCAAAGGTTGCTGAGGTCTGGGGAGGATGAGATTGGGGCAAGTGGAAGTGTGAACACGTACCCCCTTATTAGTTTTGGATGCAGGCTGAGTCAATTTGCTAGGATCCAGGGCAGTATTTTGTTTGTGTGACTGGTATGGTGTTTCGGGGTCCTTGTTGGTTCCCGGTTTTATGGGGGGTGACGACCCTCCCACTCTGCCATATTCTTTCTCTTTGTTCTAGTTTTCCTTAATAGGATGCCGGTGGGCAGAGCCGGTAGGGTTGTCAGCGACATGGGATACGTACCTGGTTCCGGGATAAATACACTTCCCCATTCATTGAGATTCTCTCCATGCAGAAACTGAGATTTTGGTTATGGCATTTTTGTGGCTGTTTTGTTTGTGTACTTTGGCACCTTTCAACACCACTCATTATCACATTTATGCACGCAAACACTCAAACTACTGATTACTGACTACACATACCATTGTTAATTGTAATTAGTTTACTTCAGTTAAGGAATAACAAAATATATTTATTATCTCCACGTTGTCTCCCTTTTTGTTCCGAACTTCAAGCCTGTTCGTGACAGTGTGCTTAAACTAATGACAAACACATTCTACTTTTCTTGTTTTGAAGACATCATTTAACATTCACAGTGTAGGTTAAAAAAGTGTGTGATCCCCTAGGCTAATGACTTTTCCAAAAGCTAATTGGGGGCGGCAGGTAGCCTAGAATGTTGAGCCAGTAACCAGTAACCGAAAGGTTGTTGGATCAAATCCCTGTTCTGCCTTGTTCAGGGGCAGTTAGCCTACTAGGGAACAGTGGGTTGTCATTGTAAATAAGAACTGACTTGCCTACTTCAATAATGGTTATATGTAATATAAAAAAATGCAGTCAGGTGTCAGCTAATCTGGAGTCCAATCAATGAGATGCTGGTTAGCGCTGCCCTGCCCTATTTAAAACGTGTGTATATATATATTTTTACAAGTCGCAGTGGTGGGTGGTAAACTCAAAACATGGCATGTGATAAACTTCCAGTTTGCTGAGTAGAGTGTTGGAAGCAATTTTGTAGATGACATCGCCGAAGTCGAGGATCGGTAGGATAGTCAGTTTTACTAGGGTAAGTTTGGCGGCGTGAGTGAAGGAGGCTTTGTTGCGGAATAGAAAGCCGACTCTTGATGTTTTCGATTGGAGATGTTTGATATGGGTCTGGAAGGAGAGTTTAGAGTCTATAGGTACTTATAGATGTCCACATATTCAAGGTCGGAACCATCCAGGGTGGTGATGCTGGTCAGGCGTGCGGGTGCAGGCAGCGAACGGTTGAAAAGCATGCATTTGGTTTTACTAGCGTTTAAGAGCAGTTGGAGGCCACGGAAGGAGTGCTGTATGGCATTGAAGCTCGTTTGGAGGTTAGATAGCACAGTTACGGTGGGATTCAAGATGGTCAGTGATCTGTTTGTTGACTTGGCTTTCGAAGACCTTAGATAGGCAGGGCAGGATGGATATTGGTCTGTAACAGTTTGGGTCCAGGGTGTCGCCCCCTTTGAAGAGGGGGATGACTGCGGCAGCTTTCCAATCCTTGGGGATCTCAGACGATATGAAAGAGAGGTTGAACAGGCTGGTAATAGGGGTTGCGAAATGGCGGCGGATAGTTTCAGGTAGAGGGTCCAGATTGTCAAGCCCAGCTGACGAGGTTGGAGTAGCCAGGCGGAAGGCATGGCCAGCCGTTGAGAAATGCTTGTTGAAGTTTTCGATAATCATGGATTTATCGGTGGTGACCGTGTTACCTAGTGGGCAGCTGGGAGGAGGTGCTCTTGTTCTCCATGGACTTCACAGTGTCCCAGAACTGCCAGGATGCAAACTTCTGCCTGAAGAAGTTGGCTTTAGCTTTCCTGACTGACTGTGTGTATTGGTTCCTGACTTCCCTGAACAGTTGCATATCGCGGGGACTGTTCGATGTTAGTGCAGTCCGCCACAGGATGTTTTTGTGCTGGTCGAGGGCAGTCAGGTCTGGAGTGAACCAGGGGCTATATCTGTTCTTAGTTCTGCATTTTTTGAACGGAGCATGCTTATCTAAAATGGTGAGGAAGTTACTTTTAAAGAAAGACCAGGCATCCTCAACTGACGGGATGAGGTCAATGTCCTTCCAGGATACCCGGGCCAGGTCGATTAGAAAGGCCTGCTCACAGAAGTGTTTTAGGGAGCGTTGATGAGGGGTGGTCGTTTGACTGCGGCTCCGTAGCGGATACAGGCAATGAGGCAGTGATCGCTGAGATCCTGGTTGAAGACAGCGGAGGTGTATTTGGAGGGCCAGTTGGTCAGGATGACGTCAATGACCCTTGTTTACAGAGTTAGGGTTGTACCTGGTGGGTTCCTTGATGATTTGAGTGAGATTGAGGGCATCTAGCTTAGATTGTAGGACTGCCGGGGTGTTAAGCATATCCCAGTTTAGGTCACCTAACAGAACAAACTCTGAAGCTAGATGGGGGGCGATCAATTCACAAATGGTGTCCAGGGCACAGCTGGGAGCTGAGGGGGGTCGGTAGCAGGCGGCAACAGTGAGAGACTTATTTCTGGAGAGAGTAATTTTCAAAATTAGTAGTTCGAACTGTTTGGGTATGGACCTGGAAAGTATGACATTACTTTGCAGGCTCTCTCTGCAGTAGACTGCAACTCCTCCTCCTTTGGCAGTTCTATCTTGACGGAAGATGTTATAGTTGGGTATGGAAATCTCAGAATTTTTGGTGGCCTTCCTGAGCCAGGATTCAGACACGGCAAGGACATCAGGGTTAGCAGAGTGTGCTAGAGCAGTGAGTAAGACAAACTTAGGGAGGAGGCTTCTGATGTTGACATGCATGAAACCAAGGCTTTTTCGATCACAGAAGTCAACAAATGAGGGTGCCTGGGGACATGCAGGGCCTGGGTTTACCTCCACATCACCCGCGGAACAGAGAAGGAGTAGTATGAGGGTGCGGCTGAAGGCTATCAAAACTGGTCGCCTAGGGCGTTGGGGACAGAGAATAAGAGGAGCAGGTTTCTGGGCATGGTAGAATATATTCAGGGCATAATGCGCAAACAGGGGTATGGTGGGGTGCGGGTACAGCGGAGGTAAGCCCAGGCACTGGGTGATGATGAGAGAGGTTGTATCTCTGGACATGCTGGTTGTAATGGGTGAGGTCACCGCATGTGTGGGGGGTGGGACAAAGGAGGTAACAGGGGTATAAAGAGTGGAACTAGGGGCTCCATTGTAAACTAAAACAATGATAACTAACCTGCACAACAGTATACAAGGCATATTGACATATGAGAGAGACATACAGCGAGGCATACAGTAATCACAGGTGTTGAATTGGGAGAGCTAGCTAAAACAGTAGGTGAGACAACAGCTAATCAGCTAGCACAACAACAGCAGGTAGAATGGCGATTGATTAGGCAGAGAGGGTCGGATTATACACACAGAGCCTAAGTGCGGCTGGGGCCGACAGATAAAACATAAACAAGCAGAATGGATTACCGTGAAGCATGCATCAGCTATGTAGTCAAGTGATCAGTGTCCATGGATGGGGCAGGGAAGCTGGACTCCAGGTTAGAAAACTAACAATGACCAAATAGCTTGTAGCCAGTTAGCTGGTTAGCTTCTGGAGGTTCTTGAGTGTGTTCTAAAAATGTAAAGATAATAGCGGTTCCGTATCACATTGGGTGAGGCAGGTTACCGGAAGGTATAAACAAATTAAAAATCGAAAAGGGATAGAAAGTAAATATGGGTTCAGTGAGTGTTTGGGACGCGGCGATTCAGACGGTTAGCAGGCCTGTGCTAACAAGCTAACAGTTAGTAGACGGTGCTAAACACGGTAGCAGTTAGCGGACCGGGCTAAACAAGCTAGCAGTTAGCAGGCCGAATTTGCAAGCAAGGAGATAGCAAGGGCTAGAGAGTTAGCCTTTGGGGACGTCGCGATGGGGGTATCTGTTTATTCCTCTTCATGCAGTGACATCGATGGACCGGTCGATATTGTAGCCCAGGAGCTCAAAATGAATGCTCTGGTTAGAGTCGCGTTGTTCGAACTGGCGAGAGCTTTCCGAGCTAAAGGTTAGCTGATGACCGGTTAGCTGAAGACCGCTAGCAATGTTTTGCTGAAGCTTGTTCGTTGGCTAGCTTGCATAAAGCTTTAGGAAAAATAGCTAGTTGGGTTACAAAAGTACCTCTAAAAGCTTTGATGTTCATCAGTCCACGTTAAGACAAGTTGTCTTGGAGAAAGTTCAGCACTGTTGCAACTCCATAGGAGTGGCCATCCTGCAAAGATGTCTGCAAGAGCACACTGCAGAATGCTCAATGATGTTAAGAAGAATCCTAGACTGTCAGCTAAAGACACAAATCTCTGGAACATGCTAACATCTCTGACAGCCTACGACATGTAAAACACTAAACAAGAATGGTGTTCATGGGAGGACACCACGGAAGAAGCCACTGCTGTATGAAGTTCACGAAAGAGCACCTGGATGTTCCACAATGCTTCTGGCAAAATATTGTGGACAGATTAATTAAACAAAATTGGACTTGTTTGGAAGGAACACAACACTGAAGAAAAAAAGGCACAGCACACCATCAACCTCATCCCAACTGTAAAGTATGGTGGGAGCATCATGGTTTGGAGCTGATTTGCTGCCTCAGGGCATGGACAGCTTCCTATCATCAATGGAAAAATCAATGGATTTTGCAGGAGAATGTAAGGCTGTCTGCCAATTGAAGCTCAGCAGGAGTTGGGTGACGCAACAGGACAACAACACACAACACAGATGTAAATCAACAATGGCTTCAACAGAAAATACAACTTCTGGAGTGGCCCAGTCAGAATCCTGTCCTCAACCCGATTTAAAATGTAGGCCGTCTCGTCGTTGTTGGTAATCAAGCCTACCACTGTAGTGTAATCTGCAAACTTGATGATTGAGTTGGAGGCGTGCATGGCCACGCAGTCATGGGTGAACAGGGAGTACAGGAGAGGGCTCAGAACGCACCCTTGTGGGGCCCCAGTGTTGAGGATCAGCGGAGTGGAGATGTTGTTACCTAATCTTACCACCTGGGGGCGGCCCGTCAGGAAGTCCAGTACCCAGTTGCACAGGGCAGGGTCAAGACCCAGCGTCTTGAGCTTGATGACGACTTTGGAGGGTACTATGGTGTTAAATGCTGAGCTGAATACCTCACATACTGTAGGTATTCCTCTTGTCCAGATGGGTTAGGGCAGTGTGGTTGTGATTGCGTCGTCTGCAAATTGGAGTTACCTTAAGCTTTCTTGGGAACAGGAACAATGGTGGCCCTTTTGAAGCATGTGGGGACAGCAGACTGGAATAAGGATTGATTGAATATGTCCGTAAACACACCAGCCAGCTGGTCTGCGCATGCTCTCAGGACGCGGCTGGAGATGTCAGGAAAGGTGATGAAATGCAAGCTTTGCTTATCCAGGATGGTGGAGGTGGCAGCCAACAAAACTCGAGGAAACATTGTAGAGGTAAGAAAATTAGCTGGCTATGAATAATCCAAAATTTCGTAATGGATGGCTTTAGACTATTAGCTATACTAGCTGCTAACTTACATACGTTAGTGTTAGCCTTGTTGTCTAGCATTAGGCAGTTAGCCTAGTGGTTAAGAGCGTTGGGTGATAAGATGATCTAAGTTGCCACATAACACAGAATTCAATATGTGTATTTAATTCATTTATTTAACCTTTATATGAGCAGGGAGTCATACTGAGACCAAGGTCTCTTACAGTTGAGCCCTGAATTACATAAATTACAGCAAATATACAGATCAATATCAATACAAAATGCAAGCAGAAACAAAAACAGGGTCATTCATCAGTAATAAGGTCCTCAATGAGCTTTTTGAATTGAATAAGAGGAACCAGAACCTCAAATTTAAGAACATTTTGAAGATTTCTTCCAACTTATTTGTGGAACAAACTAAAAGCTAATTTACACTGTAACTAGGGATACAGTAGAGATAGCACTAGGACCTGGTCTAAAACCTGAGTGATTTCAAAGATAAGACAGATCTTAGCTGAGAATTTGTCAAGACTTTTAATATTTTAGCTAAGCAAGAAGGTTTAGAAGGCAAACAATGATTTAGTTCACAAGGGTCACCACCATTGTGAAGGGGGAGTACATGGTCCGCCATCCAAACCTTGGGGATTCTACCAGATATAACTAGGTTAAAAGTATGGGTTAATGATTCAGCAATCAGGGGGGCAGAGAGCTACAGAAAAAAACGGATCAAGTATATCAGTTCGTGTTTTTTTACATCAATCTTAAGCAAGGCATCTAGCACATCACAGATAGTAAGTTGAAAACAAAGATTCACTAGAAGTTGACGGGTTATCTGTCGAGTCAGCTAGAGGCTGGCAGAGGGAAGAGCAATCGATTGACTCAACTATACACCACCGGTTCTCTCAAATTAAAAGCCTGACGAGATAAAATTATGATTTAATGCATCACTTCTCATTCTTATCAGTTATTATACCAGAGTCAGACAGAACTTGCTTAGGCAGTAAAGAGGACTTTGTATACTTCACTGCATTTACTTTTTTACAAAATGTAGAAGGATCACCAGCAGAATCAGAGCTTAAAAAGTAGCTTGATTTAGCTTTAATCAATATAGTACATCTGTTTCTCAATTGTCTGAAAGATTGCCAGTCCACTACAAAGTCAGTTTTCCTTGCTTTGGCCCAGACCTGATTTTTCCTCTGAATGAGCTCAGCTAATTCTGAAGAAAACCAAGGATTCTATCTATATCGGACTCTGAATTGTTTAAAAAGGGCGTGTTTGGGCTGTATCACAACCGGCCATGACCAGGAGTCTCATAGGACGGCTCACAATTGGTCCAGTGTCATCCGGGTTAGGGGAGGGTATGGCCGGGGGAGGATTTACTTGGCTCATCGCTCTCTAGTGACTCCTTGTGGTGGCCCGGGTGCCTGCAGGCTGACCTCGGTCGTTTGATGAACGGTGTTTACATTGGTGCGGCTGGCTTCCTGGTTAAGCGGGCAGGTGTTAAGAAGTGCGGTTAGGCGGTTCATGTTTCAGGGGATGCATGACTTGACCTTTGCCTACTGAGCCCGTTGGGGAGTTGCAGCGATGAGACAAGATGGGGAGGAAAAAGAGGGTAAAAAAAAATAAAAAAAGGGGCGTATTTATCTGCCAGAGGAATAAATATGGAGGATATATTTTCTAGAGCCAACTAAGGGTCAGGAATACAGGAGACACTGGCTAAATCAGAGTATAACATGTCATATAAAAACCCTTGAGCAGAAAATATTTTGAGAAACAAAACATTTCTGTATTTAAACAAGAATTAGTAGTTTTGTGTCTCTAATACATACTTTGGGACAATGATCACTAACATCATATGCAAATACTCCACTAGAGAAGTATTTATGGGGGTTATTAGTTAGAAATAAATCAATCAATGAAAAGTTAATAGGGTTTTTCACATTTAGCCATGTGGGTTGAGGTAAATTGAGTCAGATTAAAATCAATGCATATACTCTTAAATAAATCTGAGGCCGAGGATGGCCAATCCAGATTCAAATCCCCTAAAATGACTGACTGCAAGGACAGAAAATGTGTTAAACACTCAGATATAGCACCAGTATCATCCGCCATGGAAGCATGGGGGTGGTAAATCAAATTGAACACAGGCCTTCCTGCCTCTGTGAGTCTTTTTGGCTGTGTTGGACTGGATGGACTCGATTCACTTTGAAATCAGCGCTTCCTGAACCGCAAGTGAAGAGAGAAGTGAAGGCGTTCGAACAGAAATAGTTTGTTTTTACTCAAGGAACACTACATAACCTAATGTTCATGTAGGCTTTAAACAATCCGTTTATTAGGTACACGACCCCATTAACGAAAATGGTTCACTCCTAAAGACAGTGAGTCATGTGGCAAGGTGAAAGGCGAGACTCTCATGAACACATGCATGGTTGTTTTGCTCTAGGACGGCCAAAAGCCTCACAAGACTCGTCTGAGTATACACTGAGTGTACAAAACATTAGGAACACCTACCTAATATTGAGTTGCAACCCCTTTTGCCCTCAGAACAGCCTCAATTCATTGGAGCATTGACTACAAGGTGGCAAATGAGTTCCACAGGGATGTTGGCCCATGTTGGCCCAGTCATGTCAAGTTGGCTAGATGTCACTTAGGTGGCAGACCATTCTTGACACACACAGAAAAGCACGAAAAGCACGAAAAACCCAGCAGCGTTGTAGTTCTTGACCAGTGCACCTGGCATTTACAATACCCCGTTCAAATGCACTTACAATTGTCTTGCCCATTCACCCTCTGAATGGCACACATACACAATCCGTCTCAAATGTCTCAAGGCTTAAAAATCTTTCTTTAACCTGTCTCCTCCCCTTCATCTACACTGATTTGAAGTGGATTTAACAGGTGACGTCAATAAATTATCATAGGTTTCACCTGGTCAGTTTGTCATGTAAGAGCTGTTGTTTTGTACAGTTAGTGTATATGGAAGTAGTTTAGTGCCCCAGAAACTGATTAAATATGTGTAAAAATGTAATAAAGTATTTCCTGATCTTTCTTATATATCTCAGAAATAGGACAGAAACTAAAACAAACTTCGTTTTGATATCTTTTTTGACTGTTTTCTATGTATGAATATGTTATTCAATGCGTTTCTATGGGTAGCAAGGCCAAATTCAATGTCTCAGATAGCTAAATTATCCATGGTATGAACATCTTTAAACAATTCCATATGTTAGTTTTACACCAGTAGTTGTACTTCTACTTGACTAAAATGTAATTAAAGTAACAGTACAGCAGGATATTTAAGTACTCTTTCCTCCCTTGGATACAGGGCTCTGTTTCAGTGATCAGTGTGAAAGCACAGAGAAGACACTATGCAGAGGTGGGACCAATACTCCATTATTCGAGTCACAATCAAGTCTCAAGTCACAAGGTCCAAGTCTCAAGTCGACTCCCAAGTAGAAAGGGACGAGTCAAGTTCAAGTCGTGTATTCTAAGCGCAAGTCTAGTCGAGTCATGTTTTTTCAAGTCAATTAAAAAAATATATGCAATGGCAAGAAAAAGTATGTGAAACCTTTGGAATTTCTGCATAAATTGGTGATAAAATTTGATCGGATCTTCATATAAGTCACAATAGACAAACACAGTCTGCTTAAACTAATAACACACAAACAATTATACATGTTCATGTTTTTATTGAACACACTGTGTAAACATTAACATTGTAGGCTGGAAAAAGTATGTGAACCCTTGGATTTTATAACTGGTTGACCCTCCATTGGCAGCAATGAACTCAACCAAATGTTTTGTAGAATTCTGGACCATTCAACTTTACAAAACTGTTTCAGTTCAGCAATATTCTTAGGATGTCTGGTGTGAACCACTCTCGAGGTCATGGTGTATGCATGGTGTATGCATTCACCCCCTTTGCTATGAAGCTACTAAAAAAGATCTGGTGCAACCAATTACATTCAGAAGTCACATAATTAGTTAAATAAAGTCCACCTTTGTGCAATCTAAGTGTCGCATGACCTGTCACATGATCTCAGTATATATATACACCTGTTCCGAAAGGCCCCAGAGTCTGCAACACCACTAAGCAAGGTGCACCCCCAAGCAAGCGGCACTATGAAGACCAAGGAGCTCTCCAAATAGGTCAGGGAAAAAGTTGTGGAGAAGTACAGATCAGTGTTGGGTTATAAAACATATCAGAAACTTTGAACATCCCACACAGCACCATTAAATCCATTATTAAAAAATGCAAAGAATATGGCACCACAACAAACCTGCCAAGAGAGGGCCGCCCACCAAAACGCACAGACCAGTCAAGGAGGGCATTACAGTTTTTCTCAATTGCTAAAACACAATTTTTGAAACCTTGCTCCATTTCCTGAAAACATTAAATACAAAACCTCATCTTCAAGCACTATTTACATAACCTCTGACTCTTGCAAAATGAAACATTCGCCTCCAAACAGTTTTACCTGTGTTCAAAATCAAACACTGCTCTCAAATCATAAACAACGTGATCAAAATCATATACTGTACACTCTCAAACACCGAAAAATAGAAAACACATTGTTCAGAACATAATATTTTCAGGGAGAAGTACATTTTTAATCTAAAGAAATATTCATATTTTTCTGTCATTGTCTTTTGATGAACGAAAACATGTTCTATCATAGTAGCTCAAAATTGATCAGAAATTACCACTCTGCTTTGCTCTTTGCAATTTTGTTTTTTGTTCTTCCTTCTCCTTGTACCCATATTTTTACAGTACTGTACCCTGCATCTCACAAACTTGTCCTTTGGCTCTGTGATACTGTAATTATTGTTCTTTGTTTATATGAACCTGCAACCAGTCAAAATCTATTGAGCAGTCAGTACTGTTAATAAATGGAAAGCACAATGTTTAGGGCCATGCAATTTGTCCATTGTACAGTATACAGCCTACAATGCACTGTATCCATTATCAGACTTTCTCCTTCCCACCTTCAACAACCTGTTTGCTTTCTGAACTGACTTATACTGGTTGTGTCGCAGGATTTGAAACAGGTTATTAAATCAATTTGGAGTGGTTGTGTTCAATCAATGACATGTGTTCCCGATTTGTATTTGATTGTTGCCACTTGTTTTTTACCAGTATGGATGACATGTGCATTAGAGTCCAGAATGTGTTTTGAGAACGAGAATGTGTTTAGAGTTTTGCTGAAAAGTGTAAGTGAGATCTGCAAATTGTGTTTTACCATGTGAAATGGTTAAAGGTATTGACAACAGACTGCATAATTAGCTAAATGAGTCCAGGCAACTGAGAACTTTGTTCAGCCAATGGGTTTTAGTGTTTTAGCAATTGAGAAAAACTGTAATAAGAGGCAATAAAGAGACCAAAGATAACCCTGAAGGAGCTGCAAAACTACACAACTGAGATTGGAGTATATGTCCATGTGACCACTTTAAGCTGTACATTCCCCAGAGCTTGTTTGCATGTTTGATGTTTGCCAAAAGGCATGTGGGATACTCCCCAAACATATGGAAGAAGGTACTCTGGTCAGATGAGACTAAAATGTAGCTTTTACACCATCAAAGAAACCTCTATGTCTGGCGCAAACCCAACCCCTCTCATCCCCCCGAGAACACCATCCCCACATTGACACATGGTGGTGGCAGCATCATGCTGTGGCGTTGTTTTTCATCGGCAAGGACTGGGAAATGGGTCAGAATTGAAGGAATGATGGATGGTGCTAAATACAGGGAAATTCTTGAGGGAAACCTGTTTCAGCCTTCCAGAGATTTGAGACTGGGACAGAGGTTCACCTTCCAGCAGGACAATTACCCTAAGGTTACTGCTAAAGCAACACTCAAGTGGTTTAAGGGAAACATTTAAATGTCTTGGAAAAAGCTGGAGCAGTTTTGCCTTGAAGAATGGGCAAAAATCCCAGTGGCTAGATGTGCCAAGCTTATAGAGACATAACCCAAGAGACTTGCATCTGTAATTGCTGCAAAATGTGGCTCTACAAAGCATTGACTTTGGGGGTTGAATAGTTATGGAAGCTCAAGATTACAATTTTTTGTCTTATTTCTTGTTTGTTTCAAAATAAAAAATATTTAGCATCTTCAAAGTGGTAGGCATGTTGTGTAAATCTAATGATAGTCCCCCCCCCCCTCACCCCCAAATCCATTTTAATTCCAGGTTGTAAAGCAATAAAATAGGAAAAATGCCAAGGAGGGTTAATACTTTCACAAGCCACTGAACATACAGTCACTTTGGGGACAACGTCACCAGTGAACTTATAGTCCAGTCTATGCTAACAAAACAGTTCTGTAGCTTAGCTTCTGCTTCATCTGACCATTTTTTTTCTTTGACCGATTCACTTTTTTTTTTTTTTTTTTGACCTGCTTTAATTTTAGCTTGTAAGCAGGAACAGGAGGATAGAATTATGGTCAGATTTGCCAACTGGAGGGCGAGGGAGAGCTTTGTACACATCTCTGTGTGTGGAGTAAAGGTGATCTAGAGTTTTTTCCCCTCTAGTTGCACATTTAAATGCTGGTAGAAATGAGGTAAAACGGATTTAAGTTTCCCTGTATTAAAGTCCCCGGGCCACTAGGAGTGCTGCCTCTGGATGAGCATTTTCCTGTTTGCTAATGGCCATATACAGCTCGTTGAGTGCGGTCTTAGTGCCAGCATCGGTTTGTGGTGGTAAATAGACAGCTACGAAGAATATAGATGAAAACTCCATATGTCACGACTTCCGCCGAAGTCGGTCCCTCTCCTTGTTCGGGCGGCGTTCGGCAGTCGGCGTCACCGGTTTTCTAGCCACCGCCGATCCACTTTTCATTTTCCATTTGTTCTGTCTTTGTCTTACACACCTGGCTTCACTCAACCAATTACTTGTTTATTATTTAACCCTCTGTTTCCCATGTTATGTTTGTGAGTGATTGTTTATTGTAATTCGATATGCCTTTGTGGGCTCGTGAGGTTACTTTGTATATTTGTCTTTTTGAGTAAAGTTCGTCGATGGCTCGTATCTGCTGTCCTGCGCCTGATTCTCTACACCAGCTACACACAGGACCCTTACACTCTAGTTAGATAGTGTGGTCTACAGCTTATCATGAAATTCTCTACCTCGGGCGAGCAAAACCGCTAGCGGAACACCTGGCCTACAGCCAGTGAAATTGCAGGGCGCCAAATTCAAACAACAGAAATCTCATAATTAAAATTCCTCAAACAAACAAGTATTATACACAATTTTAAAGATACACTTCTTGTTAATCCAACCACAGTGTCCGATTTCAAAAAGGCTTTCCTGCTCACCATGCAATTATGTTAGGACAGCGCCTAGCCACAAAAAAACATACATACATTTTCCAGCCAAGGAGAGGTGTCACAAAAGTCAGAAATAGCATTAAAATTAATCACTCACCTTTGATTATCTTCCTCTGGTAGCACTCCCAGGACTCCATGTTACACAATAAATGTTTGTTTTGTTCAATAAAGTGAATCTTTATGTAAAAAAAAAGTCATTTTTGTTCGCATTTAGTTCAGTAATCCATATGCACAAAGCGCGGGCACAACATCCAGACGAAAAGTCAAGAAAGTTCCATTAAAGTTTATAGAAACATGTCAAACGATGTCTTTAATCAAATCTTAGCATCTTTTTATCATAAATATTCAATATTATTTCAACCGGACAACAGCGTTGACAATAGAAAAGAAAGATAACCAACGGCGGCCATCAAACAACTCATGGCTTTCAGCTGAGCCACTTACTCTGAGTGGTCTTATTCTTTCCCCTTTCACAATAGAAGCCTGAAACAACTTCCAAAGACTGTTGACATCTACTGGAAGCCTTAGGAAGTGCAATCTGACCCCACAGACACTGGATATTGGATAGGCATTCACTTGAAAACTACAAACCTCAATTCCCACTTCCTGGTTGGATTTTTCTCAGATTTTCTCCTGCCATATGAGTTCTGTTATATTCACATACATTATTTTAACAGTTTTGGAAACTTTAGAGTGTTTTCTATCCAAATATACTAATTGTATGCATATGCTAGCTTCCGGGCCTGAGTAACAGGTAGTTTACTCTGGGCACGCTTTTCATCCAAACTTCCCAATGCTGCCCCCTATCCCAAACAGGATAACCCACCAGCTGCTTGTTATTCATGTCGTTGTTCAGCCACGACTCAGTAAAACGTAAGACATTACAGTTTTTAATTTCCCATTGGTAGGATAAACGTGCTTTTAGTTCGTCCACTTTATTATCCAGTGATTGTATGTTTTCAAATAGTACAGATGGCAAAGGCAGATTAGCCACTCGGCACCGGATGACTATAAGCCACCTCCAACAAAATTTTAGAGAATTTGTCAGTACATCCAACTGGCCTCACAACCACAGATCACGTGTAACCATGCCAGCCCAGGACCTCGACATCCGGCTTCTTCACCTGTGGGATCGTCTGAGACCAGCCACCCGGACAGCTGATGAAACTGAGGAGTATTTCTGTCTGTAATAAAGCCCTTTTGTGGGGAAAAACTCATTCTGATTGGCTGGGCTTGGCTCCTCAGCGGGTGGCACTGCCCCTGCCCAGTCATGTGAAATCCATAGATTAGGGTCTAATGTATTTATTTCAATTCACTGATTTCCGTATATGAACTGTAACTCATTAACATCTTTGAAATTGTTGCATGCTGCGATTAAATTTGTTGTTCTGAATAGAAGCTACAGTCATTTTTCATGCTTTGGTCATCATACTTTGGTCTGGTTTCATACAAATATCATCCAATCTCATGAAAAACATGATTAACTGTTCATTACCTTTATATAGCACACGCACATTCTTTGTCACTCTGTAACACACACACTGTCTCACTCTGATCAGTCCATACTCTTGTTAAATAGTCTAACAGCCCTGCAAAGAAACCCAAACCAAATTTAATTTCCATGGAGACAGCAGTGTGAGAGCTGAGAGGAGAGCTGAGAATCATTCAATCAGAATTGGAGCATTTGTTCTGTTCAAGTGGAAGATCAGATTTGGCCTTGAAGCGCTGCATACACACACACATGTACATAAACCAACGCACAGTAAAAAATAAACAGAGCATTGTATTCTCCTTGTGGCAGTGTTTCTGAAGTCTCTTCTCCCTTTCCGAGTCTCTGTGTCTCAAAGACAGATGGAGAATGTCATAACCATGCAAGGCCTCATATCTCAATGTGTGCTTATGCCAGTATAATTCCAAGCAGGGAGAAAGAAACAAGAAAGAGAGAGAAGGAAAGAAGGGGAAGAGAGAGGCAGATGGAAAAGGAGCGTGAGAGGAGAGAAAAAGAGGGAGAGCGAAAGAGAGAGAGAGAGAGCAAAAAGAGGGAGAGAAGGAAAGGGAGGGGAGAGCGAGGAGAGAGAAAGGAGAAACAGAGAGAGGAAACTGATTTTCTCACTCTTTCAAGTCAGCTTTATCTTGCATATTCAGTCAGGCCAATCCGACTGGTTGGCATAGCTACAGAGAGGGCTTGTTTCAGCAGAGAGAGAGAGAGCAGGCGGAACACAGCATGAAAGTAGAGTGTCCGTCTCTCTCACTCTCTCGCTTTCTCTCTCTCTCTCCTGTGTGATATGGCCTGTAACCTTTCTCAGTGCTAAGCTCTAATTACAAAAATGTATCCAGAGATGTGCTGCTGCATTCTAGGTATTTCACCACCTTTCATTCCGTCAGTGGAGCACTCTGAAAGGTCAAAGACCGGAAGATAGTCTGAACTGATTCAATGAGGCGACCTTTCCTTTTACTGTGTGTAAGGGGTGGGTGGGTGGATGGATGTGAGAATCTTTGCTAGATTTTCTGTGAGTTGTTACTTTTTTTATTTTGAGGAGCCCCCGGTGAATAAACTCTAAACAGTCATCTGTGCTCTAACATGATTAGCCCATGGATGTTACCAAGCTTATTGGGATTGGTCAAATGGTGATAGGAGTAGTGTATTTTTGGAAGTGGTGAATTCCTAGGATGAGAGAGAGTCTGTAAAGGAAGCAAACAGAAATGCCAATTCCAACTCCAAAGCAATGAGAAGAATTTGAATTGTTTGGCCTGTCAGTTTACTTCCGAAATTGACTGAAATGAAATGGAAATGCCCCCAACCCTGGTGGTTGTGATGGACATTAGATTAGAGCAGAGGTTCCCAACCATGGTTAACTTGGCCTATCCACAGCGGGTACTTGAGAAGACCCATAAGACATTAGGCCTAATGGTAAAATGCACATGATAGGGGGTACTTCAGGGGTACTCCAGGTAGAACAAAATTCAGGTGGGTGGTACAGTAACCGAAAAAGGTTGGGAACCACTGGATTAGAGCACACACTCACATTCATTCATGCAGCAAGTGTGCCCCCTCTGGCAGCTGTGGGTAGCGATTGTACTCCACTGTATGATGTGATGTGCTGTAATGCAGTTTATAACATGGCTATTTGCTCACCTCAAATAAACATTCAGGGAGGGGTGGTTCTGATATGTACATAACCACCATCCATACAAGGCATTACCAGTGATTCCTGAACTTCCAGGTTCGACAGAGTAATTTTAGTCTTTTACATAGTCATTCACAGTCATTTACACATCCTCTTTCCTCCCTCTCCTTTAGATTGGTTCTGAGTGGCTTAGTTAGGTGTAATAATATTTGTTGTGCAGCCATTTGTAGAGCACACCTCAGTCCCTAATTACACTGGGGAAATTAATTATTTTACAAGGCAATTGCATAGGTTACTCCCTCACGGGGGGAAAAAAAAATAATTTCACTTGTGGAAAATCACATGAAATCCCATGTGATGTCATTTGAAAACATGTGCTTTTGGAACAAATGTCACATGTGGAAACGTGTGGTTTTGGAACACTTCACGTGACATTTCACATGTAAAAACATAGTTTGATACACTACATGTGAAAGGGAAAAAAAGTAATTATGATACACAGTGCTTTTAACATAGTGTTTTCAATTTACATATTTGACTACATTGTGCATGTTTATTTATACAGTAATTATTATTAAATTAATATGACAATTCTCTCATCATTGATTTTATTAATTTATTTCAGCAATTTGAGGGTTTTCTGTATAGTTGTCTAATGTTGGTGGGGCATATTATTCAGTTTCAATAACCAAGTTTCCATTCAACCTTTTTCTGCGAGCAGAGTAAATGTCCGATAAAAATGTCATGACAGGCCTGATGGAAACAGAAAATGTTTCCGTAAACTTTCCAAATGTTGACAAAACAAAATACGCTAGACAAGGTGGGATCTTGTCCCGAAATATGCTAATGAGCCCCAACAGTACATTGCACCCACCTACCTATGATGATTGTAAATTATATTTAAAATATTGGTAGAATTTGTTTTCTATCATTCGTACAAGGTACGGAACTGTACCATATGAGTTCATATGTGTACCTTACACTTTTTTGTACCCCAGGGAAAAACACTGTACCCTAACCATACCCTTATTTTTTAAAGAGTTTGTTAATACATGTTCCAAGCATTAAGTATGAACCTGGTGGCACCAATAGGTTGCAAGTTCAAATCCCCAAAGCATTCATGTATACTCCAGGTCAAGTGTCCTTGAGCACTGCTAGTTTTACGTTGATGTAATGTTGTTGGTGACAATTATTTACTTGATTCTGGGCAGCCTGAGAATGTATTTTTGCCAATAAGTCTGTAGCCATATCTCTTTCATGCTCACAGACGTGGTGGTGTAGCAGAACATTTCAGGTTGCTAGCGAACATGAGGCTTTAAGTTCAAATCCCAGTTAAGGCTGAGTCCCAAGTGTGATCACAGTACAAAATAATACAATGTTTGCTTTACTCTATATTAAATCAGAATACAGCAGTATAATGTCATTGTATAGAAATAACACCTTGAAGTTGTTGTATATACAGTACTAGTATGTATAAAGGTGTGTGTGTGTGCGCATGATTGTCTGTGTGTTGAGTCATTTTATTGTATTATGAATTATAAAGTTACCACCCATGACTATATTTCTTAGTGACAGAGATATGGCTGTTGCCATTCATCCATTTAAAGTCCTATGGACCTCACCAAGTGAGATCCTAAGTGAATATGTTATCATTAAATAAAATAATGTTTAACACAATACCATACGTATTTCATGTCTCGTGTTTCATGAGCAGAAATAAAAGATCCCAGAAATGTTCGATATGCACAAAAAGCTTATTTCTTTCAAATTGTGTGCATGAATTTGTTTACATCCCTGTTTGTGAACATTTCTCCTTTACCAAGATAATCCATCCACCAGACAGGTGTGGCATATCAAGAAGTTGATTGAACAGCATGGTCATTACACAGGTGAACCTTGTGCTGGGGACCATAAAAGGCCACTCTAAAATGCACAGTTTGTCACAAAACACAACACTACAGGGAGCGTGCAATTGGCATGCTGACTACAGGAATGTCGACCAAAGCAGAATTTCTCTACCATAAGCCGCCTCCTACATCGTTTTAGAGAATTTGGCAGTACGTCCAACCAGCCTCACAACCGCAGACCAAGTGTATGGCGTTGTGTGAACGAGCGGTTTACTGATGTCAACGTTGCAAATAGAGTGCCCCATGGTGGAGGTGGGGTTATGGTATGGGCCGGCATAAACTACGGACAATGAGCACAATTGTATTTTATTGAGGGATAAGAACAAGGGATAAGAACATTGCCAGTGAGCATGGCAATGGAAGATAAAGAAGGAATGACTGGGTCACGTCCATAAATATTGAACTAATCAAACTAACGACTAGGTCGCGTCTCTAGCAACCAAAAGATGAGAAAGTATGAATTTGCTTATAAAAATGAAAATGTCAACAAAAAATGTATTTCTACCGGTAAATGTGTGCTTTCATTTTGTATTCTTTGGCAACTGTGGTATAAGTGGGATAAATACCTCCATTCTGTACATTACCTTGGAAAACGGAACTCTGCAAAGGGACTTGGTTCCGCCTCACTCCGTTGCGTCGTCCATTATTTCCAAGGCAATGTATCCCTTCCCTTTAAAAATAAAACGTTTTGTCCTTTTTTAGATTCCTTTCTGTTTATCTTGTTTGAGACACAGACAAGTTGTTTTGCATCAAATCGTATAGCTTTTTTGTTGTTTGATTTTGTTTAAATATAATTTTTCAATCATTCACAACTTGACAATATTTGTGAAATACATATTTAATAATAGAAGGCACACATTCCAAACATAAATACTCACATTTGTTGGTGAATTGAGATAATCACTTGAACATTTAATACATTTAGAAAATTATATGGCAGGCCAAGACTAATTAGAAAGACCTGTAATAATTTCCCTTGATAAAATGTTGTTTGTACACAGTTGTTAGTTACCTTTCTATTTAATGAGACTCATTTAGGGCTGTTTTTTATCATATCTTTCTTTGTCATTTTTGTGGGGCCCTCTTCCTGAAGGGAAGAGACCGGACATTTCTTACCACTTTTTGATGGATGGTGTCACGTTCTGACCTTAGTTCCTTTTATTATGTATTTTTGTTAGTTTGGTCAGGGCGTGAGTTGGGGTGGGTAGTCTATGTTCTTTTTTCTATGTTGTGTTTATGTGTTTGGCCTGGTATGGTTCTCAATCAGAGGCAGGTGTCATTCGTTGTCTCTGATTGAGAATGTTTTCCCCATTTTCGTTGTGGGTGATTGTTTTCGGTTTTGTGTCTGCACCAGACAACTGTTTTAGTTTTCAGTTTTCGTTCTCTTGTTGTTTTTGTCATTAAGTGTTCGGTTCTATGAAATAGCATGAACACTTACCAGGCTGCGTATTGGTCCGATCTCTCATACTCCTCGTCAGAGGACGAATGCCTTTACAGATGGGTAGCTTTGATGAAGCTGGGAGTGTCTGGGGGCAGAGGAGTGTAGCCACTAGAAAGGTGGGAGGCGACCAGAGTACTGGTAAGGTTTGGTGGGTCGTCATCTTGAGCCTCCATTTAAGTGGACCAGTCTGCTGCAGGACCTGTGTCATCAGGGATGGAAGTATCTTGGGATGGCTCTTCACTGGCGGACTCAAAGCTGTCATCATTCTCCTCATCACTCTTGCTCTCTGGTGTGCTGTCATATTGACTGCTAGACTGCCTGTAGGAATGGCTTTTGCTCTCGGGTTCGTGTTTCTCCTCTTCACCTCTCTCTGCTTCAGTTCCCCCTCTTCCTCACATCTCTACTGCTCCTCTTGTTTGGGGACGTGCTGTGGAATCTGGGGTCCTTCAGGCTCATCTGCTGGCTGTGTTGGTTGTTGCGCTTCAGGTTCTGCTCCCTTTCCACTGTTCTTTGTTCTGTTGCTGTAGGCTTGTGGACAGTTGAAGTAGATGTGCCCGTCACCATTGCACCATTGCAGAGCGTGCACACTCTGGACTGTTGGCCAAACTCACTGCACCTCCAACACTTTGTTACAGTCTTAAACTCTTCCTGTCCAGGACTTGACCATTATGGTCTTCTCATCCACATTAAATGGGGACTCCACTTCCCAGTCACTCCATTTTTGCTCATGTGTATTTGTGTTGTGGCGTTCAAGAAACTGGCGTAGGGGGTTGGCTGAGAAAAAGCATGTTTCATTTTCTCTACGATTTGGGAGGGCTATGTAGGAATAGACGTCATCAGCAGTGATCCACTGGGATTCGATCAGTAGGTTTTTAGCCACATACTCTCTACTAGGCACCTCTCTTTCCCTAACAAAGCGCAGCCTGAACCAAAAGCACATCCATCATTATATTTCCCAGCATGCTCTATTGCAGGCTGATAAAAAAAATAGGTTTGTTTCAATATCTTTGCATGTACACTGATTAATTCATCTTGTGGTACGCAAATATACATTTCAGACATTTTATAAACTAATCCAATATGTTGCTTGGAGTTATTACATCCATTACTGCAATGGTTGTTCCAGTTTAAAAGATTTAGGTCAGGGATGATAAACTAATTGCCTGCAGCCCCCTTATTAACAGTGGTGTGAAGTTCTTAAGTAGAAATGCAGTATCTTCCAAAAGCCATTGAAGAGGAGGAGGCCAACATTCCACAAGCCACAATCAGCCTGATCAACTGTGTCGTGCTAGCACATCAGTTCTAGCGCGTTACTATGTTTAATGGAAAAAGGGTTGGAAATAGGTGTCCTCATAATGATGACCATCTAAATAGACTACCTACAACTGGTAAGAAGTTGTCAAAATGGTCATTTATGCTGCTCTGTCTCTTCTCACTAATGAGACTCAGTTTCCTGCTGCTGCTCTCAGTCTAAACACACACCCCCGGCCCTCTCCCTCTTCATCAAAATGTGGAATAAGTCCCCTTACAAAAACAAATTGCAGTTTTGAAACTGCAGTGAGTGCAGTCGACTGTGGTATTTTGGATGCAGGATTTCAGAATGCACTCAGACTGCAATATTTTTTTATGTAAGAGTCAAGGGATATGAATACTTTCTGAAGTATTTCACTTAAAACATTTTTTTTTGCAGTAATATAACTAGGAATAAAGTTACAGATTATGTGATGTGTCAAATGTTGTAGTAAGCAGTGTAAGGGAACAAAATGTACAACAATGAATGGGAAGTCATTGGCACTGGACAACAATACCACTCAATTCGGCATCGTTTCATTCAAAGTTGATTGCAAATGCCATATGGCAAATGCCAAGTGTAAAACTTTAAAAATCCAACAGATGGCGAGTGCGCTCCACTGTGGTTTTTCATATTGCAAATGTAACACAAGTCAACATCCAAAAGTAAAATTTTGAATAACTGAACATTTTTTCAAAAACGTATCACCCCCTTAAAAAAGTGCTTTCTGGACCGTTTTTTGAAATTCTTTTGATTGTTTTGTTTTTTTTGTTTGTCAATTACACGTAAGAACTGTATAAATATACTTTTGTCCCCTTTTTATTATCAGAATATTTTTTAACTTGTGCATAAGGCATATGTTTTGTCCATTTGCAATATGATTTCATAGGAAGTCAAAAGTCACTTTTTTGGGGCCAAATGCCATAAGAAATGTCCAAATGCAATATGAAAGATTTGAAAATGCAAAATCAGGATGTTATGTCCATTTGCTATGTACCATCACAAATTTGACACGCTCAAAAATACTGCAGAAATGCAAAATTGACTGGCCTAATGAACTCGGGATGACCGGGCAGTGATAGTGGTTCCTCTCCATCACTCGTTGTGGTTATTTCATCCTGTCCATTTGGTGATGTTTTTTCACTGTTGAATCATATTGCAAATGCACGTATATTTGCAATATGTTTCAATGGGCATTTACCATCACGAATTTGTCATGCTCAAAAATCCAGCAGAAATGTAAAATTGACTGGCCTGATGAACACAGGATGGCTGGGCAGTGATCGTGGTTCCTCTCCATCGCTCGTTGTGGTTATTTCATCATGTCCATTTGGTGATGGTACCTCACTGTTTAAACATTTTGCAAATGGACAAAAGTCACCAGCAAGTCACCGTCCATCAGTCAATTAGATCATTCTGACAACAAACTGATACAAACTGACACCACACCCACATTTTCCAACTCGTTTAGAAGCCAACTATCACATACTTCAGAGCTGGCCCAAAATTCACAACGCCTTCTGTTCAAACCATAATAAAAATTTAAAACACGTAGTTACGTTCTAGCTGTGGGTCCAGTTCTGACATTATGTGTAGGCCTAGCTGAGGCGACCCCGAATCTTAAGTTTCGACTCGATAGGTCATTTGGTGCCCGAGCAAGACCTTAATTGGTGCTGAAAATCCACTTTTTTTCCCATGACTTGCTACGGGGTCCTTGAATGAGCTATTGGACAGAAACGTTGGGGTCTGTCTATATGGGCCGAGGCGGTCGCAATGCACCTAGTCTTGCGACTCTGGGACATTTCTAAATGTCGGCATTTTCGTGATGCAAAAATGAATTGAAGTTATTGCAAATGTACGAGGCTGTTTCTCTGTCCGAGAACCTTCTAGAGTCAAGTAACTCATCACGCACTATCGACCTGAGGTCTAGAACAGGTTTCAAAACTCTAGGTCTGACGGTTCTTTTTTAGCTCGAACAAAGGTAACTATTGCAGGCACTGTCTGTCTCTACGCACCACACTGTGTACCTCGGTCCTAGCTGTGTGTGTGTGTGTGTGTGTGTGTGTGTGATTTTTTTTTTTTATTGGAAATTTTATGGGAGAAATGACTGATTTACAGTTCATGGGGGTTGCCTAATCTCACACATGAAGTTTTGAAAAGATCTGACCTTTTTGAAATAGCCCCTATGACACCATTTAAGGCCCTCCCGGTTGGCACAGGAAGCTATAAGTAAACACATATCCTGATTAGGGTATGCCTTTACAGAATCCTGAGTTTTAAGTGTTTACATTAAGAACTGACCGATTTACATAAGGTTGAATGCACTATTCATCACACTGCTGGTTGGTTATGGAAAAACACTTTTAGGGTGATTTTAACCACTTCCGGTTGCTTCAGGAAGCTTGGAATCGACACAGGTAGACCTCATAGTGTCTTGATGGACTGTCATTGAAGACAGGTTCATAAGGCATTCATAACCCAATGTATTAATGGCAATGTATTCCTATGGGGAGTGTGTGTGTGTGTGTGTGTGTGTGAGAGAGAGAGAGCTTTTCTTTGACATCTGTTGGGAGAAATGACTGACTTACAGTTCATGAGGGTTGCCTAATCACACATATGAAGTTTTGAAAAGATCTGACCTTTTTAACCCTTCGAAACAGCACTTATGAAACAATTGTAAGGCACTTCCGGTTTACACAGCAAACTGAAAGTGAACACATATCCTCCTTGGGGTAGGCAATTATAGAATTTAGAGTTTTAAGTCTTTACATTAAGAACTGACTTATTTACGGAGGGTTTAGTGAGTGTGTGTTATTTCAGAAAATCACAGAAATCTCGCAGAGCTCCGAAGCACACTTTAAAAAGATTCATATGAACACGCTGCAACTAGATCTGTAACTGTTTAAAAAAATATATATTTTTGAACATCACCAATTTGACATTGTACGATTTATCTTAAATGACGATAGATAAATGGCTGGTTCTTTTTTGATTGACACCGTAGGTTCCTTTACTTTGACGTGAAGCGGAAAAATTATTGCTCTATTTTCATTTTGGACCTTTAATCCCAGAAAAATGGCCATAACTCAAAAACCGTTGAGGCCTAGACGCCATCTTGTTTGGGGCCAACTGCGCAATATGCCAAACCTATGCACACCAAGTTTCATCTTCGAAGTCTTTTCCATTTAGGAGATTGAAGCCACGTTGTGATTCGTGATGTTTTGTACATTTGCAATATGATTCCATTCGCCCACTTGTGGGATTTACCGGGACAGCAGAAAAATGACCAAAATTTTAAGATTTTATCAAACGGAAACCGAATGTCCGAGAAAGTTTGTTTGATGACTTCCTGGAAGATCCAGCCCTGCCGCACGGCCCGACGCCGTTCGCAAATTTTAGGAACGTTTTCGGACGTCTAGTAAGGGACCGTACATTTGCCATATAGACTTTCTCACTAACCATATGGCAAGCGTCAAAATGTTCCCTTAAGGTATGTTATAGTACTGGTCTCGTGTCCGGTCTCAAAACATATTGAGTGTCTTAGTGTGGGACACATTTGTACTGGTCTTGACTCGTTCTGAAAGGACAGCAACAGTAATACCAGCACACTCATGTAGGAGAGTTCACTTTTTGTAAAACACAAACGGCCATTGGTGTAGTATTCACATTTAAAAACCTTATTCCCTATATCAATTTTTTTTCAGTGGACATTGCGTAAACTCACTTCTTAATCCCTATCGATGAGCATCAAAGTAGTGTAGTGGAGGTATATGATTTATCAATTAAGTAGTACAATAGTTAAGTCATGCGCTAAGAAGCCTACACAATCACAAAGCACGTGAAATATATTCACATGCCTGCACACACAGCCTAGTTTCAGCAGAATAGCATCTGCAGGCAGCAAAAGTGTGCAGCTCTCAATTGGTTTTGGCATGAAGCAGCTCATAGAATAATGACATTGGTAGCAGGTAGGGTAGGAAAGATGGTTCATCTTAAAATGACTACCAGTAAATGCTAACTAAGGCAATAAGGGGGATGCAAAAAATATATTGAAAACATTTAGTCTGAAAGTGTTGGTTAGTAGGCTATTTGTGATGCGCAATTTTCAGCATATTCTGTTTGCATCAGGGGCGTAGACATGGATTGGCCTGGGTAGACACAGACCCACCCACTGGGGAGCCAGGCCTTGCCAGGCCCACCCAAACAGATTGATGTTGTTTAAGCATTGTTGTGGACTTTGACCGTCAAATTTCTGTAATGTTTACATATATAAAGTGTGATTTTTGAGAGTGAAAATCAGACAAATCTATAGGAAAACTCATAAACCATAGTGTTGCCTTTCCTCCTCTCGGCGGGCCGTTTGGGAACTTTTTGGCTAAATTAGAGTAGGCACCGCTACACCACTGTATAGGGCCAATGGAAAGGCAGCAGTCACACACAGCATGATGTTAAAAGATAAGCTGTCCATAAACTTGGACATAATAAGTCAGTAGGTTCCAGTCATAAGAATACAAAAACACAATCATTAAGCATTTCCCATTCAAAATGTCAAAACTATTACCCATTGCAAAAAACATTTAACGTTTGGCATACAAAGTAATAGGTGACCTAAAGTTTAAAATGGAACTGACAGTGTTTTAACTACTTTGCAGATATGAAACAAACAATCATAATATCAGTAATAAATATCAAATTCCCAATTTATGCTACAAAACCAACTTTATAAGAGGTTTACTTTGTTGTTTGCTATTGCCTGTATTGCACGTCATTTTGGCATTAATACATGTCACATATCAGTTTGCAAACAATGTAAAAAAAAAAAGAAGAAAGTAATTGAGTTAATGAAGATGCATACAAACGTGGTCTCTTTTTTGCTTTCTTGAGCAAGACAGCTCCAAAATGCAGGTGATTCAGCCTAGCTCAGTGCTTTCTGTGGTGATGGGGCAGTCAGCGGAAAATAGGGGTTGGTAATGTTCTCTAGTTTCTCCATGATTGGCTCAGTGTTCTGTCACTCATGGGGACACTACTCACTGAAGTCTGAGATTTCCCAATTCCGAGTGGGGCAGAAGTCATGCTGGATTGGCAGCATGGCCATTGTTGAAGATTTATGCTTTAAGCTTTTAAGCTCACAGCAAAATCTATGGGAAGAGCTAAAAAAAATTGAAGCGCCTTGGATGCATTAGAAGTCAGTGCCTAACTGCAAGCATTGCAAAGCAATCACTAGTCTGCTATTCAGTGGAGTGGGTGTGTGGTGCAAGTATGGGTTTAAGGGTATATTTTCCAACCTTAAAAGGATAAACATTCAACAATTGACTTCCAGCATGACTTCTGCTGTGCTCAAAACAACTGGAAACTCTGGAAATCTGACTTCAGTGAGTTCAAGACAGCTGGGAACTCTGAAAAAAAATAATTTTATAACGCTCATCCAACTCGGAATTGCAAGTCGGGAACTCGGGCCTCTTTCTACAGCTCCGAACTGAAGATCACTGACGTCATGATTCGACCTTGTTTTTTTCAGAGTTCCCAGTTGCCTTGAAATTACCATAAATCCAGAGAGTGTCAGACTTTGATGACAAAGTTTGCCTCACGAAGCACCCCCTTCCTGTTCAAGTGAGCACAGCACAACAAGGTGAGTCCAAAAATGTATTGTATGCTCCTGCATACAGTGCCTTGCGAAAGTATTCGGCCCCCTTGAACTTTGCGACCTTTTGCCACATTTCAGGCATTCAAACATAAAGATATAAAACTGTATTTTTCTGTGAAGAATCAACAACAAGTGGGACACAATCATGAAGTGGAACAACATTTATTGGATATTTAAAACTTTTTTAACAAATCAAAAACTGAAAAATTGGGCGTGCAAAATTATTCAGCCCCCTTAAGTTAATACTTTGTAGCGCCACCTTTTGCTGCGATTACAGCTGTAAGTCGCTTGGGGTATGTCTCTATCAGTTTTTCACATCGAGAGACTGACATTTTTTCCCATTTCTCCTTGCAAAACAGCTCGAGCTCAGTGAGGTTGGATGGAGAGCATTTGTGAACAGCAGTTTTCAGTTCTTTCCACAGATTCTCGATTGGATTCAGATCTGGACTTTGACTTGGCCATTCTAACACCTGGATATGTTTATTTTTGAACCATTCCATTGTAGATTTTGCTTTATGTTTTGGATCATTGTCTTGTTGGAAGACAAATCTCCGTCCCAGTCTCAGGTCTTTTGCAGACTCCATCAGGTTTTCTTCCAGAATGGTCCTGTATTTGGCTCCATCCATCTTCCCATCAATTTTAACCATCTTCCCTGTCCCTGCTGAAGAAAAGCAGGCCCAAACCATGATGCTGCCACCACCATGTTTGACAGTGGGGATGGTGTGTTCAGCTGTGTTGCTTTTACGCCAAACATAACGTTTTGCATTGTTGCCAAAAAGTTCAATTTTGGTTTCATCTGACCAGAGCACCTTCTTCCACATGTTTGGTGTGTCTCCCAGGTGGCTTGTGGCAAACTTTAAACAACACTTTTTATGGATATCTTTAAGAAATGGCTTTCTTCTTGCCACTCTTCCATAAAGGCCAGATTTGTGCAATATACGACTGATTGTTGTCCTATGGACAGAGTCTCCCACCTCAGCTGTAGATCTCTGCAGTTCATCCAGAGTGATCATGGGCCTCTTGGCTGCATCTCTGATCAGTCTTCTCCTTGTATGAGCTGAAAGTTTAGAGGGACGGCCAGGTCTTGGTAGATTTGCAGTGGTCTGATACTCCTTCCGTTTCAATATTATCGCTTGCACAGTGCTCCTTGGGATGTTTGAAGCTTGGGAAATCTTTTTGCATCCAAATCCGGCTTTAAACTTCTTCACAACAGTATCTCGGACCTGCCTGGTGTGTTCCTTGTTCTTCATGATGCTCTCTGCGCTTTTAACGGACCTCTGAGACTATCACAGTGCAGGTGGATTTATACGGAGATTTGATTACACAAAGGTGGATTGTATTTATCATCATTAGTAATTTATGTCAACATTGGATCATTCAGAGATCCTCATTGAACTTCTGGAGAGAGTTTGCTGCACTGAAAGTAAAGGGGCTGAATAATTTTGCACGCCCAATTTTTCAGTTTTTGATTTGTTAAAAAAGTTTGAAATATCCAATAAATGTCGTTCCACTTTATGATTGTGTCCCACTTGTTGTTGATTCTTCACAAAAAAATACAGTTTTATATCTTTATGTTTGAAGCCTGAAATGTGGCAAAAGGTCGCAAAGTTCAAGGGGGCCGAATACCTTCGCAAGGCACTGTACATTATGTAATATGCCAGGAAGACATGTATACTGTAGCTAAGAAAGTATTACTAAGTGTATGTTGTGTAGTAAGCTGTTAGTAGCCCATGTGCCTCACCCTAATAATTTGGTTCCTTTCCCCCTTCATAACGTAACCTACTGTTCTGACTTGGTGGTGCACATGTAGCCTATAGTCTGTTTTAGAGAAATGTAATGATCAAATATTGTTAGAGCTTTCATTGTCTGTTATATGCCCCCTTTATTTATCCTACGGTTCTGACTTAGTGTCCAGGGAGAATACTGTAAGAACGGCCCATGTTCTGAATTCTGTCGCTGTACATATCAAAAGTGCTGAACAGTTATATTGACTATGTCCATCCTAGCTCGCTCATTAATGTCTTAATTGAAATTACAGATTGCCTCTTATCTGCTCGTCATCTCCTTATGCCATAGTTTGTACACCTCAATTGTCAGTAGAAACCACATGTGTTTAAGCAAGTCAGCCATGTATTTTTAAAGGCAGTAAATGAGGCTGAATGGACACTGCCAGACAAGGCTCCGCTGATAGCCAGGTGTAGAAGTGGGAAGGATTCACTCCCTGCTGGTAAAAAGAAAGCTCTGCTGTTTGTTGGGGAATAATCAGAATTAGTTGGTAACATAGGTAAGATGTTCTATATTCATCAAATGTTTGTAAGTTACTTCTCATCAGAATGTTATTTTTGTATAATACTGTGGTGGGGTTGCAGTATCTGTTCTATGTCAAGACCGGAGAGAGGGGAGAGGCCGGAGAGAGGGGAGAGGCCGGAGAGAGGCTTGGGTCAGAGAGAGGGGAGAGGTCAAGCGTGTATCTCTTGGCTCCACAATGTCTGTGTGCCAGTCAGTGTGTCTCTGTGATCTTGTCAAGATAGGATGGATTTGATATATGGCTGTTGATATGTAGGATTTGTTTATGGTTCTGAGTTTGAGAAGAGAGCATAGTTTAGGAGACAAAGCTGAACGATAAATTATGCCTATGCTTTCTGGCTATGTTTGTCTTTTGCTATTAAAGGATCTCAGTTGCAATGTGTAAGGGACTCTCAGATAATTCATTGATAGACACTGAATTGATCTGAGAGTCACAGGGTTGTGATAGAGCTCATATAATTAAAGATGGACTTTGTGATAACTAACTCTGACTTGTGTGTGGTTTGCTCTCATGATTTGGTAAATAGAGGAAATTTCCACGACATGTTGTGATAGCTTTATGTACGCCCTAACAGTTTGTGGGCACCGTTTGTCACCATTATGGTGCAATTAATATATTGTTTAGTGTTGTGTTGTGGCTTTGCTGGCATGGATCAAACATTTTGGGGGGAGTTTGCTCCACCAAGATTTACATGCTAAAATCGCCACTGACGAGGAGGCTACAATTCCCGATTTGTTTATCAGTGCAATTTTGACAGCCAACTAGCTGAAAAAGTTTGAGAGGGTTTATCTAATGTTCCTTCATTACATTTTAGCTCATCCTGCTCTGGCTAGCATTAGTTGTTGATCTTGTTGTTATTGATGTGCAAAATTAATCATGAGACATTCTACCTTTTCATGGTTTTTACCGTGGTGTTTACATATTTGAAGAAATCCATTCAGGTGTATTTTGTGTCTTTTGGCAAATGCCTTCTAATGATATGAAGTCGAGTTGTTGCAACTGCCTGAAAACAAACCGTCCAGTTCAAAGTGAATGATGCCAGGCCCGTGTGGCAAATGGCTTGTTTGTATAAAGGCCTACTGTATCTCTGATTGGCTACACTGTAGCTCACTGGTCTGTGGAGACTCTGGTCCTGGACAAGACAGGATGTTTTTATTCGGTTTTATTTACTGCAGTGTCTATTAGTTGTCCAAACACACGGCCGCTACGCTACTCTATATTGATATAGAATTTTCACAAATGCCTGAGTATGCATAAATCCCAAACATTCTAAGATTTTATGAAAACGTGAAAATGACCATATCTAAGTAGTCGCTTGTCTGATTTTTTTAAGTGTCATATCCTTCCTGGGGGTGTATATGAACCGATTTTAACAATATTTCTTGTTGTTAAAAGGCTGTCAGTTCCACTTTAAATGCAACATTTCACACTCATAAGTTATTTTCAAAGAGATGGCTAACAACAGCAAGCGCTCACAGTTCTACTCACCAGATGATAATCATTTGAAAATGAACTTCTTGTTTAAAGTTATTCTTGAAAAGGGAGAAGCAAACAAATTAGCAACAACATCCTCTTTGATAACACCTGCTGCAGCAGCTGACAAAATAGCCGACAACAAAAGATAGCTAGCTAGACCGTGAGAAAACTACTGCTCGCTATTGTGCAATGACTTGTTGGCCTTCAAGCAGGCAGAAGTTTCCGTAGGTTTTTGTAAAAACGGTCCCACCCACTAAGTCAAAATGTGATTGGTTGATTCCATTGTCGCTCCAAAATGTTACCCTTATTCAGTACAATGCCTTTATCAACTCCTGATGGACTAGACAATGGCTGACATAGCTAGCTAGATGTATCTCTACATACACCAGCAAAGAGAAATCGTGATTTAATCTTTTTTTCTCTTCAGTGTTAGTCTTTTCCTTTCCATCAAACTGAAGAGATAAAATCAGATCATCATTGAAAATAATGATAATAATGATGATTATTATTATTGCATAACTCCTTAGCCCTTCTCTGAAGGTGTAGAAGGCCCATTATTTCCCACTGGGTTTGGGTTAGTGATAATTTTATAATTTTCCCTCAGCATGCATTTTTTTCTCACTATTCTGAATGTCTAAAGAATCCATATGTTCTGAAATATGAATACAGAAATACTGGACATTTTGAAGTCATTATGGTGGTGATTTGACAAAATTACAATCGTGCTCTTGAATTGGACTCACATTTTTCTGGACTCAGTTTCTCCTCCCCTCCAGTCTTGGTCTTGACTCAGACCCCTTGTCCCCCTCCTGGTCTCGGTCTTGACTCAGTTTCTCCCCCCCTCCAGTCTTGGTCTTGACTTAGACTCGATTTGCTCTGGTCTTGGTCTTAAATCGGTCTCACACAACACTGGCAAAAATGGTCAATGCAATTAGTCTGGGCAGCTATTTGGCTAACTATTTAACAAACTATATAGCAGTCTTATGGTTTGGGGGTAGAAGCTGTTCAGGGTCTTGCTGCTTTGGAACCGCTTGCTGTGCAGTAGCAGAGAGAGAGAGGATCTTGAGAACAGGAACAGGAAGCAAAGAAATTGTGCACATAGAACAGATCAATGGCAGACGGAAGAGAGGGTGGTGTGGCTTCTCCAGATGCTGTTATTTGATCTAAAACATCAGGTGTACGCCGACCCCTTATCTACAGTACATTGCCACGATTGTCAGTTTTGTAGCTGCGCTACCGCTCATCTCAGTGTGTCCTTGCTGGGATGACACAATCAATCTACTGTCGGGTAATGCCAACACCCCAGACAAACACATTGGTTCACCTTTCCATGGGAGAGGACAGTACACAGCATACCATAATGTTCTGAATAACAGCCAAGTCTACCTTGCTCTCTATTCGAATGAATCGCTTGGAAGGAACTAGCATAAGTTCAAAATCTGTCAGAAACTGCTAAATTACATGTTCACTACCCTGCCGCTCTCCGGGGATGTGCAACTCAACCCTGGGCCTAACATCACCGAGCCAGTGATACTCACCAAATTGGAAAGCAGTGGATGGCCTCATCCTCTAATCATCACCGCTGCGGAAGTAGGTGAGTGCTATGGTCCCATGATTTCTCTCGAGTCACATGGCTCTAAGATTAAATTTGACTCTCCAAACATATCCAAGTCTCTATAGGCGATCCGCGACTCTGCTTCTGGCACGCAAGCTGTTTTAATTAGTTCCCCGCATCCAGTGTGAGCGGAAGGGATAGTTAATTGCACTACCGAACTACCCCTAATCAAATTGAAACAAAATGACCTAAACCCAGCCATCAGAAAACACATATAATACAACTTTTTTGAATGTGTCAATCACTCTTGAGTCATCTGGGACCCGCGAGCTAAGCCAAAGGGACTACTAGGGGGCACTTGAACATTTTCAGTGTCATTCCAAAAAGTGATCCAATTCAACATTTTCTCACAGACTCTCTTGACTTCCTCTGCCTCTCAGAGACATGGCTCCATAAAAACTATCCATCTGCTGCTTTGATTGAAAAATATATATAATAATAATAAAATGTACCTGGCAACAATGTTTTCAGGAGAGACAGAATTGAGGGAAGAGGAGGGGGTCTGATGATTTACATTACAGGACATATCCGATGTAAACAAATTGAGTGGTCATATGATAATGAACTAGAATGTTATATTTAGGCCAATACAGTCTCTCCCTAAATGTATTTTACCCTTATTGGGATGTGTATACCGCCTTCCACCAAAATTGTGTTTTGTTATCAGTTTAATAACATGTTTAGGGAATGTGATTTTGGGAAAGAGGTCATCTTAATGGGATACTTAATTAACATTGATTATGACAACATTAACAACATTAATTATGAAGACAAGTCTTATAGGAAAACACTCAAACGGATCACTTAACACCTTTGACCTTACACAGCTAGTTAAAGGGCCAACTTGGGTGACTTGTTGTTCTAAAACACAAACTGATCTGTTGTTCAGTAATAAACCACAGAGAGTGACTAAATCATTCAATATGGTTACTGGGCTGTCTGATCAAAATCTGACACTTATAGCCAAAAGGCTTTCCAAGAACAGGTTTAACCTCTCTACTGTTAGAAAGCCTGATCAGCTCAGAATACCTAAGAGATAATTAAATTATTTTGAAAACACAATTAAGGGAATTAACTGGAATGATCTCTTGTCCTACACAGATGTGGAAGCTGATAGTCAGGTTTTTCTATCCACAATCCAGACTACAGTAAATGGTTTCCTAAAAAAAATCAAATCCAAACCTGGCCAAAAGAGCACTCTTCCTTGGCTAAATGGAGAAATCTGGAAACTGATGAAATAACAAGATCATGCTCTAAAAACAGCCTTAAAGTCCAAATTAGAGCATGACAGATGTAAGTTTACCTTGTTGAGAAAAAAGGTGATGAAAGAAACCAGACAGGCCAAGGCAAACTTTTTTTATTAACATAATTGGTGAAGCAAAGGGAAATTCTAAATTGATCTGGGAGAGACCATAGTAACACTGCAAAAAGACTAGAAATCAAAGTGAATGACAGTCTAAAACAGGATGCAGTCGAAATAGCAACAGCCTTCAATTCCTACTTTGTTGACTCTGTCAAGGCACTGACACAGAACCCCTCCACTGGTTTCTTGGGCTCAGCGCTAGTGAATAAAACTCAACGTGTCTTCATCATCATAAGGGAGGTTTCTGAGTGAGAGGTGAACAAGGTGATTAGCTCACTAAAGAACTATAAAGCAAAAGATGTGTTCACCAACAGATATATTAGTCAGGTGGTGTTTCCAAGGGTGTGGAAGTCGTGACCCTGCTGACATGAGTCACTACAGGCCCATTAGTACTACAGACCTGTGGTGTCGAAGGTTGCTGAAAAGTGTGCAGCAAAGCAACTGATTGCCCACCTCAACAACAGCCCCTTCACATTACACTCCATTCAGTTTGGCTTCAGAGCAAAACACTCCACATAAACAGCCAACTGCTATCTTCTGGTAAATGGACAAAGGGGGCATTGTTGGGGCTGTATTTCTAGACCCAATGAAAGCTTTTGATACTGTTAACCATGACTTTCTCATCACAAAACTGTCCAAACTCAACTTTTCCCCTGATGCATTGAGATAGATGAAATCAACCAAACTCAACCTAGCTAATTTCTGATTCATTTTCACTACAGAGGTAGCAAAACTGTACTTCAAATATATGATACTCCCCCACTTAACATATTGATTTACTAGTTGGGCCCAAGCTTGGCGTACAACATTAAAACCCATTCAGTCTGTCTGCAAACAGACTCTCAGTGCTTGATAGAAAGCACAATAGCCGTCATGACTATTACCTCCTCAGACAGCATGAACTCCTGAATTGGAAAAAATCTTCTGCAATGTAGTCAAGATCCTAAATGGCCTGGCTCCTCCTCCACTCAGTACTTTTGTTAAACAGAAAACCCAAACCCATGGCAGCAGATACATAAGGTCTGCCATGAGAGGTGACTGTATAGTTCCCTTAAGAAAAACCACCTTTAGTCAATCTCCTTTCTCTGCCAGAGCTTCCCATGTCTGGAACACACTGCCATTAGACACACAACTGCACCACCTATCACTCCTTCACAAAAACATGAAGACATAGCTAAAGGCCAATCAGACTTGTGAAAATACTCCCCTAAATGTGTATTGCTGCTTTCCATGTCTGTAGCTTGTGAGGTGTTGGAAGACTTTGTTGCTTTTATGTGTTTTGTTTTGTTGCTTGTTGTGCTATTTCTCTGTCTGCATGCTACTTGTTGCTTGTCCTATGTTGCTCTGCATGTGCTCTTTGCTCATTGATTGTCAATATTGTTATTGTCATTGTTTTTAATAACCTGCCCAGGGACTGCGGTTGAAAATGAGCCTGCTGACAAAAACTGGCACTTGCACTGAAATGATGATTAATGTGCACTATCCCTGTAAATGTTTGAGTTTATTTTTATAGTCTGACTTGGGTGGCTGGAGTCTTTGACAATTTATAGGGCCTTTCTCTGACACTGCCTGGTATAGTGGTCCTGGATGGCCGGAAGCTCGGCCCGAGTGATGTACTGGCCCGTAACCAGTAGCCTTTGTAATCGCCTATCGGTAGAATGCCAAGCAATTGCCATGGCAAGAGGTGGTGCAGCCAGTCAAGATGCTCTCAATGGTGCAGCTGTAGAACAACTTTTTGAGGATCTGAGGGCCCGTGCCAAATAATTTCAGCCTCCTGAGGGGGAAGAGGCATTGTCGTGCCCTCTTCACAACTGTGTATGTGTGTTTGGACCATGATAGAGCCTTAGTGATGTGGACACCGAGAAACCTGAAGTTCTCGACCCACTCCATTACAGTCCCAGTCGATGTGAATGGGGGTGCGCTCGGCCCTCTGTTTCCTGTAGTCCACAATCAGCTTCTTTGTCTTGCTGATGATTTTTTAAGTTTTTTTTTTACTTGGCAATAATTTAAGATCAAATTCTTATTTACAATGATGGCCTAGGAACAGTGGGTTAACTGCCTTGTTCAGGGGCAGAACAAAATACTTTTACATTGTCAGCTCTGGGATTCAATCTAGTAACCTTTTGGTTACTGGCCCAACACTCTAACCACTAGGCTACCTGCCGCCATTGAGGGACAGGTTGTTGTATTAGCATCACACTGCCTGCCAGGTCTCTGACCTCCTCACTATAGGCTGTCTCTACGTCGTCTGTGATCAGGCCTACCACCATCGTGTCATCAGCAAACTTAATGATGGTGTTGGAGTAGTGCGCAGTCACGCAGTCGTGGGTGAACAGGGATTACAGGAGGAGACTAAGCAGACACCCCTGAGGGGCACCCGTGTTGAGGGTCAGTGTGGCAAATATGTTGTTGCCTACCCTCACCACCTGGGGGCGTCCCGCCAGGAAGTCCAGGGTCCAGTTGTAGAGGGAGGTGTTCATTCCCAGCTTATTGTTTGGCTTGGAGGGCACTTTGGTGTTGAATGTTGAGCTGTAGTCAATGAACAACATTCTCATGTAGGTGTTCCTTTTGTCCAAGTGGGAAAGGGCAGTGTGGAGTGCAATAGAGATTGCATCATCTGTGGATCTGTTGGGGCGCTATGCAAATTGGAGTGGGTCTAGGATGTCTGGGATGATGCTGTTGATGTGACACACCATGACCAGCCTTTCAAAGCATTTCATGGCTACAGATGTTAGTGCTACTGGGCGATAGTATTTAGACAGGTTACCTTGGCATTCATATGAGAGTTTCGGTAGAGAATGTGTGATCAACAAATCGAGTTGGTCCCCATTACAATAAGCATACCTTGATATATTTAAATTATTTCCACTCTTCATCTCCCCGTTATTCATGAGCTGTCTGTGTAATCATCAACTCGATTTTGCAAAATATAGAAGCTATTCTGTCAGGAGGTTATTTAGCAAGCTTAGCAACTTTGGACTTTTCACTTTTGCTTGACTGCCGTTACAAAGTTGGTATGATTTGACAACGCTATACTCTCCAGAGGACGTTGTTGGCACCTTAATTGGGGAGGACGGGGCTTGTAATAATGGTAAGAGTGGAATAATTGGAATGGAATCAAATACATCAAACACATGGTTTCCATGTGTTCGATTCCATTCCATTCACTCCATTCCAGCCATTATTATGAGCCGTCCTCCCCCCAGCAACCTCCTGTGATACTGGGGGTAGGCTATGTGCGCCCTGAACACGTTCTGTGTTGAGCTAGCCTACTGCTGAAATGCACTGAAATAATTGAGGAACATGACAACGCTCTGAATTTATGAACATACTTTTTTCGCCATTCACAACAATGTCAATGGCGGTCAGAGATAGTTACTCTATTATTAAATATCAGTTTACTTTGCTCTAAAATCTTTACATAGTGGCTCAGCCAAGCTGACAAGGTAGCACAGCGCCCCTCTTATTTGGGGAGAACGCTGGCATAGTGACCATATCTTGCGCTCTAAAAACAAACGGTTCTATATAGTGCCAAATAAGGGTATTTTGGCTTGTAGCCATAGCGGAACCATATTTTGAAGGTTCTATAAATAACCATGCCCATAAGGAACTAAATGGAACCAGTATACACTATCAGTCAAAGGTTTTAGAACATCTATTTTTTTCTTTATTTTTTTCTATTTTCTACATTGTAGAATAATAGTGAAGACATCAAAACTATGAAATAACACATTTGGAATCCTGTAGTAACCAAAAAAGTTTTAAACAAATCAAAATATGTTTTATATTTGAGATTCTTCAAATAGCCACCCTTTGCCTTGATGACAGATTTGCACACTCTTGGCATTCTCTCAACCAGCTTCATGAGGTAGTCACCTGGAAAGCATTTGAATTAACAGGTGTGCCTTCTTCATTCCAGTCCATATTATGGCAAGAACAGCTCAAATAAGCAAAGAGAAATGGCAGTCCATCATTACTTTAGGACATGAAGGTCAGTCAATATGGATCATTTCAAGAAGTTTGAAAGTTTCTTTAAGTGCAGTCACAAAAACCATCAAGTGACATGATGAAACTGGCTCTCATGAGGATCGCCACAGGAATGGAAGATCCAGAGTTACCTCTGCTGCAGAAGATAAGTTCATTAGAGTTACCAGCCTTAGAAATTGCAGCCCAAATAAATTATTCACATAGTTCAAGTAACAGACACATCTCAGCATCAACTGTTCAGAGGATACTGTGTGAATCAGGCCTTCATGGTCGAATTTCTGTAAAGAAACCACTACTAAAGCACACCAACAAGACGAAGAGACTTGCTTGGGCCAAGAAAAATGAGCAATGGACATTAGAGGAGGAGGTGTTGTGGTGCTTTGCTGGTGACACTGTCTGTGATTTATTTAGAATTCAAGGCACACTTAAACAGCATGGCTACCACAGCATTCTGCAGCTATACACCATCCCATCTGGTTTGGGCTTAATGGGACTATCATTTGTTTTTCAATAGGACAATGACCCAACACACCTCCAGGCTGTGTAAGGGTTATTTGACCAAGAAGGAGAGTGATGGAGTGCTGCATCAGATGACCTGGCCTCCACAATCCCCAAATCTCAACCAAATTGAGATGGTTTGGGATGAGTTGGACCACAGAGTGAAGGAAAAGCAGCCGACAAGTGCTCAGCATATGTGGGAACTCCTTCAAGACTGTTGGAAAAGCATTCCAGATGAATCTGGTTGAGAGAATGCCAAGAGTGTGCAAATCTATCATCAAGGCAAAGGGTGGCTATTTGAAGAATCTCAAATATACAATTTATTTTGATTTGTTTAACCCTTTTTGGATTACTACATGATTCCATATGTGTTATTTCATAGTTTTGATGACTTCACCTTTATTCTACAATGTAGAAAAAAAGAAAAATAAAGAAATACCCTTCAATGAGTAGTTGTTCTAAATCTTTTGACCGGTGGTGTAGTGCTATAAAGATCCATTTCCTAAGGTTCTATAGAGGACCATTAAAAAAGCTTCTACAGTATATAGTGTCACGTGATGAACGACGTCCGAAGCTTCATTTCGTCGAACAACCCCCTGATTGGTTTGATATTGGTTTCAGTGGAAGACAAAAATGCCTCGCGGCGCACCTTCTCCAGAGTGTGTGTCATCTACAGTATAATGACTTGGCAGGTCTAAATGATTTTGACCAGCAGATGACACTAGTGTACACTGCATAGATCAAAGCCTCAAGTAATTAACCTATTTTCAACACAATTGGCTGGAAAGCTTCAACGCTTCAGGAAGCTTAATTTCCCAATCACTACTGGACCAGCTAGGAGTCTCTGAGAAGAGAATTGGGAACTACAGACTTTATCAACCGTTCTCAATTGACACAAGACCATACATGAGTCTTTCACAAGACACAATCACTGGTCAATCACCTGTAATATACAATAACATAAAACAATAAATTAGTTCAACTGGAATGACCCTCTCACTCATGGTTGCACAAACATTTTAGAATGAGCCGCCGCCACGACATTTTCCTTATCAGTAAAAGAAGAAAGATTACGCTCAGAATTCTGTAAAACACAGAGAAAATTAGAGAAACAGCCTTGAGAAGTAGTTTCTCTTCGCAGGATATACACCATTAGACCAACTCATTAGAGCAGTCATTAATAAATACTTTAACCTCTAAATAGACTGTCTTTATCCACTTATTGCTGGGAGCTGCATGAATATGAGATGAATAGAGGTCTAATTATGGGTTTGTGGGGCCTTCTAAAAGATGTCCTATATTACTAATATGATCATGATGATATCACATACTGGCTATGCGATTCTCTGACTAACGTTGATTATTTTCAAGTAAGATCTGATCCAGCCAACCTGTTGGAGCAGAGGCAATAATACAATATGCTTCATGTAAAGTGTGTGTGGTCTCATGGTGTGTAGGACTGTATAGGTGTCTGCAGAGAGCTGCTATAATGCGTGTGTCTGGCTGGCTGTGTGAAGTGCCTTCAGGGTGAATCGTGTGTGTGTGTGTGTGTGTGTGTGTGTGTGACTTGATTTTTTAAAAGTACATTCTTGAAGTGGTGAGTAAAATCTAATCAAATGTTATTTGTCACATTCTTAGTAAACAAGAGGTGTAGACTAAGTGAAATGCTTACTTATGCTTGCTTCCCAACAACGCAGAGAGAAAAATAGTATAACACAACAAATAAATACACAATACTAACGGTAACTTATATACACTGCTCAAAAAATAAAGGGAACACTTAAACAACACAATGTAACTCCAAGTCAATCACACTTCTGTGAAATCAAACTGTCCACTTAGGAAGCAACACTAATTGGAAATAAATTTCACATGCTGTTGTGCAAATGGTATAGACAACAGGTGGAAATTATAGGCAATTAGCAAGACACCCCCAATAAAGGAGTGGTTCTGCAGGTGATAACCACAGACCACTTCTCAGTTCCTATGCTTCCTGGCTGATGTTTTGGTCACTTTTGAATGCTGCCGGTGCTTTCACTCTAGTGGTAGCATGAGACGGAGTCTACAACCCACACAAGTGGCTCAGGTAGTGCAGCTCATCCAGGATGGCACATCAATGCGAGCTGTGGCAAGAAGTTTTGCTGTGTCTGTCAGCATAGTGTCCAGAGCATGGAGGCACTACCAGGAGACAGGCCTGTACATCAGGATACATGGAGGAGGCCGTAGGAGGGCAACAACCCAGCAGCAGGACCGCTACCTCTGCCTTTGTGCAAGGAGGAGCAGGAAGAGCATTGCCAGAGCCCTGCAAAATGACCTCCAGCAGGCCACAATGTGCATGTGTCTGCTCAAATGATCTGAAACAGACTGAGGGTGGTATGAGGGCCCGACGTCCACAGGTGGGGGTTGAACATTCTGCTGCCTGCAACATCCTCCAGCATGACCGGTTTGGCGGTGGGTCAGTCATGGTGTGGGGTGGCATTTCTTTGGGAGGCCGCACAGCCCTCCATGTGCTCGCCAGAGGTAGCCTGACTGCCATTAGGTACCGAGATGAGATCCTCAGACCCCTTGTGAGACCATATGCTGGTGCGGTTTGCCCTGGGTTCCTCCTAATGCAAGACAATGCTAGACCTCATGTGGCTGGAGTGTGTCAGCAGTTCCTGCAAGAGGAAGGCATTGATGCTATGGACTGGCCCGCCCGTTCCCCAGACCTGAATCCAATTGAGCACATCTGGGACATCATGTCTCGCTCCATCCACCAACGCCACGTTGCACCATAGACTGTCCAGGAGTTGGCGGATGCTTTAGTCCAGGTCTGGGAGGAGATCCCTCAGGAGACCATCCGCCACCTCATCAAGAGCATGCCCAGGCGTTGTAGGGAGGTCATACAGGCACTACTGAGTCTCATTTTGACTTGTTTTAAGGACTTTACATCAAAGTTGGATCAGTCTGTAGTGTGGTTTTCCACTTTAATTTTGAGTGTGTCTCCAAATCCAGACCTCCATGGGTTGCTAAATTTGATTTCCATACTTTTTGTGTGATTTTATTGTCAGCACATTCAACTATGTAAAGAAAAAAGTATTTCATAAGAATATTTCATTCATTCAGATCTAGGATGTGTTATTTTAGTGTTCCCTTTATTTTTTTGAGAAGTGTATATAGGTTACCAGTACCGAGTTGATATGCAGGGGTACAAGGTAATTTAGGTAGATAATTTATGTGTATATATACGTAGGTGGTAAAGCGACTAGGCAACGGGATAGATAATAAACAGTAGCAGCGTATATGATGAGTCAAAAGAGTTATTGGAAAAGGGGGTCAGTGCAGATTGTCAGAGTAACTATACTTTGAACAAAAATATAAATGCAACTTTGACAATTTCAACGATTTTATTGAGTCACAGTTCATAAAAGGAAATCAGTCAATTGAAATAGATAAAAGGCCCTAATCTATGGATTTCACATGACCGGGGAGGGGCGCAGCCATGGGTGGGCCTGGGAGGGCATAGGCCCACCTATTTGGGAGCCAGGCCCACTCACTGGGGTGCCAGGCCCAGCCAATCAGAATGGGTTTTTCCCCACAAAAGGGCTTTATTACAGACAGAAATACTCCTCAGTTTCATCAGCTGTCCAGGTGGCTGGTCTCAGACGATCCTGCAGGTGAAGAAGCCGGATATGTGGAGGTCCTGGGCTGGCGTGGTTACAAGTGGTCTGCGGATATGAGGCCGGTTGGACGTACTGCCAAATTCTCTATTGTCTCTATTGTCTTAACAAATTTGAAATGTAACTTTTTATTTCAGCTCATAAAACATGGAACCAAAACTTTACATGTTGCGTTTATATTTTTGTTCAGTATATTTTAGCAGTCTTTCTGTTTAGTGGCAGAAGTTGTTCAGGGTCCTATTGGTTCCAGACTTGGGGCATCGGTACTGCTTGCCATGCGGAGAGAACAGTCTATGACTTGAGTGGCTGGAGTCAATAGTGGAGAATGCATTCACGGTAAATGCTGCATATGTCTGCTCAATCGGAAAATGTACTTTATATTTCAATTGAACAATCTGTAACGCGTCAGCGATACATATTGAATAGAGTCCTTACTCTCAGTTGGCTGTGTTGTGTTGTCACATTCTGCAGACTGAAGTGGGATGTTCAGAGTCATCTCATTCAGAGGCATCTCTCCCTGTTTTGGGCTGTGTCCCAAATGGCACCCTATTCCCTATGTGGTGCATTACTTTTGACCTGGTCTAAATTAGTGCACCACTTAGGGAATTAGGTGCCATTTTGGACGTAGCTCCTGTTTTGGCCTTTTGTTGTAGGGAGGTGTGTCCTACCTGTGTACTTGCCGCAGGTTCTATAGACTCCATCGATTTTCCTCTTTTCCCAGTCGGAGCCCTTTCTCTCAAATCAATTCTGGGAAATTGCTTGTTCACCAACAAATGACAGTTGGAAACCAGAGGAGTGTGAAGGGCAGAATTCCGAGGGCTATCCTGGGTTTTTGTTCTGTCAGCTAGAGACGGGACGGAGCGTTTGTGGAGGGAGAACTCAAAGGTGTGTGTGTGTGTGTGTGTGTGTGTGTGTGTGTGTGTGTGTGTGTGTGTGTGTGTGTGTGTGTGTGTGTGTGTGTGTGTGTGTGTGTGTGTGTGACAGCTGGTGGAACAAAGGGCATGGCCATCACACCATAATGTGCTGCACGCCACTCAGTCAGACACATGCACATTACACACCGCACGCACGCAGTCTCATCTTCTGACAAACATACACACACACACCCACACATGCACACACACAGTCTGGAGATAGGAGAGAGAATAGTGTGGGCTAGCTCAAGGACAGAGAGAGGTTATCGGTCCGAATGACCACTTAGACAGTTTATTTTGTTGATGTTTTCATGGATGGAACTCAGCAGTGATATTGATCTGTTTATCTCCCACATACACTTTGTCTTGCACTGAGGTGTGTGTCTCTCTCTCACTCCTGCTCTCTCTCGATCTCTCTCTCTATCTGTCTGAATGTGTGTTTGAAATATGTTGTTTTCATTTGTGAGGAAATTCAGGGAACTGTTTAAATAGTAAAGGGTCTATTATCCCCCCACCTTTGACCCTGTTCCTCCTTGTTAGCCAAATAGCCAACTTTGCCTGAGCAAACAGAAAAGTCAACACACATTTGGCCTTTTCCTTATTCGAATACTAGTACACCATTATAAACATCCCGACAGTTAACTCCACCCCCAACCTCTCACACAGACATTCCAAAAGAGACATTAATGGCATTAACCTGGCACACACAGAAAACACATGATGCACAGTTTCACTCGTGACACAGAAAGGACACCCCTGTCCGACTCCTGCGTCAACTGTGCCAACCAGCTATTAGTGGCCAGGGCTCCATGTAGAACCCTCCACTGGAGGTCCCTCGACCTCTTTGGTACTGAAAGTTTGTAGAGCTGCCTCCATCTAAAACCCACCATGCTCTCTACCCCACATACCCCCTGCCACTGATGTGCCTTCACTCCTGTTATGTTCCTAATGTTTTTCACTTTAATTTCTCACCTTAATGCAGACGTTGTAGAGGGCTTTACCTCCCATCCCCTTTACCTCCCATCCCTTTATGTAGCAGGGTTTCGCCTGCTACATAAGTTCTGTTATACTCACAGACATGATTCAAACCGTTTTAGAAACTTCAGAGTGTTTTCTATCCACATATACTAATAATATGCATATCTTATCTTCTGGGGATGAGTAGCAGGCAGTTGAATTTGGGCATGCATTTCATCCGGACGTGAAAATACTGAATGGACACAACAGTCAGGTCTCTCTCTCTCTCTCTCTGTTCTTTATCCATCACTCTCACCCTCCTTTTCCCCTTTTTCTTTCCTCTCTCGCTATATTTATCCCTTTCTATTTTTATTCATCACTCTTAGTTCTACCCTTGCACCCTTCCTCAATGCCTTTCTCTACATTACACTCTCTCAATCTCCCTATCTTTTTCTGAGATAGCATGTTATATGTAATTTATAATGGAAATGCTTAAAGAAACTAGCAGGCACATATACACAAACCAACAAAAAACATTACAAACCTCACATAACAGTCAGTCATGACTGTCTCACACAGAGAGACACAGAGTTATCAATAAACATGTATTTTTCTATTTCCCCTCCAGTCTAACCCTTTAACTCATTTCAAATGAAAACTGAAAATTCTTTCAGAATTCAGCTCACCTTCACAGCCCAGTGTATGAATACTGGACTACCAACGTCTGAACATAGACTATACTGGCTAGATCACCACGGACATCTCACTCTCGCTCTCACTCACTCTCACTCGCTCTCTTCCCCCTCTCTCTTCCCCCTCTCTCTTCCCCTCTCTCTTCTTTCCCCCCTCATTCTATCAATTCAATTCAAAGGGCTTTATTGGCCTGGGAAACATATGTTTACATTGCCAAAGCAAGTGAAATAGATAATAAACAAAAGTGAAATAAACAATTAAAAAAATTAACAGTAAACATTACACTCCCAAAAGTTCCAAAATAATAAAAACATTAGTTTATATTAGAGGTCGACCGATTAATCGGAATGGCCGATTAATTAGGGCCGATTTCAAGTTTTCATAACAATCGGAAATCGGTATTTTTTTTACACCTTTTATTTAATCTTTATTTAACTAGGCAAGTCAGATAAGAACACATTCTTATTTTCAATGACGGCCTAGGAACAGTGGGTTAACTGCCTTGTTCAGGGGCAGAACGACAGATTTTCACCTTGTCAGCTCGGGGGAAACAATCTTGCAACCTTACCCAGTCCGACGCAATAACAACCTGCCTCTCTCTCGTTGCACTCCACAAGGAGGCTGCCTGTTACGCAAATGCAGTAAGCCAAGGTAAGTTGCTAGCTAGCATTAAACTTATCTTATAAAAAACAATCGATCATAATCACTAGTTAACTACACATGGTTGATGATATTACTAGATATTATCTAGCGTGTCCTGAGTTGCATATAATCTGACTGAGCATACAAGCATACAAGTATCTGACTGAGCGGTGGTAGGCAGATGCAGGCACGTAGACATTCATTCAAACAGCACTTTTGTGCGTTTTACCAGCAGCTCTTCGTTGTGCTTCAAGCATTGCGCTGTTTATGACTTCAAGCCTATCAACTCCCGAGATGAGGCTCGTGTAACCGAAGTGAAATGGCTAGCTAGTTAGCGCGTGCTAATTGTCGTTGTGATTTTTGGTTCGAGCCCAAGGAAGAAGCGAGGAGCGGGACGGAAGCTATACTGTTACACTGGCAATACTTGTGCCTATAAGAACATCCAATAGTCAAAGGTTAATGAAATTCTAATGGTATAGAGGGAAATAGTCCTATAATTCCTATAATAACTACAACCTAAAACTTCTTACCTGGGAATATTGAAGACTCATGTTAAAAGGAACCACCAGCTTTCATATGTTCTCATGTTCTGAGTAAGGAACTGAAACGTTAGCTTTCTAACATGGCACATATTTTACATGGAGCATATTGCACTTTTACTTTCTTCTCCAACACTTTGTTTTTGCATTATTTAAACCAAATTGAACATGTTTCATTATTTACTTGAGGCTAAATAAATTTTATTGATGTATTATATTAAGTTAAAATAAGTGTTCATTCAGTATTGTTGTAATTGTCATTATTACAAATAAATAAATAAAATTGGCAGATTAATCTTTTATGACTTTTATGGTCCTCCAATAATCGGTATCGGTATCGGCGTTGAAAAATCATAATCGGTCGACCTCTAGTTTATATACAGCATTGTAACGATGAGCAAATAGTTAAAGTACAAAAGGGAAAATAAATCAAAAGAAAGCAGCTTAATTTAATTTTAAACCCCAAATCTGTTTTGCATGAAGAAACAACCTGTCATTCATCACAAACTTTGTGAATATCTGGGTTTTCCCTCTTCACAATGCAGAAAGACTGCATTTAATCAGTGGGCACCACTCATTTTTTATAACAACACCACCTTTCTTAATTGTTTTCTCTACTAAAGTCGAGGTTTATTATTATTACTTTGTTTGCTAAAGGTATTGCATAGGTGTAAACATAATTTATACAAGATGGCACTTCTATAGCAGCACCTTTATACCCTCTGACTGCATTATAAACCATCAATAAATAATATTGTAAACAATGCTTGTCAAGAAATGTTTATTTTGTCTGAAATTGTGTTTATTTTGTCTGATCGTGTGCTAGTCACTGCTGTCTGGGGAAGAAATCGTGGAGGTCGGCTTCTCTGTGTAGAAGATGCTGCACATGCACAAGAAAGTTTTAGTTTTTGACAAAAGAGATTACTATCAGTAATTAGTATCAGTGCCACAGAAAACAATCACATAAATCAATGATATTACAGCAATACATAATCAAATTAAAAGTGAAAATCATTTACATTACAGATAAAAATGCACCTCTGAATGGAGCCAGTTGTCTGAGTTCCAAATTTGACATTTCCAGGATTCTTTTTTGGATGGCTGGTGTGATAAACAATTAGAATGTGGAGGCGATGGCAGTAGCACACATCATCTTCATTTCTCATTGTTATGTGTGTCTTTGTGGTTTTTGTGGTGTGTAATGATTTCAATACATGGTGGGACAAAAATGACCCTAAGACAATCGTTGTACTCTGGTGGTATACACCTTTCATGGAAATATGAACAAAGGCGATGTTTCACTTTTTCTAATGTTGGGGTCACTCTAGGAAAACTCATCAAATTTCAAGTTGAAAAAAAAACATTTAAGGGGTTTTCTTTGCTGTTAAACATAGTGGCGGGTCATTTTTGACCCTAAAGACAACACAAGGGTTAAATATTCTCTATATGGGCAATTGGGGTTGGGAAACACAGTTATATCAGTGCAGCACAGTAAAGTGCTGCACATTATAGACTTCAATGTTTGGCCTCATGGACGGTTGGAGCCCCGTGCTGGCTATGCATCGCAATACTCTTCACTTTACTTCTGAAGTGTGCATTTGTCCACAACCCACATCAAATCAAATCAAATCAAATGTACTTTGTCACATGCGCCGAATACAACAGGTGAAATTCTTACTTACAAACCCTTTACCCAACAACACAGTTTTAAGAAAAATACCACAAAAAAATAAGAAATAAAAGTAACAAAGAGCTGCAGTAAAACAACAATAGTGAGGATATATACAGGGGGTACCAGTACAGAGTCAATATGCGAGGGCACCGGTTAGTGCCGTAAAAGAGGGGGGAGGGGGGGGGGGGGCAATGCAAGTAGTCTAGGTTGTCACGCCTTGATCTGTTTCACCAGTCCTTGTGCTTGTCTCCACCCCCTCCAGATGTCGCCCATTTTCCCCATTATCTCCTGGGTACTTATACATGTGTTCTCTGTTTGTCTGTTGCAAGTTTGTCTTGTTTGTCAAGTCAACCAGCTTTTTCCAGTCTCTCTTTTTTTTGCCCTCCTGGTTTTGACCCTTGCCTGTCCTGACTCTGAGCCAGCCTGTCTGACCACTCTGCCTGCCACTGAGCCTGCCTGCGACCTGTACCTTTTCCCCACCTCTGGATTATTTGACCTCTGCCTACCCTGACCATGAGCCTGCCTGCCGTCCGGTACCGTTACCCCACCTCTGGTTTTCTGACCCCTGCCTGCCTTGACCTGTCGTTTGCCTGCCCCTGTTGCTGTAATAAACATTGTTACTTCAACACAGTCTGTATTTGGGTCTTACATGAAATGTGATATTGGTAGCCATTTTATTAGATGGGGGTAGAAGCTGTTTAGAAGCCCCTTGAACCTAGACTTGACGCTCCATTACCACTTGCCATGCAGTAGCAGAGAGAACAGACTATGACTAGGGTGGCTGACAATTTTTAGGGCCTTCCTCTGACACCGCCAGGTATAGAGGTCCTGGATGACAGGAAGCTTAGCCCCAGTGATTGCCTGGGCCATACACACTACCCTGCCTTGCAACCAGATGCTCTCGATGGTGCAACTGTTGAACCTTTTGAGGATCTGAGGACCCATTCCAAATCTTTTCAGTCTCCTGAGGGGGAATACATTTTGGTGTGCCCTCTTCACGACTGTCTTGGGGTGTATGGACCATGTTAGTTTGTTCGTGATGTGGAACAAGGAACTTGAAGCTCTCAACCTGCTCCACTACAGCCCCGTCGATGAGAGTGCTCGGTACTCCTTTTCCTGTAGTCCACAATCATCTCCTTTGTCTTGATCACGTTGAGAGGGAGATTGTTGTCCTGGCACCACACGGCCAGGTCTCTGACCTCGTCCCTATAGCCTGTCTCATCGTTGTCGGTGATCAGGCACTGTTGTGTCATCTCCAAACTTAATGATTGTGTTGAAGTCATGCCTGGCCTTGCAGTCATGAGTGAACAGGGAGTACAGGAGGGGACTGAGCCTGCAACCCTGAGGGCCCCCCATGTTGAGGATCAGCATGGCGGATGTGTTGTTACCTACTTTTACCACCTGGGGGGACCCCATCATAAAGTCCAGGATCCAGTTGCAGAGGGGGGTGTTTAGTCCCAGGGTCCTTAGTTTAGTGATGAGCTTTGAGGGCACTATGGTGTTGGTGGTGATCCTCTGTAGCTCAGTTGGTAGAGCATGGCAATTGCAACTAATGGAGATGCCATAATGGCACAGATACAAAAGATGAGACTTCCTTCTATATATACGGTGTCAATTGTTTCGGTTGTGACCGTTTCGGTTTAAACAATTTTGACTTATAGACTTACTTGAATGAATCCATATAGTTAGCATATAGCTGGCTAGCTTTCATTCGGCAATGTACATCCTAGCAAACATATATATTTGAATTCAAAAACTATACTTTACATATTTCTTGAAATATTAGATGTTCGGTAGTGACACTTCTTAAAAATACATGAAGATTTACCAACAAACACACAAATGTTCTCCAAAATGCTTTATTTTCAAACATGAAGTTTAGACAAAAACTCGAAAAGTTCCATTACAGTCCTTTAGAAACATGTCAAACGATGTATGGAATCAATCGTTAGGATGTTTTTAACATAAAACATCAATAACCTTCCAACCTGAGAATTCCTTTCTCTTCAGAAAAAGCACTGGAACAAGAGGTAACTCTGTCGGGAGCGCGCATCATGAGACCAAGGCTCTCTGCCAGACCACTGACTCAAACAGCTCTCATGAGCCCCTCCTATATAGTAGAATCCTCAAACCAGTTTCTAAAGACTCTTGACATCTAGTGGAAGCCCTAGGAAGTGCAACCTCATCCATATCTCAATGTGTACTTGGTAGGCCAAGCTTTGAAAAACTACAAACCTCAGATGTCCCACTTCCTGGTTGGATTTTTCTCAGGTTTTCACCTGCCATATGAGTTCTGTTATACTCACAGACATCATTCAAACAGTTTTAGAAATCAGAGTGTTTTCTATCCAATACTAATAATAATATGCATATATTAGCATCTGAGACAGAGTAAGAGGGAGTTCACTCTAGGCATGCAATTCATCCAAAAGTGGATAACGCCATTTTTTGGGAAAATATGATGGAAACCCATTTAATTTCGATGATTTATTTGGTACATGGGAATTTACCTGCAGAAGGTATTTTTATGTACACTACGTCATCACTCACAGCCTTTTATCAAGTCAATTTGATAGAAACCTAGCTACAGAGAGAAATAATTACTACGGGAGACAAAATAACAAATTTTATTTCACCTTTATTTCACATATCAATTGATATAATTTGTATTAACTCATTATTCTCCTCCATGCTGTGCTAATGAAATGTTACAAAACCTCTCTACTTGAGGTTTCTAGTTAACAGAGTCACCGTCACAGGGCCACCTTGTTTCTATGAAGAGGTTGGCATTTCATGTTTCACCGAGCGGAGGGAGAGCTTAACCTCTTGGTGTTAGGGGGCGCTATTTTATTTTTGGATGAAACACGTTCCCGTTTTAAACAAGATATTTTGTCACGAAAAGATGCTCGACTATGCATATAATTGACAGCTTTGGAAAGAAAACACTCTGACGTTTCAAAAACTGCAAAGATATTGTCTGTGAGTGCCACAGAACTGATGTTACAGGGGAGCCTGCCTGTTACGAGAATGCAGTAAGAAGCCAAAGTAAGTTCCTAGCTAGCATTAAACTTATCTTATAAAAAACAATCAATCAATCATAATCACTAGTTAACTACACATGGTTGATGATATTACTAGTTTATCTAGTGTGTCCTGCGTTGCATATAATCAATGCAACGCAGGGGGATGATTTAACAAAAGCGCATTTGCGAAAAAAAAACAATCGTTGCACGACTGTACCTAACCATAAACACCAATGCCTTTGTTAAAATCAATACACAGAAGTATATATTTTTAAACCTGCATATTTAGCTAAAAGAAATCCAGGTTAGCAGGCAATATTAACCAAGTGAAATTGTGTCACTTCTCTTGCGTTCATTGCACGCAGAGTCAGGGTATATGCAACAGTTTGGGCAGCCTGGCTCATTGCTAAATAATTTGCCAGAATTTTACGTAATTATGACATAACATTGAAGGTTGTGCAATGTAACAGCAATATTTAGTCTTATGGATGCCACCCGTTAGATAAAATACCAAACAGTTCTGTATTTCACTGAAATAATAAACGTTTTGTTTTCAAAATGATAGTTTCCGAATTCGACCATATTAATGACCAAAGGCTCGTATTTCTGTGTGAATTTATGTTATAATTAAGTCTATGATTTGATATTGGATAGAAAAGTCTGACTGAGCGATGGTAGATAGCAGCAGGCTCGTAAGCCTTCATTCAAACAGCACTTTTGTGCATTTTGCCAGCAGGTCTTCTCTGTGCTTCAAGCATTGCACTGTTTATGACTTCAAGCCTATCAACTCCCGAGATTAGGCTGGAGTAACCAATGTGAAATGGCTAGCTAGTTAGCAGGGTGCGCGCTAATAGTGTTTTAATCGTCACTCGCTCTGAGACTTGGAGTAGTTGTTCCCCTTGCTCCTCAAGGGCTGCGGCTTTTGTGTAGCGATTGGTAACGCTGCTTCGAGGGTGGCTGTTGTCGATGTTCCTGGTTCGAGGCGAGGAGAGGGACGGAAGCTATACTCTTACACTGGCAATACTAAAGTGCCTATAAGAACACCCAATAGTCAAAGGTATATGAAATACACATGTTATAGAGAGAAGTAGTCCTATAAATACTAAACTACAACCTAAAACCTCTTACATTGTAATATTGAAGTCTCATGTTATAAGGAACCACCAGCTTTCATATTTTCTCATGTTCTGAGCAAGGAACTTAAACATTAGCTTTTTTACATGGCACATATTGCACTTTTACTTTCTTCTCCAACACTTTGTTTATGCATTATTTAAACCAAATTGAACATGTTTCATTATTTATTTGAGGCGAAATGGATTTTTATTGATGTATTATATTAAGTTAAAATAAGTGTTCATTTAGTATTGTTGTAATTGTCATTATTACAAATACATTTTTAAAAATCCGCCGATTAATCTGCTTTTTTTGGTCCTCCAATAATCGGTATTGGTGTTGAAAAATCATAATCGGTCGACCTCTAGTGGAGATACAGTATGTCTTTGTGCTCTGGGAAGGAAGTCAGCAGGAACTCAATTCAAATTCACCATGCAGACTGATGAGAGAAAAATACACTACCTGGACTTTATGTCATCAAAGAGAATGGTGTATTACACACAGACTTATACACAAAGCCTAAAGACCTCAATACCCTGCTACGTGCGGATAGTATGTATTTATCAGGGTTTATCATTCAGCCAGTTATGCAGGGTTAAACAAATCTGTGGCCACCTGTCAGATATTGAGAGCAATGCTAAGAAAATTACAGACACATTCATAAATGAGAGGCTATAAGGACAAAACTCTTGATGCTGCAATGATGAAAATATCTCAAAAACCAAGAGAGGAATTGCTAAAAACTTAACCAAAGAAGAAAACACAGCAACAGTCTTTTGCACTAAGTACACCAAGTGTTCAGAGAAAATGAAAGAAATCCTGAAAAAGCACTGGCACATTATGCAATCAGATTTGTGTGGTCGCAGAATTGTAGATAGCTTAGCGAGATCTGACCTGCCCCCTGAGCCCACTCAGACACTCTTGACACCCATTCCAAATGGGAACTACAAATGTGGCTCATGCGCACAGTGCAATAGCACTACAAAAACATCCTTCTTCAGACACTCACATACAGGTCGAAAAATCCCTGTTAGCGGTATTATCTCATGCAACACAAAGGGAGTAATCTACCTCATCACCTGTTCATGTGGGAAAGCCTATGTAGGACAAACGAGAAGACAATTAAAACAACACATAACTGAACACCGCAGTTCAATCAGGTGTAAGAACATTGACTATCCAGTAGCAGCTCACTTTGTTGAAGCAAACCATCCTATTTTTCTTTCCCAAGATGGCGTAGCAGTCGGACGTGTGTTTTTGTCTTGTCCCTTCCTGTCACTTGTAAACATTGTTTTTCCTTGTTTTTTTTTCTCGTATATATATTTAATATTTTAATATCACTTTCTATCTACAGACTGAATATACTCTCCTGCAACCCGCCTCACCCAATGTGGTACTGATCTGCTATCTTTATACTTAAGAACTCATCAACTCATCAAAAGCTAGCCAGCTAACTGGCTACTAGTTAGCCACAGCCCACTAGCTGTCTAAAGTACATCGGACTGTTAGATGAAGAGGCCCATCGGACAAATTCTTTGGCCACTATACCCACCATATGGAGCCCTGCTGATCCGTCGTCTGAACCGCCGCCTGAAGCAGAACCCCAACAGATGCTAGCCAGCTAACAAGCTAGTAGTCAGCTAGCCAACTCTCGCCAGTCTGCACAGCGTGACTCAAACCAGAGCAAATCTTACTTATTTTTCTCCATATCTCCGGATTCCTACCGCAAGCTCTGAACTTATTTATTTTCTTCACCTGGATCACCGCAGCTAAGTAGCTGCTACTCGAGTGGCCACTCCTGGCTAACGTTACTGTCCCGAAGCAATAACCAATTAGCCTGGAGCTAGCCTAGCTAGGCCTATCTACCGGCTAGCCAAAGAGGTCCATCAGCCACTACTTGGGCTACAATACCCCTTTTTGCCAACTGGCTTTTAGCCTTTAGCCGTACCCTTATCCTACTTCTCCTCTGTTCCTGTAGTGATGTGGATGTTAATCCAGGCCCTGCAGTTCCTAGCTCCACTCCCATTCCCCAGGTGCTATAATTTGCTGACTTCTGTAACCGTAAAAGCCTTAGTTTCATGCATGTTAAAATTAGAAGCCTCCTTCCTAAGTTTGTTTTATTCACTGCCCTAGCACACTCTGCCAACCCGGATGTTCTAGCCGTGTCTGAATCCTGGCTCAGGAAGACCACCAAAAATCCTGACATTTCCATCCCTAGCTATAACATTTTCCGACAAGATATAACTGCCAAAGGGGGCGGTGTTGCAAACTACTGCAGAGATAGCCTGCAGAGTTTTGTCTTACTATCCTGGTCTGTACCCAAGCAATTCGAGCATCTACTTTTAGAAATCCACCTTTCCAGAAACAAGTCTCTCACCGTTGCCACTTGCTAAAAACCACCCTCTGCCCCCAGCTGTGCCCTGGAAACCATTTGTGAACTGATTTCCCCCCATCTATCTTCAGCTAGTGCTGCTAGGTGACCTAAACTGGGTGACCTAAGCCATCCTATAATCTAAGTTTGATGCCCTCAATCTCACACAAATTATCAATGAATGTACAAACCCAAATCCATAAACACGGGCACCCTCATAGATATTCCCTAACCAATTTGCCCTCCAAATACACCTCAGCGGTTTTCAACCAAAAACTCAGTGATCACTGCCTCATTGCCTGCATCCATAACGGGTCTGCGGTCAAACAATCACCCCTCATCAATATCAAACGCTCCCCAAAACACTTCAGCGAGTAGGCTGGAAGGATATTGACCTCATCCCGTCAGTAGAGGATGCCTGGTCATTCTTTAAAAGTGCCTACCTCACCATCTTAAATAAGCATGCCCCTTTCAAAAAATGTAGAACCAGGAACAGATATAGCCCTTGGTTCTCTCCAGACCTGACTGCCGTTGACCAGCACAAAAAACATCCTGTGGCATTCTGCATTAGCATCGAATAGCCCCCGTGATATGCAACTTTTCAGGGAAGTCAGGAACCAATATACACAGGCAGTTAGGCAGCTTCCTGTAACACAAACTCTAAAAAGTTATGGGACACTGTAAAGTCCATGGAGAATAAGAGCACCTCCTCCCAGCTGCCCACTGCACTGAGGCAATGAAGGAGTGGCTTTGTAAGAAGCATTTCAAGGTCCTGGAGTGGCCTAGCCAGTCTCCAGATCAAAGTATTGAGATAAACTTTTGTTATTGACCAAATACTTATTTTCCACCATAATTTGCAAATAAAATCATTAAAAATCCTACAATGTGATTTTCTGGGTTTTTTTCTCATTTTGTCTGTCATAGTTGAAGTGTACCTATGATGAAAATTACAGGTCTCTCATCTTTTTAAGTGGGAGAACTTGCACAATTGGTGGCTGACTAAATACTTTTTTGGCAGACCGCACCATTCTGTTTACTTCTGGCCCTTCTTGGACACTGTGTTAACTAACCTCCAGACAAGATTCAATGCCATACAACTCTCCTTCCGTGGCCTCCAACTGCTCTTAAATGCAAGTAAAACTAAGTGCACGCTCGGAAACCGATCACTGCCCGCACCTGCCCGCCCATCCAGCATCACTACTCTGGACGGTTCTGACTTAGAATATGTGGACAACTACAAATACCTAGGTATCTGGCTAGACTGTAAACTCTCCTTCCAGACACACATTAAGCATCTCCAATCCAAAATGAAATCTGGAATCGGCTTCCTATTTCGCAACAAAGCATCCTTCACTCATGCTGCCAAATATACCCTCGTAAAACTGACTATCCTACTGATTCTCGACTTAGGCGATGTCATCTATAAAACTGCCTCCAACACTCTACTCAACAAATTGGATGCAGTTTATCACAGTGCCATCCGTTTTGTCACCAAAGCCCCATATATTACCCACCACTGCAACCTGTACTCTCTCGTTGGCTGGCCTTCACTTCATACTCGTTGTCAAACCCACTGGCTATAGGTCATCCACAAGTCTCTGCTAGGTAAAACCCTGCCTTATCTCATTTCACTGCTATATTGTAATTACTTCGCCACCATGGCCTATTTATTGCCTTACCTCCCTTATCTTACCTCATTTGCACTCACTGTATATAGATTTGTCTTTTGTCTGCTGTATTATTGACTGTATGTTTGTTTATTCCATGTGTAACTCTGTGTTGTGTGTGTCAAACTGCTGTGCTTTATCTTGGCCAGGTTGCTGTTGTAAATGAGAACTTGTTCTCAACTAGCCTTCCTGGTTAAATAAAGGTGAAATAAAATATTTTCTTAAATCTCCTTCCTTAAATACACAGGCATTCAGCATGTTACTCTACTAAGGAGAGGAGGTAACATCGAGATTTTTTGTTATTTCCGTATTTTATTTTTAATAGATGTGCTATGTTTTTGCTTTGTCATTATGTGGTATTATATTTTTTCGAATAATTTTTAGAATAAGGTTGTAACAACAAATTGTGGAAAAGTCAAGGGTTCTGAATACTTTCCGAATGCACTGTGTGCGACTCTATTTATTTATTTTCATAGCTTACAGTTTATTCGCCATTGGACAGCACCTGTACTCTAAATAATTGTCTCTGTGTGTGCACCAGCTCATGCTTTTCATGAAATACAGTATAAGCCAATGCTTTCAAAGCTGAAGTCCCATCGCAATTAGGAAAATGGATGACATAAAAGGTAATTCTGAGTGGCTGAGATTGCCCTCTTTTCAGTACCCCCAGAGATCAGCCAAATTTCATGTGGTTGTGAATATCTAGATTTGATGTCCCTGCACCTACTGTATGAGGGAATAGATGTCTTATTGAAGCAGACGTTCTCAGTCAATCATCAGGCGACTAATGTTGCCGAGGAATCTGAATGGCCAAGTAGTCCATACCACTTTCAGCTACAAAGAGAGTAAAGTAGTCCATAATATAGCAGTTAAAGTAGTCCATATACTACCAGTACACACACACACACACACACACACACACACACACACTGTAGCACCACCTCTAGTCTCTATTGACCTGTCCTGTTCTATTATGTATGGCTGGAGGCAGGACCCAGTCTGCATTAGACACTGTGGTGACACCCTGGCCCAATTTGAGAATGGAGCAGGTAGTTACACACACACACACACACACACACACACATACACACACACTCTCAAACATCTTCATTACTAATTCATAACCCAATGATTTTACTTTGATTATTATAGCACATCTCCCATCAGTCCTCAACTGCATTTATGCCAATCACAGTGCTGAAGTTGTAATCTTGATTTTACGCTACTCTGCCTATCCAACATTGTATAAACAACCAGCTCAAAGCACTGACTCAGTCCCAGCTCCCAGCGGCAACAAGATCACAACAAGATCTTCAAAATTCGACATATTAAGGATGAACACTTATTTTTGACCCATTCATTTTGCGTGGTTACAGAAACAATTCAAAGGTTAACAGTTTGAAACAAGTCTTAAGTCTTAAAAGAAAATAATAAAAAACGACTCACTATAACCATTAAGTATTACCTACTGCAGCCCTCATCCTCCACATACAACAACCGTTCTGCCAGTCACATTCTGTTATGTGACTGGCTCCTCTTTTCAGTTCGCTGCAGCTAGCGACTGGAACGAGCTGCAACAAACACTCAAACTGGACAGTTTTTTTTCCATCTCTTCATTCAAAGACTCAATCATGGACACTCTTACTGACAGTTGTGGCTGCATCTTGTGATGTATTGTTGTTTCTACCTTCTTGACTTTGTACTGTTGTCTGTGCCCAAGAATGTTTGTACCATGTTTTTGTGCTGCTACCATGTTGTGCTGCTGCCATGTTGTGTTGCTACCATGTTGTCATGTGGTGTTGCTACCATTCTGTGTTGACATGTGCTGCTGCCATGCTATGTTGTTAGGTCTCTCTTTATGTAGTGTTGTGGTGTCTCTCTTGTCTGGATGTGTACTTTGTCCTATATTTTTCTTTTTAATCCCAGCCAGTATATAACGACGTATTTGATGTTTTATGTACATTATATGTGTGTAAGCTTCACCTAATATAGAACAGGAGAGGCGTTTGAATTTTCAAATTTGTATTGCAATTATGTATCCTGTTTACTACTTAAATTCAAATTCAAGTGTTGAATTGGAATTTGTGTCATTCTCAATTAAATTCTGAGCGGAATAGGTGGAATGGTATCAAACACTGTTTGATGCTATTTCATTCGCTCCGTTCCGGCCATTATTATGAGCTGTTCTCCCCTCAGCAGCCTCCACTGGCACACACTATGCACCACACTCCTACTCAGTCACATGCAAACTCAGAAAGACATTTACACACATTTATATTCAGGACAGGAGGAAATTATCAATGATCAGGCTGTGGAAATGTCAGGATCAATTAGCCTGTCCCTGATGAGTAGAACATTCTTTATAGCCAGAGAGAGAGGGATAAGGGAGAGGAGGGAGTGGCGAGAGAGAATGAGAGCGAGAAAGAGAGCGAGAGAGATGGTCATCACTTTACCACCACAATGAGTTTGTTCGGTGAATGTACTTTCTAAAGAACTCTGCTGCCCTCTATAGGTATAGCTCTTAGTCAAACTCTTTCATGTAATGTAGAGGTCCCCAACTGGTGACCCGTGGGCCAAATGGTTTTATTTGTCTCCCCAAGTTTTCTGAGCTAAAAAAATAATTTTTACATAAAGGACTATAAAAACACCAGGAAATCACCTCCAATTGATTTTAATTTTGGAACTCTGTTCCAAAGTATTCCCATGCATAATAGAGGCATGTGATCATATACACTGAACAAAAACATAAACGCAACAAGTCAAAATAAAAGATCCCCGAAATGAAGGTCACTCAAAAATGTGCAGTTTTTCACACAACACAATGACACAGATGTCTCAACTTTTGAGGGAGTCAGCAATTGGCATGTTGGCTCCAGGAATGTTCACCAGAGCTGTTGCCAGAGAATTGAATGTTAATTTCTCTACCATAAGCCACCTCCAACATTGTTTTAGAGAATTTGACAGTACTTCCAACCAAACAACCGCAGCCTTCATGTCACCACGCCAGCCCAGGACCTCCACATCCGGCTTCTTCACTTGTGGGATCATCTGAGACCAGCCACCCGGACAGCTGATGAAACTATGGAGTATTTCTGTCTGTAATAAAGACCTTTTGTGGGGAAAAAAATATTCTGATTGGCTGGACCTTGCTCCCCAGTGGGTGGGCCTATGCCCTCCCAGTCCCACCCATGGCTGCTCCCCTGCCCAGTCATGTGAAGTCCATAGATTAGGGCCTAATTAATTTATTTAAATTGATCGATATCCTTATATGAACTGTAACGCAGTAAAATAAATTAAATTGTTGCATGTTGTGTTCATATTTTTGTTATGTACTATGTATTATGTTTTAGTCAAATATTATATCTCTTTGGGAGGCTTGTGGTCAGTTTTCAATTTTTTGCAATTATCTTCCGGCCCCCCGACCATCCGCTTAAGAAAATATCTGCCTGTGGCTGAATCGAGTTGATGATCCCTGATGTAATGTGATCGTCTGTCGCTAGTGTCCTTTTATACTGATGAATACAGAATGCCATAGAGAGCCATATGTCCCTTGAAATTCAACCACAACACCATGGGAATACTATTCAAATAAATGTAAAACTCTTCACACTAATAACGTGGACATCTCTGCACATATCAGGAAAGTGGGGATTACTCAACAATGTCCCCCATTATGGTGCGTTAAAGAGTGTTTTTGTTGTTGTTGTGTGTGTGCAAAATCTTACACTCCATTGTGTTTGCTTGGAACCAATGTACCTCCAACTCCCCTCCTCCAACCCTCACCCTTCTCTCAGCCAACCCAACTGTTTAAACACTTACCCCTAATGTGTGTACATGTCTGTGTGCATGCGTTTCTTTGTGCCTGTTTCTGTGTGTGTGTGTGTGTGTGTGTGTGTGTGTGTGTGTGTGTGTGTGTGTGTGTGTGTGTGTGTGTGTGTGTGTGTGTGTGTGTGTGTGTGTGTGTGTGTGTGTGTGTGTGTGTGTGTGTGTGTGTGTGTGTACGTTTTTGCATGTGTATGTGTGTTCTGGCCCAGAGTCAGCCCCAGAATAGCTTCTCTGTAGGGGTGCAGGGAGAGAGACCGTGTGTGGTTTGATAATGAGTTAACGCTCAGACACTTCCTACACCAACATGACAGATAAATCAAACTCAGCATGGTGGATTCCTGCAATCACTGAGTATTTGAAGACCATCATCGATGTAATGATGAAAGGCCAATGATGATGTCTGAACAGGCATAGACTACCTAACTGCAGGATCAAAGGCAGTGAACTCATAGGACTCTTTTTCTCTATGACTCTCCATGGCTATATTACTATTTTTCGGGTCAAGGTGGACTCCAACAACCTCAGAGCATTTCGTATTATTCGGTACGCAATTCGATACACTCAATTTAGTATGTTACGCTTCGTATGGAAAGTATTAATTTGTGGATGGCCATCACCATCCATAATAATATATTAATTTATAATTTATATTTATATTAAATATTTATATTAAATATTAATTTGTCATTATTTAAAATACTAAAGTTGTCTGTGATGAAATTCAAACTCATAACATTTGGGTTGCTAGACGTTCGCATTATATGCCTACCCATCCACCCTACTTTAGTTTTTTGTCTTAAAACCTCTCTAGGCTAGACCGGGCGCTACCGTCCCACCTGACCAACATCCAGTGAAAGTGCAGGGCGCCAAATTCAAACTACAGAATTGTAAATATTTAACATTCTTGAAAATACACATGCAATATGTAAAATTAAAGCTTGACTTCTTGTTAATCCAGCTATGGTGTCAGATTTCAAAAAGGCTTTATGGCGAAAGCAAACCATGCGATTATCTGAGGAAAGTATCCCATCAAACAAACACAGACAATCATATTTCATCATGACAGGCGCAAAACTCAGAAATAACGATATAATTCATGCCTTTGAAGAACTTCTTCTGTAGGCACTCCAATATGTCCCATAAACATCACAAATGGTCCTTTTGTTCGATTAATTCCGTCATTATATATACAAAGTGTCCATTTATTTGGCGCTTTTGATCCAGGAAAACGCTGGTTCCAACTTGCGCAACATGACTACAAAATATCTGATAAGTTACCTGTAATCTTTGTCCAAACATTTCAAACAACTTTCCTAATGTAACTTTAGGTATTTTTTTAAATAATCGATACAATTTAAGACGGGATAAACTGCGTTCAATACCGGACAAAAACAAAGTGGAGCGTGCTTTCACGCGCCTCTAACAAACAGTACACTAGACTCAAGCCTTGTTCTGAACAGCCCTACTTCTTCATTACACAAAGGAAAAACATCAACCAATTTCTAAAGACTGTTGACATCCAGTGGAAGCGATAGGAACTGCAAGCAAGTGCCTTAGAAATCTAGATCCCCATAGAAACCCCATTGAAAAGAGAGTGACCCCCCCAAAAAAATCCTGGATGGTTTGTCCTCGGGGTTTCGCCTGCCAAATAAGTTCTGTTATACTCACAGACATCATTCAAACAGTTTTAGAAACTTCAGAATGTTTTCTATCCAAATCCACTACTAATATGCATATCCTGGCTTCTGGGCCTGAGTAGCAGGCAGTTTACTTTGGGCACGCTTTTCATCTGGATGTGAAAATACCGCCCCCTAGCCTAGAGAGGTTAAGTAACCAGCTGTGTTGTGTAACTCTACAAAACGTCATCTATCATACTTAACCGAAAGGACTGAATACCCGAGCTGACAAGGTAAAAATCTGTCATTCCGCCTCTGAGGTTAGTATGATATGTTACATTTTGTAGGGTTATGTAAGACAGATGGTTATTTAGGACAAAAAAACGAAAGTAGGGTGGTTGGCCGGGGTGGATGAGAAGACGAAATGCGGAAGACACATTTCAGATGAAGGCATTCAGTTGTACAACTGACTAGATATCCCCCTTTCTCTTTCCCTAATTTGAGTGTCCCGGATATACATTTACTATGTTCCGTCTAGTCTAAGACCAGGCTTTCAGTTCAGATAAAGGCTGAAAGGTTTTGACTTTCTTGATTTCTTGAACAAGAAAAAGGTGTGATGAATTATCCCTTTAACTCTTTTTCTTATGTCTTCTCTCTCCCTCTTTTCCCTCTCTCGCTATCTGAGGTGTACACTAGGGCAACTGCTACTGCCAAGCTTCTCTGCAGTATGAAACAGTGGGGCTCTGTAAGGGGTTGAGGTTGGGAGAGAAGGGGAGGGAAAGAGGGAGGAGGTAAGGGGTTTGATGGGACTAGAGAGGGGTGTGAGAGAACCCTTTTCAGTTCTCTCCTCTCTCTTCTCTCCCCTCTATTCAGAACTATTGATTTGGCTGACTGGACCAGCCAGTGTTTCATTCTGTGGGATTTCACTCTTTCAGGAATCTGCAGCAGACAGATGAGTAATGTGTCTTTTCTGCCTCAGTCTTCATACACACACCAATCAGACACACACTCAACAAGCCATGTACACTGTGGACCCCACTTTGAAGTGAAAATACTCCTAAAACACACACTCTAACACATATTGAACTCCTCAAACACACAAAGATAGCCATGAAACTAGAATGAATGGATAAGTAGAGAATACGATAAACTCTTCTGTCATAAAGGACAGCATTAATGTGTATTAGAGAAGACAAAAGCAGACTAAACCAGGAAAATGTCTTCCCTCTCCCCACTACAGTACTGTTCTTTATTGGTCTCTCTCCCTTCTTCTATCTCCCCCTCCCGATTTCTCCCTCACACCCTCACTGTCCCCTTCTCCACCTTTCTCTCTTTATTGTTCTCTATTTCTCCCTCTTTACACCCCTTGTATCTCTCTCCCCTCCATCACTCTCCCTTCTCACCCTCATTCTGTCCTGTCAAAGTTGGTTCTGCTCAAACTTTCTTTGTTTGTGTCCATGGCTCCTCTAGAGGGGTGCAGCTGCATGGTGACGGGAGCAGGGGGAGGGGAGAGATGAGGGAGGTGAGAAAGATGAGAGGAGCCAAAGGGATGGGGAGAACACACAACATAGACCAACCTATAAAGTCACACACACACACACAACCGGGGTCGGCTGCATCGCAAGGTATGACAACTGAGAGCGGGGCAGCAGAACGCCTGAGGTGAGTAGGGCGGAACGGTGCGTCATGGGAATGCTAGTGTTTGGGAACGGGTTTTTACAGGTTAACATGTATGATGTTTCCATGCATCGCCTTGGGTTGATTATCTGGATACTTTTTTGATATGGTCCATTTCAGATTTTAAAAAATTGATATAATTATTTAAGTGGGCTTGTCTGGTGTGTTTGATGATTGGTCTGTCTGAGATAAAGGCCTATACAGTGTTTGTGAAGCTTTGATTGCAACTTTGTATCACGAGTCAGAGGAATTTGACAGTGTGTTCCTTTGAATGTTTTTATTTGTATTTATTTTTACACCCGTTAGAATAGGCTACATTCCAATGAAAATTTTATTTGCTTTTGGAGTAAATGTAATTTTGTTATACATTTGAAGGACAATGTATGGTTGCTCAATGTTGGTCAATTATGTACAATTCTGATCTCTTGGTACAATGCGAATTTCTTGAGATGAAGCCTATGTGTCCCTCAATCGAAATAGTCTTGCAATTAAAAATATACATTAATTATATTAATTTGATTGAAGAAATTATGGTTAGGGTTAATTATTAAGAACATTTATATATGAGTACATATTGAATATGGACAAATATGCCACTTGTTGCACTCTTTATGACATGTAGCCTAATGCACCTATCACTTCGAGTTATGCTTTACCTGCTGTCATCCTGCTGCCATAGCAATGGCAACACTAATTAGCCTACCCTATAATTGTCATCTTTATTTGTTGATTCATTAGGCTTATTGTGGTGGTTTTAGGTTGTTACCTTGCATCACAAATGGCAACCCATTGGCTGCCCAATTCTAACATTGGTTCCACTAATTGCTCTTTTGACCAATCACATCAAATCTTTTCACGTCAGCTTTTTTACAGAGCTAATCTGATTGGTCAAAAGTCCTAAAGCAATGGGACTCCCTAAGTCTTTCTCAGATTATTACCAATCCCACAAATTATGACTCCAAACACCCAGGAAATGTTATCCTCACAAATAATCCTCATAGGTATCAGTCTGGTGTTTTCTGTAATGACCTTGGTGATCACTGTTTTACAGCCTGTGTTCGTAATGGCTGCTCAGTGAAATGACCTGTCCTGATTTAAAACTTTCATGAGCAATCCTTCCTTCATGAGCTGGCCTCTGTAAATTGGTATAGAATCAGCTTGACCCCTCTGTCGAAGACGCTTGGACCTTCTTTTTTATATTTTCAGTAATATTGTTAACAAACACGCCCCATAAAGAAATGTTAGAATTAGAAACAGGTTCAGCCACAGGTTTGACCGTGATCTTGCAGAGTTACTCCACCTCAAGAATTGCATTCGGCGAAGGGCTAGGCACACGCATACTCAGGCTGGCTGGCTCTAATTCAGGCAAATGAGAAATAAGTGCACTCAGGCTATACGGAAGGCCAAAGTTAGTTACTTTAAGGAGCAGACTCTGTGGGTCTAACCCCAAAAAGTTCTGGAAAACAGTTAGACCTGGAGAATAAAACCTTATCCTCACAGCTGCCCATGTCCTTAAAGTTGATGATGTGGTTGTTACTGACAAGAAGCACATAGCTGAGCTCTTTAATCACCACTTCATAAAGTCAGGATTCCTATTTGACTCAGCCGTGCCTGCTTGCCATCCAATATTTCCTCATCTCCCAGCCCTTCTAATGCGTCTATTCCCGATACTTCTCCCTCTTTTTCCCTTGCCCCGCTACAAAGTTTCATCCTGCAGGCAGTCACTGATTCCGAGGTGCTAAAGGAGCTCCTTAAACTTGACCCCCAAAAAGCATCTGGATCAGATGGCTTAGACCCTTCCTTCATCAAAGTTGCTGCCTCTATCATCGCCAAGCCTATCTCAGACCTTTTTTAACCTGTATCTCCTCTCTGGGGAGGTTCCCATTGCTTGGAAGGTAGCCACGCTTCGTCCTTTCTTTAAAGTGGGAGATCAAACTGATCCTAACTGTTATAGGCCTATTTCTAACTTGCTCTGTTTATCAAAAGTGTTGGAAAAACTTGTCAATAATAAACTGACTGGCTTTCTTGATGTCTATAGTATTCTCTCTGGTATGCAATCTGGTTTCCGCTCAGGTTATGGCTGTGTCACTGCAACCTTAAAGGTCCTCAATGATGTTATCATTGCCCTTGAATCTAAGCAATGTGTGCTGCTAATTTTGTTGGCTTGGCCAAAGCTTTTGATACGGTAGACCATTCCATTCTTGTGGGCCAGCTAAGGAGTAACGGTGTCTCTAAGGGGTCTTTGGCCTGGTTTGCTAACTACCTCTCTCAAGGAGTGCAGTGTATAAAGTCAAAACATCTGCTGTCTCAGCCACTGACTGTCACCAAGGGTGTACCCCAAGGCTCAATCGTAGGCCCTATGCTCTTCTCAATTTACATCAACAACATAGCTCAGGCAGTAGGAAGCTCTCTCATCCATTTATATGCAGATGATACAGTCTTATACTCAGGTGGCCCCTCCCCAGATGTTGTGTTAAATGCTCTACAACAAAGATTTCTCTGCCCTTAACCTTGTTCTGAACACCTCCAAAACAAAGGTCATGCGGTTTGGTAAGAAGAATGCCCCTCTCCCCACAGGTTTGATTACTACCTCTGAGGGTTTAGAGCTTGAAGTAGTCACCTCATACAAGTACTTGGGAGTATGGCTAGACTGTACTGTGCACTGTCCTTTTCTCAGCACATATCAAAGCTGCAGGCTAAAGTTAAATCTAGACTTGGTTTCCTCTATCATAATCGCTCCTCTTTCACCCCAGCTGCCAAACTAATACTGAGTCAGATGACCATCCTACCCATGCTAGATTACGGAGATGTAATTTATAGATCAGCAGGTCAGGGTGCTCTCGAGCGGCTAGATGTTCTTTACCATTTGGCCATCAGATTAGCCACCAATGCTCCTTATAGGACACATCACAGCACTCTATACTGGTCATCTGGTCATCTCTGTATACCCTGGTCCTCTCTGTATGCCTCTTAGGCCTCATTTACTGCAGCCCTCATCCGCCACATACAACACCGTTCTGCCAGTCATATTCTGTTAAAGGTCCCCAAAGCACACACATCCCTGGGTCGCTCGTCTTTTCAGTTCGCTGCAGCTAGCGACTGGAACGAGCTGCAACAAACATTCAAACTGGACAGTTTTATCTCAATGTCTTAATTCAAAGACTCAATCATGGACACTCTTACTGACAGTTGTGTCTGTTTGTTGTATTGCTGTCTCTACCTTCTTGCCCTTTGTGCTGTTGTCTGTGCCCAATAATGTTCGTACCCTGTTTTGTGTTGCGACCATGTTGTGCTGCTGCCATTTTGTGTTGCTACCATGTTGTTGTCATGTTGTGTTGCTACCATTCTGTGTTGCAGCCATGCTAAGTTGTTGTCTTAGGTCTCTCTTTATGTAGTGTTGTGCTGTCTCTCTTGTCATGATGTGTGTTTTGTCCTATATTTTTATTTAATGTATTTAGATTTTTAATCCCAGACCCCATACGCGCAGGAAGCCTTTTGCCTTTTGGTAGGCTGTCATTGTAAATAAGAATTTGTTCATATCTGACTTGCCTAGTTAAATAAGTTTTGTTTTTTATAAGAACAATTTGTGTTTAAAAAATATATAAGAATTGAGCTGCTTGTGTAAAGACAGTCAAATTAGTTTACAAACATTCTAGTCCCGTTTAGCTCAGTTAAAAGAGCATGCCACTTGCAACACCAGGGCTGTGTGTTCAATTACTACAGGGAACCAGCATGAAAATTTAGGCACTCACTACTGTAAGTTACTCTGGATAAGAGCATCTGCTAAATGACCCAAATGTAATAGTATTTAGAAACAATTGGTGTATTGTATGGTTGTCACTGTTGTTTCATTAGGCCAGTTGTTTCTTTAGTTATAGACCACCCTCTGCCCCAGTTGTTCCCTGGACACCATATGTGAATTGATTGCCGCCCATCTATCTTCAGAGCTCGTGCAGCTAGGTGACCTAAACTGGGACATGCTTAACACCCCGGCCATCCTACAATCTAAGCTTGATGCCCTCAATCTCACACAAATTATCAATGAACCCACCAGGTACAACCCCAAATCTGTAATCACGGCCACCCTCATAGATATCATCCTTACCAACTTGCCCTACAAATACACCTCTGCTGTTTTCAACAAAGATCTCAGCGATCACTGCCTCATTGCCTGCATCCATAACGGGTCTGCGGTCAAACGACCACCCCTCATCACTGTCAAATGCTCCCTAAAACACTTCAGCAAGCAGGTGTTTCTAATCGACCTGGCCAGGGTATCCTGTAAGGATATTGACCTCATCCCGTCAGTAGAGGATGCCTGTTCATTCTTTGAACGTGCCTACCTCACCATCTTAAATAAGCATGCCCCACTCAAAAAATGTAGAACCAGGAACAGATATAGCCCTTGGTTCTCTCCAGACCTGACTGCTCTTGACCAGCACAAAAACATCCTGTGGCGTTCTGCATTAGCATCGAATAGCCCCCGTGATATGCAACTTTTCAGGGAAGTTAGGAACCATTATACACAGGCAGTTAGGAAAGCTAAGGCTAGCTTTTTCAATCAGAAATTTGCATCCTGTAGCACAAACTCAAAGTTCTGGGACAATGTAAAGTCCATGGAGAATAAGAGCACCTCCTCCCAGCTGCCCACTGCACTGAGGCTAGGAAACACTGTCACCGCCGATAAATACAAGATATTTGAGAATTTCAATAAGTATTTTTCTACAGCTGGCCATGCTTTCCACCTGGCTACCCCTACCCCGATCAACAGCCCTCCACCCCCCACAGCAACTCGCCCAAAACTCACCCAAGCCTCCCCATTTCTCCTTCACCCAAATCTAGATAGCTGATGTTCTGAAAGAGCTGCAAAATCTGGACCCCTACAAATCAGCCGGGATAGACAATCTGGACGCTCTCTTTCTAAAATGATCTGCCGAAATTGTTGCAACCCCTATTACTAGCCTGTTCAGCCTCTCTTTCGTATTGTCTGAGATTCCCAAAGATTGGAAAGCTGCCACAGTCATCCCCCTCTTCAAAGGCAGAGACACTCTAGACCCAAACTGATACAGACCTATATTTATCCTACCCTGCCTTTCTAAGGCCTTCGAAAACCAGGTTAACAAACAGATTACCGACCATTTCGAATCCCACCGTACCTTCTCCGCTATGCAATCTGGTTTCAGAGCTGGTCATGGGTGCACCTCAGCCACGCTCAAGGTCCTAAACGATATCATAACCGCCATCGATAAGATAAATTACTCTGCAGCTGTATTCTTCGACCTGGCCAAAGCTTTTGACTGTCAATCACCACATTCTTATTGACAGACTCAACAGCCTTGGTTTCTCAAAATATTGCCTCGCCTGGTTCACCAACTACTTCTCTGATAGAATTCAGTGTGTCAAATCGGAGGGCTTGTTGTCCGGACCTCTGGCAGTCCTATGGGGGTGCCACAGGGTTCAATTCTCGGGCCAACTCTCTTCTCTGTATTCATCAATGATGTCGCTCTTGCTGCTGGTGATTCTCTGATCAACCTCTACGCAGACGACACCATTCTGTATACCTCTTGCCCTTCTTGGACACCTCTTAAAGCTCCCCTGAATTATTTCAACATTTTGTTAAAAATCGCGCAACATTTCAACGTCCTGCTACTCATGCCAGGAATATAGTATATGCATAGGATTAGTACGTGTGGATAGAAAACACTCTGAAGTTTCTAAAAATTGTTAAATCATGTCTGTGACTATAACAGAACATAAACAGCAAGCGAAATCCCAAGAAAAACCTGGTCACAAAAACCCCCAAAAAGTATTAATCCGCCAATTGTCTATCGCATAGGAAAATAAATAAAGGTAAGGTTACAGTTCCTACAGCTTCCACACGATGTCGCCAGTACTGGCATTTTCATTGGTTTAAATCCTTGGTGGAATGACAAATAGCACCTTCCTTTCGTCCAGTAAACAGGAAGAGATTTATGGGAGAGAGACAAAGGACCATGATTTCAAGAGTAGCTGCTATTGAATACAGATCGCCCAGTGATCAATTTGATCGATTATTAACGTTTACAAATACCTAAAGTTGGGTTACAAAAGTAGTTTGAAGTGTTTTGTCAAAGAATATAGGCAACTTATTTAATTTTAAAAAATGACGTTGCGTTTTGGAACAGAGCTTTTGGATGGATCAGACGGGCTATATAAATTGACATTTTGGGTATACATGGACGGATTTAATCGGGAAAAAGACCCAATTGTGATGTTTATGGGACATATAGGAGTGCCAACAAAGAAGCTCGTCAAAGGTAATGAATGTTTTATGTTTTATTTCTGCGTTTTGTGTAGCGCCGGTTACGCTAATTATTTTGTTTACGTCCCCTTCAGGTATTTCGGGGTGTTGCATGCTATCAGATAATAGCTTCTCATGCTTTCGCCGAAAAGCATTTTAAAAATCTGACATGTTGGCTAGATTCACAACGAGTGTAGCATTAATTCAGTACCCTGCATGTGTGTTTTAATGAAAGTTAGAGTTTTATCGAGTACTATTAGCATTTGGCATTGCGCACTTCCATTTCCTGTTGACTAGGTGGGACGCTAGCGTCTCACATGTCTCTAAGAGGTTTGTTAACTAACCTCCAGACGAGCTTCAGTGCCAAACAACTCTCCTTCCGTGGCCTCCAACTGCTCTTGAATGCAAGTAAACTAAATTAATGCTCTTCAACCAATCGCTGCCCACACCTGCCCGCCCGTCCAGCATCACTATTGTGGACAATTACAAATACCTAGGTGTCTGGTTAGACTGTAAGCTCTCCTTCCAAACTCACATTAAGCATCTCCAATCCAAAATTATATCTAGAATCGGCTTCCTATTTCACAACAAAGCATCCTTCACACATGCTGCCAAACATATCCTCGTAAAACGGACCATCCTATCGATTCTCAACTTCAGCAATGTAATTTACAACAGTGCCATCCATTTTGTCACCAAAGCCCCATATACTACCCACCACTGCGACCTGTACGCTCTCGTTGGCTGGCCCTCGCTTCATATTTGTCGTCAAACCCACTGGCTCCAGGTCATCTACAGTCTCTGCTAAGGAAAGCCCTGCCTTATCTCAGCTCACTCACCATAGCAGCACCCACCCGTAGCACGCGTTCCAGCAGATATATCTCAATGGTCACCCCCAAAGCCAATTCTTCCTTTGGCCGCCTTTCCTTCCAGTTCTCTGCTGCCAATGACTGAAACGAACTGCAAAAATCACTGAAGCAGGAGACTCATATCTCCCTCACTAGATTTAAGCACCAGCTGTCAGAGGAGTTCACAGATCCCTGCACCTATACATAGCTCATTTGTAAATAGCCCATCCAACTACCTCATCCCCATACTGTATTTATTTATCTTGCTCCTTTGCACCCCAGTATCTCTACTTGCACATTCATCTTCTGCACATCTACCATTCCAGTGTTTAATTGCTATATTGTAATTACTTCGCCACCATGTCCTATTTATTGCCTTACCTCCCTTATCCTACCTCATTTGCACATACTGTGTATAGATGTGTTTTATCACAGTTGCAGCCAACAGTATTTTTCTGTGACAAAACATTTCTGGGGGCATTCTGTCATTACACACAGGTGTTGGGAGCATGCAGATATCTAATAGCACAGGTGGTCCCTCTGTCTTCCCTCTGTCTTCCGTAAAAACACGCTTTAACATGGAGATATGGCCATGTGGTAACACTAACCCTGACCCCATAAAGGTGTGTATCAATTTAACGTTTTGTTTTTTGAAAATGGTTTCTCGCTGATATGAAAGATAAAGTCCTAATGCTTCCAAAAACCGTACCGCATGATATGCGTGTTAAACCCCTGTCCAGTAGGTCTTAGCCAGGGATGGGCAAACGATGGCCCATGGCCCAGCTTTTGAAGGCCCTCGGACCAATTTAAAATAGTTTGTTTTGTCTGAGTCTCAACTTACGAGGTCAAATAGTAGAATACTATTGTGCATCAACAGTTTTTCTCTTGTTATGTCAATTCACTGATAGTCACACAATTAGCCCATGCAAGCTAAAAATGTTTTAGGGTGGTAAGTTAGTCTACTAGCCTGCTATCTAAACTTGTAGTAATCAAGGCCATTGATTTTTGCATGACATTAACTCTAAAACTAAAACATTTGCATAATTTTAGATAGGTATAAAACAAATATTTGTAATAATTATTTGATGAAACATTGAATTTGGCCTCAAATGCTATAGCCCATAGAAATGCATTGAATAACACATTTGTACACAGACAGTCAAAAAATAAATCATAAGGAATAAGGATTTTAAACTAGTTAGGGATAGGCGGGACGCAAATGTCTCAACTGGCCAATAGCCAGGGAAAATGCAGAGCGCCAGATTCAAATAAAATACTATAAATTCAAACTTTCAGTAAATCACACATGTGAGACACTCAATTAAAGATACACTCGTTGTGAATCCAGCCAACATGTCAGATTTTAAAAATGCTTTTCGGCGAAAGCAAAAGAAAGTATTATCTGATAGCCTGCACCATCTGCACCAGCAGTAAACAAAGGAGTTAGCATATGTCATCCCTGCACGCGCTACACAAAACGCTGAAATAAAATATAAAACATGCAATTACCTTTGACGAGCTTCTTTTGTTGGCACTCCAATATGTCCCATAAACATCACAATTGGTCCTTTTGTTCGATTAATTCCGTCCATATATATCCAAAATGTCCATGTATAAAGCACGTTTGATCCAGAAAAAAACAGCTTACAAAAAACGTAACGTCACTACAAAATATAAACTTTGCCAAAATATTTCAAACTACTTTTGTAATAAAACTTTAGGTATTTTTACACGTTAATAATCTATCAAATTGTAGACGGGGCAATCTGTGTTCAATACAGGAATGAAAACAAACCAGCGCCACTTTTCACGTCTTGCGCAACTCACAAAAGTGTACTCAGTTCCTAGTTGGCCTACTTCTTCATTGCACAAAGGAATAACGTCAACCACATTCCAAAGACTGGTGACATCCAGTGGAAGCGGTAGGAACTGAAAACAGGTTCCTAAGAAATATCCCTTGGCAATAACAAGTCAGTGAACAGAGAGAGGCAAAAATAATAATAATCTGAACAGTTAGTCCTCTGGGTTTTGCCTGCTAAATAAGTTATGTTATACTCACAGACATGATTCAAACAGTTTTCAAAACGCCAGAGTGTTTCCTATCAAAATCTATGAATAATATGCATATCTTATATTCTTGGCATGAGTAGTAGGAAGTTGAAATTGGGCACGCTATTTATCCAAAAGTGAAAATTCTGCCCCCTAGCCCCAAGAGGTTGTCTGTCCTATATCTGAGAGATATAAGAAAACAGGAGAAATATATATATTTTTTAGACCCATGTCTGGTCACCTTATTTATGACACATTTGACCCCCTATGCACTTTTAGCAAATGTTACAGCCTGGTACTAGGTTACCTTCGGAAGCTTGTGTGCATTGTAGCGCAGAACAACTTACAGACAGTTTCATTATAATTGTCTTGTCCGGATGCTCTTGTGTAGAAAACGCTTTAATAAGCCCCATGACATGGAATAAGAGCAAACATTATATCAGCGGAAAGAGAGCATTGAGCTGCAGCCACAACAAGAAACGGCAGGTCTCTAGGGTAAACACACAGGGAGCTATTCAATATTAAAATTGATTTACCTTATGATGTGTAAGTGCATCAATCGACTCTAGGTTTTTTTTTAGACTTAGCGTCTGGGCTCGTAACATAACTCCCCCGTATAGAAGATGCCTTTGTGTGTAATGTAATGTAACAGAGTCATGACCAAGGGCTACCTCGAGGGCTGACTGGGTTGGAAATGTGTGGTTAGACCTTTATTAATATCCTTAAAGCAGTACTGTAAAATACTTAAGTAAAAATACTATTTAAGTAGTTTTTGTGGGTATCTGTACTTTACTTTTTTATTTATATATTTCTAGTAACTTTTACTTTTACTCCGCTACATTACAAAACAAAATAATGTACTTTTTAATCCATACATTTTCTCAGACACCCAAAAATACGCACTTCGCACTTATCAAGAGAACATCCCTGGTCATCCCTACTGCCTCTGATCTGGCGGACTCACTAAACACAAATGCTTCATTGTAAATTATGTCTGAGTGTTGGAGTGTGCCCCTGGCTAACAGTAAATACAATAAATACAATTTGTGACATCTGGTTTGATTAATATAAGGAATTTGATACTTCAGTATATTTGTGCAATTACATTTACTTGTGATACTTAAGTATATTTAAAACCAAATATTTTTAGACTTTTACTCAAGTAGAATTTTACTCTTTCCCTTTCAATTGAATCATTTTCTATTAATATATATTAACTTTTTTTTCTCAAATGTGACAATTGGGTACTTTTTCCACCACTGCCTTCAAGGTCGCTTCCAAACTTCCAAACTCACTCACACGCACTTCTCCACAGCTCCAGACACACCATTCCCATGTAAGTAGTTACAATGGAGTACAAGGACGGTTTTGATTACAATAGTTATGTCTCCGACTTGTGTATGTGGCAGGTGCATGTGCTTTGGAATGTTTAAGTTTTAGATTTACTTGTTTTTATATGTAGCTTAGGTTATAGTTCGTGGGTAATATGCCATCACAAATAGGCTTACATTTGAGTGGAGATTATACCCGCGTTAATATTTCAGAAAATGTAAGGAGTGAAAGTTGCCAGTAAGTTAGTCTTTCATGGCCTATACTATTGGTTGATTGATAGATTTTCCGTTAAGTTTGTTTGATAGGGTAACCTATTTATTCCTTGGTGATATGGATTTATTTTCAGCCTACCTGCATTATTAGTTATTCTCACCACATACATTAATATAAAATAATGTGTCCCTTTTGCAGCCTAATATATAACCTTGGTTATTTTTATAACGAAAATGACATTGTATTATTTAGTTGTTTTTTCTGTTGTGTTCTCTGTCCTGCCCATTTTGGTAGGCTTTGGTCTGCACCTCTCATTCTCATTCGGTGTGGGGGTTGTTTATCATCTCTGTTGTCCCATGTCTCTCTTCTGCCCCCTTGTTTCTCTCCCATCTTGTGCTTCCCGGAATGTTGAGTGTGCAGAGCGAGCCACTGAAAAATGGAACACATTTCCATAGGAATTACGCGCAAATTAGAGCTAGAATGGCAGAGGAACTCGAAAGACTTCATGATGGACAGCGATGATCTGTCTGTTCCCTATCCAAACTGAGCAGTGTAGCCTATATCAGCAGTGAGGGGATGTTGATGGATATTTTTAAGCTCCAAGTGAGTGAAGCAGGAGGGCACCTGATTTCTCCTTTCTCACACTGTTTTTGTTTCTCTCTCTCTCTCTCTCTCTCTCTCTCTCTCTCTCTCTCTCTCTCTCTCTCTCTCTCTCTCTCTCTCTCCCTCACTCTCTCATTATCTCCCTCACTCCTCTTCTTCTTCATCTCCCTCATCCTCTTTCCTCTCTCCCTCTCTGCAGGAGGTGTTGGTCCCGGTGTGTGATTCCTTTCTGTGCCGAACAGTGCCTACCCATCTCTTTTCCTTCCTGGCCTGCGTGTTGCGCTAGTGACAGGATCATGGCTGCCTTCAAGGGGATCTGGACGCAGGAGTTTTGGCGTTGCGTCGGGGCGGAGTTCCTGGCCATGATGATCTTCGTGCTCCTCAGCCTGGGTTCCACCATCAACTGGGCGGTTGAGGAGGAGCATCCACCCCACCCTGACCTGGTCCTCATCTCCCTTTGCTTCGGACTCAGTATCGCCACCCTGGTCCAGTGCTTCGGACACATCAGCGGTGCCCATATTAACCCTGCGGTGACCACTGCCATGGTGGTGACCCGGAGACTCAGCCTGGCAAAGGCTGTGTTTTACCTGCTGGCCCAATGTCTGGGGGCCGTGGTGGGGGCGGCTGTGCTCTACGGGGTTACTCCAGGCTCCGTCAGGGGCGAGATGGGCGTCACATCAGTAAGGAGGAGGATGGGGGAGACTGACTCTGGACTTTAAATGTCACTGAAATAGTTGTGTTAAGTGTAGAATGAATATAAGTTGAGTGTGTAGAGTCTTTTGTCTGACAGCCAATTCTGTTGACTTATTATAGGGTATATTAGCTGTTTTCATCATCATTGAAGAGAAACTACACACTTTGAAAAAAGGTGCTATATCTAGAACTTAAATATGTTATTTGGCTGGCCCCATAAACTAATCCAGTTGGCACAGACGTCAATTCAACGTCTATTTCACGTTGGTTCAACGTAGTTTCATTGAAATTACCTGGAAACAACGTTGATTTAACTAGTGTGTGCCCAGTGGGAATCCTTGAACCCTTTTTGGTTCCATGTAGAACCCTTTCCACGGAAAGTTTAGGAAATAGGGTGCCATTTGGGACCTTGTCCTCATGTCTTCTGTACGGGCCTTACATCCTCTCCTGTTGGCTAACCAAGGTCATGTGACTCTCCCCAGGTGAACACCAGTATCTCCGTGGGTCACGCTCTGGTGATAGAATTCTTCATCACCTTTGAGCTCGTCTTCACCGTGTTCGCCACCTGTGACTCCAAACGCAGCGACCTGAAGGGCTCGGCTGCCCTGGCCATCGGCGTCTCTGTCTGCATTGGACACCTGTTTGCTGTGAGTAGTACCTCAGGTAGCCAAAATAGTTAGCAACACTTCATCAGTCAACAAGGAACACTAACCCTAACACTACCCCTACCCCTAAACCTAACTCTAGCCCTGCCCTCAACCCTAACCTGTTTTCAGCCATAGCTAGGGTTGCAAAGGGAGGGTATATTACTGATAACATTTCAAGTTTACCTGTAAACTATCAGAATTTTGGTAGTTTTCAAGGTTTAGGGGAATTTTATCGCATGACATTTAGTGGCCATTTTTGGGTAGCTACTTCAGATTATCACAAGTGTCTATCTCTGCCCCTCTGTGTGGCCTTATTACATGTAAAATATATAAAATAATCAAGTATGATTAAAACATGTAATGACAAAGCTGTACATCATAAATATAAAACATCAACTTAATGAATACCATTCATGAGTGTTTCAGCTTGAAATATGTTATTACACACTATATATATTTTACAATGTCAATTTGTCTTTGTAGTAAATGTTTTGGCACAAAAACAGACAGTAGTTAGAGTGTTTTCTCATTAGGCTACATTTTAAATTGCATTTATTGTAATTTAGCAGACACTCTTATCCTGAGTGACTTAAAATTACTCAGCTATTAGCTATCAGCAAAGGCAGTGCTAGTAGGAAAAAGTCAAGTGTGAGTGTTAGTTCACGAACGGCAAGGGAGTTATTTGTATTTTTTTGCAGGGTGTGGGTGTTAGGCGGAGCAGCACAGGGGAACCCAAGAGCAGACTCAGACCAGAAAACAGGAATGAATGAACCAATATATTTATTGTAACAGGGAGAGATGAAGTGCAGATCCAGGGAAGTTCGGATGAGTTGTAGGAAACTAGATGTGGAGTCCTATATGAGTTTCTAGCTATTTTTGAAGCACATGTTGCGTCATAGAAACGAATATGTAACACTGTAAATTATAAAAGCGAAAAATGTTTATTGAAATTACAAAGTAATTTGTGGAATATTAGGTTTCTATATTGTTGTCACTAGTTACCACAGCCACAAATTAAAAATAGCTTTATTATGAAAATGCATGAAAACAAACGCTTTTTGGTCTTAATTTAAGGTTAGGGTTAGGTATACGGTTAGCAGTGTGGTTAAGGTTAGGGTTACATTGATGGTTAAATTTAACACCGGATCTTAAGAAGAGAAATAGTAGAAATAGGCAAGGTTTAGGTATAATTATGACTTTGTGGTTGTGGTAACTAGTGACGACCCCCTTTTTTTTAATCTCCTTTTCCTTTCTTTCTGTGCCCCCCAATGTTTAGATATATTGGTTAAAGTTACCAGGTTGTGAGCTAGCTAGCCAATGAGGTAACATGACTGAAGAAAGTATAAACAAATGGTTAACAACGTCGACGCGCGAGTAGTTTTAGAACAGACCGGGACATGGTTTTTTAACGTAAAATGTGATCCCTGCGATAGGAAGATAAAAATGTTACGCCAGTTTTGTGCCGAAAATCTCCCCCTGACAGAATTCTTCCCCCCTTCGCGTTCTTCATTGCTGTGACTTGCTTGCTAGTTGAGATTTCTGCCCTTCACTCTGTTGTCAGTTTAGCCTACATTTCACTGATCTTAGTAGCAGAAAGCATTTTTGTCTGCAGTTTTCGGTTTGGCTATTTGTTTCAAGTAGATGTGGCGCCCTGGGCGCCCGCACGGCTGGCCATGTTGCCCGTACCTAAATCCGCAACCGATTTTGTATTAGTCTATAAATAAATCTCTGCTAAAATTCGTCATCTCTTCCATGTCTTTTTCGACTAGCATTTTTGAAAGTGTAAGGATAATAATTCAGCCATAGTTGTTCTGAAATGTTTATTGCTTGCCAACATTTTACTCCCTCCTCTATGTTTAATATAACACACATACATGCATTATTTAATTTCGGTTGCCTAGCGAGTGCAGATTTGTTTGTGTGAAGGTTGAATCCTTACTACAGAGAAAACAGCTGACGTGAAGTGTGTTCTATATAAAGTATTTGATTCTGATGTGTGTCACAGAAAGTATTTGACTCTAGCTACAAAATTAAGGAAATTAGAGGGGGGGGGGGGGGATTCTGGCAGGGGGGGGGGTTCTGGCAGGGGGGGAGATTTTCGGCACAACACCTGTTAAATGGGTCAGATCTTTTGACCTTGATGGGCTAGAAGCAAGCCGTTTTCTCTGTAGTAAGGATTCAACTTTCACACAAACAAATATGCACTCGCTTGTTTCTCTAAAGCACTCGGAAACCACGGTACAGGGTAGCCTGATGATTACAATAATTATTATCTTGGTTATTTTTTCATTGTCCCAGTGCTCCCAAAATAAAACTTCTGGTCGCACATCAAAATATTTCGTCGCACTTTAGAGCCCTGCTATGGCGATTTCCTCTTGAACTATATGGTCTATCCATCCACTAGAAACTCATGGACAATATGGACACAGATATAAAACCGGAATACTACTGTATATATGAAAACATTTGTGAATAACACAAGTTGTTCAAGTATAAATTCTGAAAGTTACCATAGATTACCAGTTAACTACCAAAATTACTGAATGTTCCATTGCAACCCTAGCCATAGCCAGTGTAGGAGTCTGGTCATCCTATATCCATGATGGGTTGCCAAACTGGCCATGTTGCTACATGGGGCCAAATTAACCAGGGAAACTACACTACACAAGTCCTCGGGTTGGAATGTCTCAATTAGGGTATTTGTGTAAGATCTCTATACTCTTCTGTTTAGATCCCCTTCACTGGTGCCAGTATGAACCCTGCTCGATCATTTGGACCTGCCATGGTCACCTGGAGCTGGGAGAACCACTGGGTGAGAGAGAACAAATGATACACAATGCACATACAACCATATACAAACTACACACAATAATATACAACCACGTGCAGTCACTCAAACAAAACCAAAAACATCCTGTCTCAGAACTTAACTCATATACAGTATATCACAAAAGTGAGTACACCCCTCACAATTTTGTAAATATTTGAGTATATCTTTTCATGTGACAACACTGAAGAAATGACGCTTTGATACAATGTAAAGTAGTGAGTGTACAGCTTGTATAACAGTGAAAATTTGCTGTCCCCTCAAAATAACTCAACACACAGCCATTAATGTCTAAATCGCTGGCAACAAAAGTGAGTACACCCCTAAGTGAAAATGTACAAATTGCACCCAAAGTGTCAATATTTTGGGTGGCCACCATCATTTTCCAGCACTGCCTTAACCCTCTTGGGCATGGAGTTCACCAGAGCTTCACAGGTTGCCACTGGAGTCCTCTTCCACTCCTCCATGACGACATCACGGAGCTGGTAGATGTTAGAGACCTTGCACTCCTCCACCTTCCGTTTGAGGATGCCCCACAGATGCTCAATAGGGTTTAGGTCTGGAGACATGCTTGGCCAGTCCATCACCTTTACCCTCAGCTTCTTTAGCAAGGTAGTGGTCGTCTTGGAGGTGTGTTTGGGGTCGTTATCATGTTGGAATACTGCCCTGCGGCCCAGTCTCCGAAGGGAGGGGATCATGCTCTGCTTGAGTATGTCACAGTACATGTTGGCATTCATGGTTCCCTCAATGAACTGTAGCTCCCCAGTGCCGGCAGCACTCATACAGCCCCAGACCATGACACTCCCACCACCATGCTTGACTGTAGGCAAGACACACTTGTCTTTGTACTCCTCACCTGGTTGCCGTCACACACGCTTGACACCATCTGAACCAAATAAGTTTATCTTGGTCTCATCAGACCACGGGACATGGTTTCAGTAATCCATGTCCCTAGTCTGCTTGTCTTCAGCAAACTGTTTGCGGGCTTTCTTGTGCATCATCTTTAGAAGAGGCTTCCTTCTGGGACGACAGCCATGCAGACCAATTTGATGCAGTGTACAGCATATGGTCTGAGCACTGACAGGCTGACCCCCCACCCCTTCAACCTCTGCAGCAATGCTGGCAGCACTCATACATCTATTTCCCAAAGACAACCTCTGGATATGACGCTGAGCATGTGCACTCAACTTCTTTGGTCGACCATGGCGAGGCCTGTTCTGAATGGAACCTGTCCAGTTAAACCGCTGTATGGTCTTGGCCACCGTGCTGCAGCTCAGTTTCAGGGTCTTGGCAATCTTCTTATAGCCCAGGCCATCTTTGTGTAGAGCAACAATTATTTTTTTCAGATCCTCAGAGAGTTCTTTGCCATGAGGTGCCATCTTGAACTTCCAGTGACCAGTCAGTATGAGGGAGTGTGAGAGCGATGACACCAAATTTAACACACCTGCTCCCCATTCACACCTGAGACCTTGTAACACTAACGAGTCACATGACACCGGGGAGGGAAAATGGCCAATTGGGCCCAATTTGGACATTTCCACTTAGGGGTGTACTCACTTTTGTTGCCAGCGGTTTAGACATTAATGCTGTGTGTTGAGTAATTTCGAGGGGACAGCAAATTTACACTGTTATACAAGCTGTACACTCACTACTTTACATTGTAGCAAAGTGTCATTTCTTCAGTGTTGTCACATGAAAAGATATACTCAAATATTTACAAAAATGTGAGGGGTGTACTCACTTTTGTGATATACTGTACATCATATACATCAAACACACTGCTATGCTCTCATACTGATGCACCCATAGACACATACACCGACACATACATACCCACACGGGTAAATACAGTATACTAATAGTTCTCCCTCTCTCATCTCAGGTGTACTGGGTAGGCCCAGTGCTGGGCGGTGTGACAGCCGCAACTCTGTATGAGTACTTGTTCTGTCCCGACCCTGAGCTGAAGAGACGTTATACTGAGGTCCTTTCCAAGACTGGCTTCACCTCCACCAAATATCGAGAGGTCCAGAGCAGCTTAAGGGTAGACCGTGACCAACTGGCCAAAGAACACCCCTTCACCGTGATGGATGTGGAGAGAGCTGAACAGAAGGAGAGGGAGAGGGAGACGTCAGAGGAGGTGCTCTCCTCTGTATGACTAGTGAGGTGCACTGGGAGAGAAGACCAGACCACTGTACAGTCCCTTAACCCATACCCTCCCCTCAAAGAGACTGACCTCTTATAGAGACTGATCTCTGCTGGACATCTCTAATACTGACCGACCTAAAGAATTTCTCTTATGACTGACTTGACATCTTATGGAGACTGACTTGCTACGCAAACTGACAGTCAAAGACTGTAGACTGACTATAGACACAACACTAGACTTGCCTTCTGTAGAGATATAGACAGGCTTAACACATACAGCATACTTTGTATGTAGACACTTGCAATATAGACACAAACACAGACCAACCCCTAGATAACATACAGCAGCGGTCCTCCATTCTCAGTGTACGTGTTCAAATCTACACCCTTTCAACTGGGTGCTCCTCTCTTTCTCTTCTTATCCTTTATGGCCTGAATGATCTATATGAGATGTTTCTCCAATAGCTAAAATATATTGATTAACTAATTTATGAGTTTATATGTATGTAACAGTGTTGCTTTCATCCCTCGCCTCACCCCAACCTGGGCTTGAACCAGGGACTCTCTGAACACATTGACGACAGTCACCTAAGAAACATCACGATCTACAGTTGAAGTCAGAAGTATAACAAACACTTTGGATGGAGCCATTAGAACTCGTTTTTCAACCACTCCACTAATTTCTTGTTAACAAACTATAGTTTTGCCAAGTCGGTTATGACATCTACTTTGTACATGACACAAGTAATTTTTCCAACAATTGTTTACAGTCAGATTATTTAACTTATAATTCACTGTATCCCAATTTCAGTGGGTCAGAAGTTTACATACACTGAGTTGACTGTGCCTTTAAACAGCTTGGAAAATTCCAGAAAATGTTGTCATGGCTTTAGAAGCTTCTGATAGGCTAATTGACATAATTTGAGTCAATTGGAGGTGTACCTGTGGATGTTATTTCAAGGCCTACCTTCAAACTCAGTGCCTCTTTGCTTGACATCATGGGAAAATCAAAATAAATCAGCCAAGACCTCAGAAAAAAGATTGTAGACCTCCAGAAGACTGGTTCATCCTTGGGAGCAATTTCCAAAAGCCTGAAGGTACCACGTTCATCTGTACAAACAATAGTACGCAAGTATAAACACCATGGGACCACACAGCCGTCATATCGCTCAGGAACGAGACGCGCTCTGTCTCCTAGAGATTAACGTACTTTGGTGCAAAAAGTGCAAATCAATCACAGAACAACAGCAAAGGACCTTGTGAAGATGCTGGAGGAAAGAGGTACAAAAGTATCTTCATCCACAGTAAAAATGAGTCCTATATCGACATAACCTTGGGGACAAAGATTGTACATTTTGGAGAAATGTCCTCTGGTCTGATGAAACAAAAATAGAACTGTTTGGCAATAATGGCCAAAGAACACCACCCCAACTGTGAAACACGGTGGCAACATCATGTTGCAGGAGGGACTGGTGCACTTCACAAAATAGATGTCATCATGAGGTGGGAAAATTATGTGGATATATTGAAACAACATCTCAAGACATCAGTCAGGACAATGACCCCAAGCATACTTCTAAAGTTGTGGCAAAATGGCCTAAGGACAATAAAGTCAAGGTATTGGAGTGGCCATCACAAAGCCCTGACCTCACTCCAATAGATCATTTGTGGGTAGAACTGAAAAAGCCTGTGTGAGTAAGGAGGCCTACAAACCTGACTCAGTTACACCAGCTCTGCCATGAGGAATGGGCCAAAATTCACCCAACTTATTGTGGGAAGCTTGTGGAATGCTACCCGAAACGTTTGACCCAAGTTAAACAATTTAAAGGTAATGCTACCAAATACTAATTGAGTGTATGTAAACTTCTTACCCACTGGAAATGTGATGAAAGAAATAAACGCTGAAATAAATCATTCTCTCTACTATTATTCTGACATTTCACATTCTTAAACACTTCTTAGGGCTGCAGTCCCGTTAACGGGATCGATATGACAACAGCCAGTGAAAGTGCAGGGCGCCAAATTCAAAACAACAGAAATCTCATAAATAAAATTCCTCAAACATACATGTATCTTATACCGTTTTAAAGGTAATCTTGTTGTTAATCCCACCACAGTGTCCGATTTCAAATAGGCTTTACATCGAAATCACCACAAACGATTGTTAGGTCACCACCAACTCACAGAAAAATTCTGCCATTTTTCCAGCCAAAGAGAGGAGTCACAAAAAGCACAAATAGAGATAAAATTAATCACTAACCTTTGATGATCTTCATCAGATGACACTCATAGGACTTTATGTTACATAATATGTTTTGTTTGATAAAGTTCATATTGATATTTAAAACATACTTTTACTTGGATTAAATGTCAGGAATTGTGAAAAACTGAGTTTAAATGTATTTGGCTAAGGTGTATGTAAACTTCCGACTTTAACTGTATCACTCCACAAAAGCCACAGTCCTTGCAGACCTTCAAGGTCTCAGAGCAAGTGATGTCATCGATTGAAATGCCACTAGCGTGCACCGCTAACTAGCTAGCCAATTCACACTGCTTACATGCGTGTATAAGGTGTGGCAGGGATGAACAATGTTCATGAATAAAGATTATTGGAGGTGGGTTGGACAGATTTATTCTACTTTTACTGTATTCATTTTTACTCTTTTACTGTCTCCCTTCCTTACAATTTTTGCTTTTGTTAATATGTCCTCCCCTCCTATCCCTCTCATATTTTGGGCTCGATTCAATCCGTGGCGCAAAGAGCTGAGCTACAGGGCATAGGAATTTAAAGGCAATTTTCCCACATTAGTAGAGACTGCATATCTGAGCTGGATCGGAAATTACCTTTAAATTGCAATCACGCTATAGCTTCAGCGATATGAAAAATTCAAGCCCTTAATCACAGACACACACACTTACATACACTCACAGACTGATCTTCCTTTGTTTAAGGTAAATCCTTTAATCTATAGAGTGATTGTATAAAAAGCAGATAATGTAGCTGTTTCATGTTGTTTTTCTACTGTTAATTTGTTGGACATATCTCTTGAATTGAATATCAATTGTCTCTCCCCTGAGCTGTGCTGCAGTATACTGAGGTACATCATAACTAATAAAGTTAAACTGATGGATTGGTTGATAAATTGATTGACTAATTGATTGGCTGATTTAGCAACATGATTTATTATTTTTTTCCATATCCCAGCACAATGGGATACAATGTTTTCCAAAACAAATCCCCTGCATGTTTGAGGCTAGAAATGGTTAAAATGTTGGGCCAGTAACCGAAAGGTTGCTGGATTAAACCCCGGAGCTGAGAATGTAAAAATCTGTTGTTCTGCCCCTGAGCAAGGCAGTTAACCCACAGTTCCCCGGGCGCCGAAGACGTGGATGTCAATTACGGCAGCCCCCCGCAGCTCTCTGATTCAGAGGGGTTGGGTTAAATGCAAAAGACACTTTTCAGTTGAATGCATTCAGTTGTACAAATGACTTGTATTCCGCTTTCCCCAAAGTTAAACTGGTGTACTTACCGCTGTCTAACAGCAGGGGGCACTAACAACCTCAGGAAAGGCTTGAGTGGGAAGTTTTAGTTTTTGGGAAAGCGCAAGCATGTACGTACAGTATGTGCGTGATATTCGTTTGTGAGCGCATAGGTATGTGCCCCTTAGCGAAAAACCACATGATTTCACATGTAGAAAAGCACATGGGATTTGAAGTGCTGAGCCATTAACCAAAAAGTGTGGATTTTTGTGTGACAACTAATTGAGGGACTTTGGTTAATTTATTTGAATTACGTTTATTATTATTTTATTTTTTGTGAACTCAATGCACACTTTGAACATTTTCTCTAGAGATAAAGCAGATCAAGCCAGAACTGTGCGATGTAGTAGGGAGATTTAGTTTCCGACAATAAGCTACAAAGTTCAGCGCAGAAAACATTGTAATTAACAACAATGACCATAATCCATTACACACCTACTTGTACGGTCTGTGTGTTTCTTATATGTGACAGGTTAGTGTGGGGCAGACACGGAGAGAGAAGAATGCATGATCTCTGGAGGGATAGAGAGCAGTCGTGAGGTATCTCTACCTGAAAATATTGATTGATAGTTGATATTCAGCAGTCATAAAAGTATACCTTATTTACTTTGAACAACTAATAAAATAGGGATTTTGTCAGGCAGCATAGGAAGTAGCTCTATATAGATGAAATGATGACTTTGAATTAAATAATAGTAATCAAATAAAACAAATGTAATATACACAACTTAAGTATTTTAATTAAAGCAAAGTCATGTGAATAAATTATGGTTAAAGACTGATAAGCAGTAATGGGCAGTCACTACCATCATGTGACTTCTTTTCATGGTTTTATTCTGTGTTGTTATAGCATTCAATCTGCATAATGCATAGTGCATTTTATTTTGTTGTGTTGCTTTTTTAACTTTAGCTTATTTAGTAAATATTTTCTTAACTCTGTTTTCTCACAACTGCATTGTTGGTTAATAAGGGCTTGTAAGTAAGTATTTCACAGTAAGGTTTTTGTATTCGGCGTCTGTGATAAATACAATTTGATTTGATTTCATGTAAAATATATATATATCATAATTGAAAACTAAAATGGAAAAAAAAAGTAACGTTTTTATAATGAAACCGAAACGGAACTGACCTTAAAAATAATTAATCATCCAGGACTTTTGAACTCACAATTTCTTGGTTCACAGTATTACAATCTTTCTGCTACACCACCACACCTGTGCTAAGAACCAATTCCACCTGTATTTTTACACTTACACAGTGAATCTCAGCTTTGTTAAAAAATATACTCATATCATAGTGATTCAGGAGTAACATTACAACAGAATAATATATGCCTCACCAACATTCGACAACTATACAGAAAACCCTCAAATTGCTGAACTAAGTCAATTAAATCAATAGTAAGAGAATAGTCAGATTAACTGGTGAGGAAAATAGCAGTGGAGATGGCTCTCTTTCGCTGAGTGCAGAGATGTATTATAGGTAATGAATGTGTGTAAGAACACCAGAATGTGTGGCGCAGCAGAAAGATTAATGCAACTCCAATCCAGAGTTTGTGAGTTCAAACCACAGGTGGCTTATACTTATGCTGAACTGTGTACCGCTAACTTTAAAACCACCATTTCATTAAGGTCTCAGCACTGCCACCAGATCCTTACCAAAAACATATACAGTGGGGCAAAAAAGTATTTAGGCAGCCACCAATTGTGCAAGTTCTCCCACTTAAAAAGATGAGAGAGGCCTGTAATTGACGTCATAGGTACACTTCAACTATGACAGACAAAATGAGAAAAAAAAATTCAGAAAATCACATTGTAGGATTTTTAATGAATTTATTTGCAAATTATGGTCAGTGATTTGGTCATTTTGTATGACAGGAAAGTTAGCATTACAATGACCTGTATCACGTGCACTTATGCCAGGTATTCACAAGGCTGGAAAACTGACAATTTTCAAGCTTATTGTCTCAGTACAGAATTCAACAGAGCTAATTAATTGGGATGACATTACCTCTCATGGGAAACCAAAAAGAGCTAATTGCAAGGCGCCTCCAATAAGCCACACCTGCAATATTCTGAGAGGCTGCCACTGCTACAGTATGCTGCCAATTAGCAAGTAATGTTTATCAACAGAAGAGTCAGTTAAGGCACAGTAGGTTACTGGTGTGTGTTATTGTGAGTCTCACAATAATTTACTGACAACTTGTTGCCACTTAAATTACTGGAAAATGCACCATAACCTTTTTACAGAGCAGCTCATTAGAGACACTTGCTTTTACAAAGTTTGAGGACAGACAGTGTTGAAGAAGGTGCTCAATTTGCATCATCATAACCATTGTCATGACTCTCTCTCTTGGGTGAGGATCATAGGACCCAGATCAGCTTGGCACAGGGCAAACAGATAGCCCCCCAAATGATTAAGACAATTTGTGTATCGCTGGATTATCATTTTTCGGCTAGGGTTTGTGTGATTTACGAGGTCAGTGATGTTCAGAATGATACTGATATGAGGAAATGATTAATGGATGACTGGTATGACAACAATATATTCTGATATATTCTTGAATTAATTCGGGAAACGTTAACTCTTAAAACAACCTTTTTCCATGGTGCCCCAAGTTACTTATGAGTTAATTGTTACATGATTAATGTACTTATTTATTAGACCTTATCATGAGCCCACCTGTATTTTGCCCCCACCTAAATCATATGTGATCACATGTGAAAATAATGTGTTTTTTCTATAAGGGGTTAGAGCATGTCTTGTGTGTGTGTGTGTGTGTGTGTGTGTGTGTGTGTGTGTGTGTGTGTGTGTGTGTGTGTGTGTGTGTGTGTGTGTGTGTGTGTGTGTGTGTGTGTGTGTGTGTGTGTGTGTGTGCGTGTGTATAGTAGGCCATTCCCAGGAAAGTGCTTAGTAAACTGTGCTGTTGGTACAGTGAAGCCCATTTCTCCTCACAGAGCTGTGTTCTATCATGTGGCAATTTCTATTTATTAAATGTGTTTATATAATTGCTCTGTTTACATGAATTGGAGGGAGAAAAAACACATTCTTATTAAAAGTTAAATGACCAGAGAAGCAAGACACAGGCATACTGTAGTTGCACATAAATGCCACAAGGACTAGAGACAGGGACACACAGAACGGGCTATGCCAATACCTTGTTATTTTGCTGGCAATGGAGATGTTGGGAGTTGTTGTGTCTGAAATCATACAGCCTCCGTGTACAGTAAATGGAAGGCACCGGATGACAAGACTGAAGGAGAACGAAAGAGGGCAGGAAGATGGATGATTACCAAAAAATGTGAGATTAAAACTCACTTAGTTACAGACAAAACAAAACACTGAGCACACACACACACACACACACACACACACACACACACACACACACACACACACACACACATACACACACACACACACACAGACACACAAACAGCCATTGTAATTCCACTGAGGAAGTATACAATTTAAATATTAAAAGATGTCTGACTGACTGACTGACTGGTGTTTAATATTAACCACCATGGTGGATATCACAAGAGACCAATCAAAGGAGACATGCCTGAAGGGTGGCTCTGCCCACATGCCATCTGTCTCCCTGACTGTCTGTGGCACAATATTCAACACATCACCACAAGACTGCTATGATATCACAAAGTCAACACTATCCATTTGGTCAATAGGGACCATATCCTTCTGGGTGGGAAAAAACAGCAAGTGGACCACCTGCGGTACATCGTCGGCATGGTAACCTGTAGGGACGCAGAAGAGTGAACACTAGAGTGAACAAGGCAACCTCCAAAAGGACCAGGAGAGGATGCCAACTGGATATCCTAACTCTGGATGGATTCCAATAGTAATTACACATCACTTTTCAAGCCAGCATACTGTTACTTGCAGGTAGGGTTGAACAATTCTGGTAGAGTTCACAGGTTTTCCAGAAACCCCATTTGGAAGATTCCAGGTAATGCTCCAATCAGAATTTTGGGAAAGTTGGCAGGATTAAGTAACTCTACTTGTAAGCCTGATGTGGCCTGTAAAGTGAGTTTCAGGCCACTGTATTAGAATTAAGCTAGTCCTCAGAACAAGGCCTTATGAGATATGTAATGTACTGACATAAAGGGTTTATTTATAATGATATTATTTACCAAGGAACTCACTTGGTGATGGCCAAAGGACTGAAAATGAATAAATTCAACAACCATATCTATATCACTTACAAACACAGTCATGAGTGGTAACTCTACAATTCAATCGAAAAGGCAAGGCACACTGGGAAATTATATTGGAGGCGTGGCGTACTGAAGGCATTACTCAACATTTTCAAGCTGATGCAACTCAAATATGGACCCCCTACAGCAGTGGTGACGCAAACTTATTCCATGGAGGGCCTAGTGTCTGCAGGTTTTTGGTTTGTCCTTTCAAATAAGACCTAGACAACCAAATAAGAAGCTATTTACAAATTAGTGACCTTAATTGATTAATTAAGTACAAGGGAGGAGTGAAAACCCACAGAGACTAAGCCCTCCGTGGAATGAGTTTGACACAAGTGCCCTACAGGGTCACAGTTACTCTATGGGTTTGAGTAATAACTACAAAATCACTTTAAGTAAACTGTATATCATGGGCAAAGGTTTTCCTCAAAAGTTTCGAGCCAGCATAATGTGCAAACATTGGGGTTCACAGTGCAGCTGCCCAAAGGGCAAACATGAGTCAGGTCAGCATCATCTATTCTCTATAGATACAGGTCAGCATACACAATAATGAAATTAGAGATGTTGATACATACATTATCCATTCCTTCCTGAATAGTCAACACAGTCTGACTCCTATCTCTTCCTCTTGATTGAGATGCACACTGTTGATTGGTCAAATAGTGTCCAAGAGGTCTCTTTTCTCTAATGTGCAGTAGGCCTACACATTTGCTCGTATCAAACGCTTTGGATAATACTTGCGGTTGACACAAGCTACAGTTTACATAACCACCGTCAGCAGTAGCTCTCCATCCATTAGAAGAAACCCACCTGCTGAGGGTCTCCGTCAAAACCACACAGCACGATTAACATCAAGGCCGAGATCCTTTTCATTCCTAGCCTCTCCCGCGACATGGAGAGCACTGGAGGCAAGCTAAAAAGCAGGAGAGCGAAAGAGACAGGACTCTATGGTCCGGAACCTATCCAAACAAACTCCTTGACTTTTTCCAGATGTTGTTACGTTACAGCTTTATTCTAAAACTGATTAAATGGATGTTTTTCATTCATCTATACACAATACCCCAAAATGACAAAACAAAAACAGGTTTTTATACATTATTTCAAATTTTAAATAAAACAAATACTGAAATATTCCATTTACTTAAGTATTCAGACCATTTACTCAGTACTTTGTTGAAGCACCTTTAGTAGTCTTCTTGGGTATGATGCTACAATATTGGCACACCTGTATTTGGGGAGTTTCTCCCATTCCTCTCTGCCGGTCCTCTCAAGCTCTGTCAGGTTGGATGGGGACTGTCGCTGCACAGATATTTTCAAGTCTCTCCAGAAATGTTCGATCGGGTTCATCTCCGGGCTCTGACTGGGCCACTCAAGGAAATTCAGAGACTTGTCCCGAATTCACTTCTGCATTGTTTTGGCTGTGTGGTTAGGGTTGTTGTCCTGTTGGAAGGTGAACCTTTGACCCCAGTCCATTCCTGAGCAATATGGAGCAGGTTTTCATCAAGGATCTCTCTGTACTTTGCTCCGTTCATCTTTCCCTCGATCCTGACTAGTCTCCCAGTCCCTGCTGCTGAAAAACATCCACAGAGCATGATGCTGCCAGTACCTTGCTTTACTGTAGGGACGGTGCCAGGTTTCCTCCAGATGTGATGCTTGGCATTCAGGCCAAAGAGTTCAATCTTTGTTTCATCAGATCAGAGAATCTTGTTTCTCATGGTCTGAGAGTACTTTTGGCAAACTCCAAGCGGGCTGTCATGTGCCTTTTACTGAGGAGTGGCTTCCGTCTGGCCACTCTACCATAAAGGACTGATTGGTGGAGTGCTGCAGAGATAGTTATCCCATCTCCACAGAGTAACTCTGGAGCTCTGTCAGAGTGACCAATCGGGTTCTTGGTCAACTCCCTGACTAAGGCCCTTCTCCCCTGATTGCTCAGTTTGGCCAGGCGGCCAGCTCTAGGAAGAGTATTGGTGGTTCCAAACTTCTTCCATTTAAGAATGATGGAGGCCACTGTGTTCTTGGGGACCTTCAATTCTGCAGAAATGTTTTGGTACCCTTCCCCAGATCTGTGCCTCGACACAATCCTGTCTCGGAGCTCTACGAATAATTCCTTTGACCTCATGGCTTGGTTTTTGCGCTGACATGCACCAAAACATTATATAGACAGGTGCCTGCCTTTCCAAATCATGCCCAATCAATTGAATTTACCACTGGTGGACTCCTATCAAGTTGTAGAAACATCTGAAGGATGATCAATGGAAACAGGATGCACCTGAGCTCAATTTCGAGCTTCATAGCAATGGTTCTGAATACTTATGTAAATAAGGTATTTCTGTTTTTTATTTTTAATACGTTTGCAAAAATTGGTAAAAAGCATGTTTTCATTTTGTCATTATGGGGTATTGTGTGTAGATTGTGAGGGAAAAATTAGGAATTAGGCTGAAACTCAATAAAATGTGGAAAAGGGAAGGGGTCTGAATACTTCCCGGATGCACTGTAATATAACTATTATTGTATTGGGTTGATTATTATGAAAGCTATAAATGGAAGCCAGTAATATTGATTTGATAGAAGTTGTTGTCTCTCTTGTGTGTGTGTACAGAGATTGGAGGAATAGCCTACATTTGTTTTCTGATCTTAGCCTGAGGGTCTAGCGGAGCCTCGGAGCGCCTGTTCACTGTATGTGGTTGTCTTCCCTCCCTCGCTAGCCTTTTCTCTCTGGCGCGCCGGGGAAGCAGCATATCGCCTGGATTCAGATCAGGAAGCCAAGGATTGATGTTGGATGTTTCAGGTAAGAACTGTCTGAGACTGGGTTAGTTTTTCATTTCCTCGTACAGGTTGTGGAGTTGGTTAGGCGAGCAGCGGTGTTTTACACATGTGCTAGGGTAGTGGACAAGAGCTACAATTTGCTGCCAAAATTATTCATCACTTGTGGTGAGGAAATTCTAAGCTCTGTAGCCTTGTTATGTGTCGCTGTCCATGGTCCTGCACATGTAGAGGGTGCTGATGGCTTGTCTAGGGTTGCTGTCCGGGTCAATTTTATGCTGAAATGACAGCTCCCTGGTGTGTCCCATGTGGGAATGCCTTATCATGGCACTACACTTTATTCAAAGGTAAAGTTAAATATGGAAATAGAATAATGACATTATTTTGTTGTTATACTGCAGTTGTATTGTTCCAGTTAGCATCTCATCATACTTTGTTTCATATTGTGTGTGTGTGTGTGTGTGTGTGTGTGTGTGTGTGTGTGTGTGTGTGTGTGTGTGTGTGTGTGTGTGTGTGTGTGTGTGTGTGTGTCAATTCAGGGAGTGATTTCAATTTTAAAAAATCTGAATTTATGTTTTTGGAAACAAATAACTTTTGACTTTTCCATTTATTGAGAAGTCACTGAAAATAAATGCCCAAATTAATGTTCAATTATTGAATTGTAATTTTAGTTTTCTCCTGAAATGATTGCCTTCAAATCAAAGCCAACCCTGGTGTGTGTGTAGGTGTTTGTGGTGTACGTGTGTATTTGTGGTTCCTTGCACTCGTGCATGTGTGCGTGCATGCACATTTGTGTGCTTGTGTGTAGAGGTAGTGGAGCAGACAATGTGTACTGTATAGGATATGCAGTCACCCCTGAGCCATCCAGTTGTTTGGCATGTCATTAATAATGGATCCTGGAACTCATTAAAGCTGAAGTGACAGCTTGCTATTTACACCGGCTGGCAGGGAGAGAAATATGCTTATAGATGCACATTCCGAAAACATTCTGTACTCCAGCTGTTTAGACCTCTTCAGGATAATGGCATGTTTCAGAAGGATAGAATACCAAATATATGATCAGAAAGTATATTTGATAGAGAGTGGGTAAGGCTTACTTCACATGTGGTTATTACACTGTTGTAAAGTCTTTGCACTATTAATGATTGTGCAGTTGTGTAGGTATTTTGTGTATTAATGTTCATTATAAATTTGGTGGGTCGAGCCCTGAATGCTGATTGGCTGAAGGTGGGGGTATATCAGACCGTATACCACTGGTATGACAAAACATTTATTTTTACTGCTCTAATTATGTTTGTAAACAGTTTATAATAGCAATAAGGCAACTTGGGTGTTTGTGGTATATGGCCAATATACCATGGTTAAGGGCTGTTTTTATCCACGACGCAACGTGGAGTGCCTGGATACAACCCTTAGCCGTGGTATATTGGCCATATACCGCATCGCCTCGCACCTTATTGCTTAATTATGTTGGGTATGTAAGGGATGGTGTCCTACTGGCTGTGTAATCTAGTCTTCGAAGTTTTCCCTTCATTCTTTGTTGTGACAAGTATTGCTTTAATAGACTTTGTATGTGTGCAAATAGTTTCCGAATTAGTGTGTATGTGTACCTGTTGTTTGATTTGGTTTATTTGTACATAGTGTTGCAGGTCTCTCCTATGGGACAGACAGATAAACAGAGTGTTTGTTCCTGATTGTGTTCTCGTTACAAACTACTACTGGGACGATTGGCTGTTTTAGACAATAATGAGTGTAATACCATTCCCAAACCAGACGTGTGCGTCAGTCTGCCGTTGTGCGGAAATAGATTTTGTCCCCCCACACCAATCGCATTCACGACACGCAGGTTGAAATATCAAAGCAAACTCTGAACCAATTATATTAATTTGGGGACAGGTCGAAAAGCATTAAACATTTATGGCAATTTAGCTAGCTAGCTTGCAGTTGCTAGCTAATTTGCCCTATTTAGCTAGCTAGCTTGCTATTGCTAGCTAATTTGTCCTGGGATATAAACATTGAGATGTTATTTTACCTGAAATACACAAGGTCCTCTACTCTGACAATTAATCCACACATAAAATGGTCAACCGAATTATGTCTAGTCATCTCTCCTACTTCCAGGCTTTTTCTTCTTTGGACTTTATATGGCGATTGGCAACTAACTTTCATAAAGGTTTATTACCACAACCAACCTCAGTTCATCTTTCAATCACCCACGTGGATATATCCAATGAGGAGATGGCACGTGGGTATATGCTTCTAAAAGCCAATGAGGAGATGGGAGAAGCAGGACTTGCATCGCGTTCGGCATCACAAATAGAAGCAACTTCTATTTTAGTGCCTGTTAACGCAGACGCTCGTTGGCGCGCACGAGCAGTGTGGGTGCTGTGACTGAATAACATGTATGTGTAAATTAATTTTGCAACGCTCGCACACACAACACGTCCGGTTTGGGCAGTGTGTAAAGGGCAGGTGTAGAGTGAGGGCTTTTTGTTTATAAGAGAGTGCACACACACACACACACACATATGCACACACCAAAGAAATTGATATGCTCACACACTCTTCTACACACCCACAAACATACCCCCACAAACTAACACATCTCTCTACTCTTTCATGCCAGCCCCAGGCTACGGGAGCAGGTCTAGCTAGCTATCACACCTTGGTGTTAATTTCCCAAGGTTTTTGACAAGGAGCCTCAGAGCGAGAGAGAGCCTTGTTCTTTGTGTAAGTGCTTTTTCTTCCACAGCTTCTCCCTATCTCTGCAGATTAGTCAGGGAGTAAATTACCTGCCTGCACACAAAAAAGCGCAATCCTACACACTTTGCTGCCACGCGGCGCATAGATCTTCTTTTGAAGAGCGGCCATGTTATTTCCTCAAACCCCGAAGGCTCTCCTGGCATGCAAATCATCATAAAATGAAATGTAAAACTCCATATTCCGGGGCCCTCTTCTTATCATCAACTGCACAAGCAGCATACAAATCAGGTTGGGATCAGACACCACGGCAAAGGTCTCAACTTAAAGAGCTAGCTAATTGCTAATTGGGTATGGAGTTGCGAAACGAGGTGCTGCTAACAAGAATTAAAACGTGGGTATTTTTTCTTATTTTTCTTATTTTCCAAATGTCTCAGCCGTCCTTCCTGGTGACATGCCTGGGAGCTGGAACACAGTCAGAGAGAAAATAGGTTTCAGGAAGGAAGGATTCATAACGACTGTTTCTGTAGGGCAGTCTTTACTTGTTGGTTGCTTCTCCCCATCCCTTGCCCCCTTCCCATAATGGACCCAGATTAAAATGAATCATGGACAAAATAGCATTCTACATGAAAAATGTCCATTAAAAGTGATTTCAGTCCAGAACCAGGCTTAATGTGGGTTGGGAAAAGGTTGCTCATATTAATTTCCTCACATACTGTACATAACATTTTGACACAATCCCATCACAACACACTCACTCAGGAAATATGTTTATATTGCTCTGCTCTATTCTCTGCACTGCTGTGATGGATTGAAGTGGATCACGCTGCTTTTTCAATTGTAATAAATGCCATTAACACACTCCCCGTAGATACACACTGTCGAGGCTGTTTGCCTGACGATATCCATTACTGCCACCTCTCACACATAAAACCAAATCCCCCACGACATCCAGCACTGTCATGGAGCAGCAGAGATAGTCTGAGATGTGTTAACTGTCATATTATACTTGAATTTAACTAACAGCTTTGTTAGGTACTTGGCTTCCTGTGTTGTTACTCTGGGTATAGTTGGCGAAGAGGATCATTAACAACCCTTCACTCCATCTCGTTAGGGGACAGTAAGGGAAACTTTTAGTGTATGTCTATATGAACCCTAAGTGGGCAGCATAAGAAGTCTATGAACCTTCACAAGGGTAAAAGAGTTAACCTATTAACCTTAGTAGGAACCGCTCATACTGTCCTCATAAGCTGTAATAGCAGCAGCGTATGGAGGACATATGAACCTAAGGTAGCAGCATAACAATGAACCTACACAAGAGCAGCACCAGAAGTATGTACAGTTGAAGTCGGAAGTTTACATACACTTAGGTTGGAGTCATTAAAACTTGTTTTTCAAACACTCCACAAATTTCTTGTTAACAAACTATAGTTTTGACAAGTCGGTTAGGACATCTACTTTGTGAATGACACAAGTCATTTTTCCAACAATTGATTACAGACATTAATTCACTGTATCCCAATTCCAGTGGGTCAGAAGTTTACATACACTAAGTTGACTGTGCCTTGATAAAGCTTGGAAAATTCAAGAAAATTATGTCCTGGCTTTAGAAGCTTTTGATAGGCTAATTGACATCATTTGAGTCAATTGGAGGTGTACCTGTGGATGTATCAAATGAAATCAGCCAAGACCTCAGAAAATAAATTGTAGACCTCCACTAGTCTGGTTCATCCTTGGGAGCAATTTCCAAATGCCTGAAGGTACCACGTTCACCTGTACAAACAATAGTATGCAAGTATAAACGCCATGGGACCACGCAGCCGTCATACTAAGGAAGGAGACGCATTCTGTCTCCTAGAGATGAACGTACTTTAGTGCGAAAAGTGCAAATCAATCCCAGAACAACAGCAAAGGACCTCATGAAGATGCTGGAGGAAACAGGTACAAAAGTATCTATATCCACAGTAAAACGAGTCCTATATCGACATAACCTGAAAGGCCGCTCAGCAAGGAAGAAGCCACTGCTCCAAAACTGCCATAAAAAAGCCAGACTACGGTTTGCAACTGCACATGAGGACAAAGATCGTACTTTTTGGAGAAATGTCCTCTGGTCTGATAGAACTGCTTGGCCATAACGACCATCATTATGTTTGGAGGAGAAAGAGGGAGGATTGCAAGCCAAAGAACACCATCTCAACCGTAAATCACAGGAGTGGCAGCATCATGCTGTGGGGGTGCTTTGCTGCAGGAGGGACTGGTGCACTTCACACAATAGATGGCATCATAAGGTAGGAAAATGTTGTGGATTTATTGAAGCAACATCTCAAGACATCAGTCAGGAAGTTAAAGCTTGGTCGCAAATGGGCCTTCCAAATGGACAATGACCCCAAGCAAACTTCCAAGTTGTGGCAAAAAGGCTTAAGGACAACAAAGTCAAAGTATTTGAGTGGCCATCACAAAGTCCTGACCTCAATCCTATAGAAAATGTGTGGGTAGAACTGGAAAAGTGTGTGTGAGCAAGGACGCCTACAAACCTGACTCAGTTACACCAGCTCTGTCAGAAGGAATGGGCCAAAGTTTACCCAACGTATTGTGTAAAGCTTGTGGAAGGCTACCCGAAGCGTTTGAACCCAAGTTAAACAATTTAAAGGCAATGCTACCAAATACTAATTTAGTGTATGTATACTTCTGACCCACTGGGAATGTGATGAAATAAATCAAAGCTGAAATAAATCATTCTCTCTACTATTTTTCTGACATTTCACATTCTTAAAATAAAGTGTTGATCCTAACTGACTTAAGACAGGGAATTTTCACAAGGATTAAATGTCAGGAATAGTGAAAAACTGAGTTTAAAAGTATTTGCCTAAGGTGAATTTAAAATTCTGACTTCAACTGTACCTTCAGAAGGGCAACAGAGCTAACCTATGAGCCTTTCTAAGAGCTCATATAGCCTTTATAAGTTGTAAAAGGAGCATCACATGGAGAACACCATGTATCAGGCTGTATTAAGGTCATGTGTGCCCAGGGGAGAAGCAGTGCTCTTAGCCTGGAGGTACAGCAGGGTGATGATGTTCTATATTAAAAATAATATAATATAATTGCTTTGCACTTCTGAGGAATTGGCATTTATTCTCAAATCAATGCACAAGTCTAACAACACATCTCACATAGCACTGAGATGGAGTACTGTACACGACAACCAGGAAAGCGTGTCCGATAAAGAGTTTATGTATATTTTTTTCCAGTGACCTGCGCATCTCTCATGTCCCTGCGCAGCAAGGATTATGTGAACATGCTGCATGGTTATTATCTTATGGGAGATGAGAGAGAACACATATCACTGCAGTTACACAATATCAAATCAAATTAATTTGTCACATAGGTGTAGTGAAAATGCTTGTCGCTACGAGTGTAGCGAAATGCTTGTGCTTCTAGTTCCGACTATGCAGTAATATCTAACAAGTAATATAACCTAACAATTTCACAACAACTACCTTATATACACAAGTGTAAAGGAATGAATACAAATATCTACATAAAAATATTTGAATGAGTGATGCCCGAACGACATAGGCAAGATGGAGTAGATGGTATAGAGTACAGTATATACATATGAGATGAGTAATGTAGGGTATGAAAACACTATATAAAGTGGCATTGTTTAAAGTGGCTAGTGATACATTTAATTACATCAAGATGGCAAGATGCAGTAGATGGTCTAGCGTACAGTATATACATATGAGATGAGTAATGTAGGGTATGTGCGCATTATATAAAGTGACTAGTGATAAATTGATTACATCCATTTTTCCATTATTAAAGTGGCTAGAGTTGAGTCAGTATGTTGGCAGCAGCCACTCAATGTTAGTGATGGCTGTTTAAGTCTGATGGCCTGAGATAGAAGCTGTGGATCTTTAAAGCTGCATCCTCTCAAATCAAGCTGTTGGAGCTGGCAACACTGTTCTAATAGGCAGGTGTGTGTGTGTGTGTGTGTGTGTGTGTGTGTGTGTGTGTGTGTGTGTGTGTGTGTGTGTGTGTAGTCAGATATTGCAGTAGTTACTTCCAATAAAACGAGATCTGAAACCCTGTTAGATAAATCGCATGGTGCTTGTGAGTGGTCCAATATGCAGTCCAATACTGCAGCCTTTTTTGGGAGCGCGCTCCCTTTACCCACTAGCAGCGCTCGCTCCCTGCACCTTTAAGAGTGCGTGCCTAGCTGAAGGTCACTAAACACAAAGCTCTCCCATCTCTGTGGTCCAATATAGCGCATGCGCTCTGCCTGAGGACTGCTACACAGACTGCAATATGGCGAGAATGCCTGGCAGCGCAGACTGCTCTAGTGACACAGCGGGGACAGAGCGGGAGGAGCACATGAGTTGCCCGGAGACTGAGAGGAGCGGAGATGAGGAGGAGGATGAGATCCAGGAGGTACAGATCACCGGGGAGGAGTACGGGGATGATGAACTGGAGTGGGAGGCAGAGTGCGCAGACCCCAGCAGCTGCTCCGCTATGGAGACAGAAGCGGTCCTTATGCGTAGTACGGACCAGTGCAGCGGGTTGGGACCGGGAGCGGACCCTGGACTGTTTCACATCCCCGAACTGGACTCGGATCCGGAGGGAGACCTGCAGCCGTCTGACCGCTCAAGACTGAGCGAAAACACCCGCCTGGCTACCAGGTATGCGGTACGGATCTTCCGGGAGTACCTGAGCGAGAAATCCCAAAGTCCTGACTTTGAAACTCTGGACAAGGAGGCGCTGTGCGCGGTCCTGCAGTCCTTCTACGCGGAGGCACGCTCTAAGAGCGGCCAGCTCTACAGCAAGTCTTCCCTCATTAGCATTCGGAGTTCTCTGAACCGCTACCTGAATGAGCCACCGTACTGTCGCACCCTGGATCTCACTAAAGACCCAGAGCTACGCAGCGCCAACCTGACCCTGGCCGCGGTCATCAGAAAGCTGGAGGAGCAGGGTGCTGGTCCCGTGGTGCAAAAACAGGCAATCACGCGGGCGGACCTGAGAAAACTCTACACCTCCAGTGTGTTTAACATCGATACGCCGTTCGGGCTGCTCAACAAAGTGTGGTTCGAGACATGCATGTATTTCTGTACGAGGGGGCGAGAGAATCAGCGCGAGCTGGAGGAGGATTCATTCGGCCTGGCCATAGACGAGAATGGGAGAAAGTTTATCTATTTCAAAGCACTGGGGCCGTATCACAAGTCTCGCTCCGCGTGTTGGAATAAAAAGAGACCAGACCCGGATGAAGATACTTTGCCGCGCATGTATGAGACTGGAACTGAGTTTTGTCCATATGCCAGCTTTGTTAGGTATGTCTCGAAACGGAACCCAGTGTGCAAAGCATTCTTCCAACGACCACGAGACCACTGCTGCGCAAGCGACATAACATGGTATGAGAACAAAGCCATTGGTAAAAACCTGCTTGGTACGAGGATGCAGATGCTGTCGCGTGCTGCCAAACTGTCAAAGACCTACACCAACCACTGCATCGGCGCCGTCTCCATAGCAACGCTCAACAGCATTGCCGGTATAGGGTCAAAGTTGGTGTCGCTTCAGATTGCCTCGGAAACAGTTAATGGTGGCGTGCAGTCTCATCTCCAGCTCGTGATCCCGTACATCCAACAGGTCACAGACACAGTGGAACTGAAGCCGCAGAGAACAACAAGGAAAGCTCGTGCTCTTTGCGGTTTTTCGGGACCTCCTTCTCCTAAGAAGCTCTGTGTGCGTCCCGGAGAACGCGCAATGTCCCCTGTGGTCATAGTGGACGGTACAGAGCCCGTGGACATCCGACCCCAGGAGCCCCACGGTCAGCAATCCGCTCCTTTACTGACTGACGTGGTATCCGCGCAGGTAATAGAGTTTCATACAGTGCACCGAAAGAGATTATGCTTTTGCATTTTTAAATGTAATGCAGGATAACCTTACTTATATATAGACAGCCTCTCAAAAACGTCCTCAGATTAATGCGGAAATTAAATGAGTGCGTAATAGGTTATGTCGCCATTTGGTCACGCACCATTTTCTGTGTTAATGAAGTGTTTAAGTGTGTAGAGTCTTACATCATTTCCACTTTACTGTGAAAGCATTGACCTGTAGGATGTGTGTGGGTTTGTATTGTGTAGGAGTGAGTTTTGTATTCTCTTTGGGTGTTCTAGGTGCTTTAGTAAAGAGGTCATGAATATTGTATTCCCGGTTGTAGTGCAACTGCATCTTGATTCAGTTTAGGAATCTAATGTTGAATTTGTTAAAGGATAATTGCATTTGTTTTGATTAAATGTACACATTTATTGTGGTATTGAAATGGTCGTTTTTGAAATTGTAACCTGTAGTTGTTGATTTTTTTTTTGTTGGAATGTCCATGTTGAAATTGTTGTCCTCAGAGCACCATTGACAATGAGACATTGGTCTCAATGGGCTCCCCTGATTAAATAAAAGCTCAATAAAAATAGGGATTAGGGTGCCATTTGGGACGCACCCTGTGAGTGCAGAGGAGAGGACTGTAGTGAGTTTTCTTTGGGACTTTGTCTGTTGCCATGGGTTACTGCACCACAGGCCCACAGTTATTAACCATGCACCACAGTGGAGCCGGCAGGGGTAGAGCCAGAGCGTGCAAGCTCTCTCTCTCTCACACACACACACACACACACACACACACACACACACACACACACACACACACACACACACACACACACACACACACACACACACATACATACACACACACAGCACACATCTATTATACCCATTCGCCTAAAGCTCACATTTTCCTGAGACACAGGCACTATAATGAAAAAAAGTATGGCAGGCTGTCTCAAGTAGGTATCTTTCCTCCAATGACAAAATGAGTGTGTGTGTGTGTGTGTGTGTGTGTGTGTGCGTGTCCAGTCTCTTACGAGTTTCATGTTTTTGAGCCATTCCTCTAATGAGCCTGCCTGTTATGTGGTCCCGGGGAGATGGACATGTCTGCTGCATTACCAACAGCTCTGCTCATCTGATTTCTGCTTTATCAGCTATATCTCTCTCTCCCTTTATCTCCCTCTATCTCTGTATACCTACAGTATCTTACTATTTACTGTGTTCTCAGCTTTAAGAGGCAGACTCTGTCCTGCGGGCCATGGCTGTCTTTCTCCCTCACTGCACTTACCACAGTAAATGCTGACCAGTAGACTTTATAGCTTGTTAGTTTTTCTGAAGTGCAGATTTTCGTGAAGCATTTACAAGGGTTTTTAAACCCTCCTCGATAAGGTAATGTCCTCACCTGTCTAAAAACCTCACCTGTATAGCAGAGGAGGCAGACTCCTATCTGTCTCTGAGCTCCTTTAACTACACTCAGATCTCTCTTCACAACCAAAAGCTACCCCTGATATACACACAGACTCTGAAAAGGGTAAATACACTCTTCGTCATGCAGTGCAGTGCATCATGAGTTCTGTGCTCAAAGCGTTGACGCAGTATGAATGAAGTCTCAGTCTACTACTCCTTACTAGTGTCCTGTCTCTACTTGGTCGCTCATGGAAGAACTCTGTAATGCCTCGTGTGTTTAACGGTTTACAGTATGTGTGACAAATTTTCGTTGGACATTTGTGTACATTGGACAATAAAGTATTCTTCTTATTTTTCTTCTTGTCTCCCAGGATAGCCGTAATAGCAGCATGGCCAGTAGGCCGCTGGTCTCCCAGTCCCCTGCCTCTCCACTGGGCTCTGGGGGTATCGGGGGCATCCCCACCCCCGCCCAGCTCACAAAGACCAACGCCCCTGTACACATAGATGTAGGAGGACACATGTACACCAGCAGCCTGGCTACACTCACCAAGTACCCCGAGTCACGGTAAGACACACACACACATAGGGTGTTTGAGATCAACTACATTGAAGTGGATTGAACAGTCACTGATCTACAAATGACATTGCATTCCAAATAACTACTCATTATGTGATCAACATTAGCGATTCTGCGCCTTGCCTTTCTCAAACTGATCCCCTCAAACATGAACATGCACACTCTGATGACAATCACAATGATGATATCACCTTCCACCAGGATTGGTCGTCTATTCAACGGGACAGAGCCCATAGTGTTAGATAGTCTGAAGCAGCACTACTTCATAGACCGAGACGGCCATATATTCCGCTACATCCTCAACTTCTTGCGGACGGCCAAACTGCTCCTCCCTGACGACTTCAAAGTGAGTATCTCTGACACTGAGTGAGAGATACTGGAAAACCTCGTCCATAATTCATTTCTGACAACATAGTGTGTGAAACTTTGTGGGTTCACTTTTTAAAATAATCTGATGTATCATTCTGTCTGTGTGTGTGTGTGTGTGTGTGTGTGTGTGTGTGTGTGTGTGTGTGTGTGTGTGTGTGTGTGTGTGATTGCATGCGTGCGTGCGTGTTCCAGGAGTACTATCTACTCTATGAGGAGGCCAGGTTCTTCAAGCTATCCCCACTACAAGCAGAATTAGAACGCTGGAGGAGTGAGCGTGAGGCCAGGAGTGTGTGGCGTGTGTGTGAGTGTGTGGTGGTGCGTGTAGCTCCAGAGCTGGGGGAGAGGATCACTCTGAGTGGAGACAGGGCTTTGATTGAGGACGTGTTTCCAGAGGTTGGGGACGTCATGTGCAACTCCATGAACGCAGGCTGGAATCATGACTCTACTCACGTCATACGCTTTCCACTCAATGGATACTGTCACCTCAACTCTGTACAGGTAACAAGACAGACACTACCCTATCAATACCACTGCTTACCATGAAAATAACTACCCAACATCCTACAATAACAGATTACGTCACCTCAAGTCACAACGAATAAGGTCACCTCAACTCATATCACATTAACCCACCTCAACTCTGTGTATGTAGCCTTAAAGACATGCTCCAGAACTTTGGCAACTACAAAGTATTTTTTATCTTTGCGCTGGATGTGTCAATGTGTAGTTCATACATGCATAATCTATGAGCAGAGTTACTGTTTTGCCTCAATTAGCCATAAAATCCCTAGTTTGAAAACAACCCTTTTTCTGGAAGCTGTGCTGCGCCATTTTTTCTACATTTTCTCCCACGTGGGCCAGCCCCCTGGCAATTTGAGTTCAACCAATGAGCTTCAGCCCCTCGCCATTTGAGTGACAGCTAGCAAGAGGCACATCATGCACACACAGCGGAACGAGAGAGAGCACAATGACGCGGTGTATATATCTTCACATACGGTATGTGACGTAGTACGCAATGTTCTGGGAAACCTTTTGGCTTGTGAGTGTTACTTTCAGAACTACTGGCTAAAAAGTATACAAAATCTCTTTAACTCCGTACACGTAACATCACACTAACCAGTACCCATGGCATAAGCATAGTACAACCTTAAATAACATCATACAGGGCCAGACCAGCCAGGGGAAAGAGAGATTAATCCTGTTTAGATATGAAAAATGTAGCCATCGGCTACCGGGTCTGCTGGAATGGTAGGAAAGAGCAACAGTCACAGAGAGAGGGAGGGAGAGTGAGAGTGAGAAAGAGACCGACAGAAGGAGGCAGAGAGAGAGAAAAACAGAGAGAGACAGAGAGATGGAGGCAAACAAAGGTTTCTATTGTACTGCCTGTGACAGTCACACAGAAAGAGAAGGAGAGAGCGACAGAGTAAGAGAGAGAGAGAGAGAGAGCCAGGGATGGAGGCAGACAGAGAGGATAGAGTAACAGCTGCTCCTTCAGGGCATGCTAATGGAATGTCATCTTGCAGCTATAGAGAGAATGTCTGCCTACCAAATGGCACATTATTACCTATTTAGTACACAACTTTTGACAAGGGCCTATAGTGCACTACATAGGGTGCCATTTGGGACACACACAATATTATTATATATATATTTTTTGCGTCTGTGTCTGCATCTGTTTGTCTGTGTTGTATGTGTGAGTTGTCATGGGAGAGGGGATGTGTGTTTTTAGATCAGGGAAGGACACAGTGAGATGGCTGGCTTCTGCCTGCTCAGAAACAAACTGTGACCCCATAGGGAAAAATAATATATTGGACTATATTTCAATAAAATATTTAAATATATTGGGAAAATGTATTTAGCAATTATATAACTAAATAAAATATACAGTATGTACGTATTTGTAAAATATATGTGTAAAATACACACTCACACCTCACAACATTCTCTATCCGATGATAAATGTCTATATGTTACAATGGCTTGCGAAAGTATTCACCCCCCTTGGCATTTTTCCGATTTTGTTGCCTTACAACCTGGAATTAAAATAGATTTTTGGGGGGTTTGTTTAATGTTATTTACACAACATGCCAACCACATTGATGATTAAAAAAAAATATTTTGTGAGACAAGCAAGAAATAAGACACACAAAAAACAGAAAACTTGAGCGTGCTTAACACTAGGTCAATACTTTGTAGAGCCACCTTTGCAGAAATTACAGCTGCAAGTCTCTTGGGGTATGTCTCTATAAGCGTGGCACATCTAGCCACTGGGATTTTTGCCCATTCTTCAAGGCAAAACTGATCCAGCATCTTCAAGTTGGATGGGTTCCACTGTGTGTACAGCAAACTAAGCCATTCCAAGACATTTCATTGTTTCCCCTTAAACCACTCGAGTGTTGCATTAGCAGTATCCTTAGGGTCATTATCCTGCTGGAAGGTGAACCTCTGGGCCAGTCTCAAATCTTTTGAAGACTGAAACAGGTTTCCCTCAAGAATTTCCCTGTATTTAGTGCCATCCATCATTCTTTAAATTCTGACCAGTTTCCCAGTCACTGCCGATGAAAAACATACCCACAGCATGATGCTGCCACCACCATGCTTCACTGTGGGGATGGTGTTCTCGGGTGATGAGAGGTGTTGGGTTTGCGCCAGACATAGCATTTTCCTTGATGGCCAAAAAGCTTAATTTTAGTCTCATCTAACCAGAGTACCGTCTTCCATATGTTTGGGGAATCTCCCATATGCCTTTTGGCGAACACCAAACGTGTTTGTTTATTTTTTTTCGTTAAGCAATGGCTTTTTTCTTGACACTCTTCCGTAAAGCCTAGCTCTGTGGAGTGTACAGCTTAAAGTGGTCCTATGGACGGATACTCCAATCTCCGCTGTGGAGCTTTGCAGCTCCTTCAGGGCTATCTTTGGTCTCTTAGTTGCCTCTCTGATTAATGCCCTCCTTGCCTGGTCCATGAGTTTTGGTGGGCGGTCCTCTCTTGGCAGGTTTGTTGTGGTGCCATATTCATTCATTTTTTTAAATGGATTTAATGGTGGTCCATGGGATGCTCAAAGTTTTGGATATTTTTTTATAACCCAACTCTAATCTGTACTTTTCCACAACTTTGTCCCTGACCTGTTTGGAGAGCTCCTTGGTCTTCATAGTGCGGCTTGCTTGCTGGCGCCCCTTGCTCGGTGGTGTTGCAGACTCTGGGGCCTTTATACTGTATATATACTGAGATCATGTGACAGATCATTTGACACTTAGAATGCACAAAGGGGGACTTTATTTAACTAATTATGTTACTTCTGAAGATATTGATTGCACCAGATCTTATTTAGGTGCTTGATAGCAAAGGGGGTGAATACATATGCACGCTCCACTGTTCAATTTGTTTTTTTTTAGTTTTTTTTTTTATTTCACTTCACCAATTTGGACTATTTTGTGTATGTCCATTACATGAAATCCAATTAAAAAATCTATTTAAATTACAGGTTGTAATGCAACAAAATAGGACAAATGCCAAAGGGGTGAATACTTTTGCAAGGCACTGTACCTTAAATAAGGTGTTTATTTCGAAAAGTCACTTGAACGTAGAACATATCTGTAAATATATTTTAAGATTTCCTGAGCTGTCAATCACAATTTGAAACGTTCCCAAGCCCGCCTCCAACTGACAGAGCAGCCATTGCAATTTAGAATTTTCTCTAGAAGAAGGAAAAGAGCAGGTGCCACCATCAAAAAGCTTTCTCGTTGATCCTAGCCTTTTATTTGATTATACGTTCATAACTTTGAATTAAAATATGTTTTTAACTGGGTAGGTAACAGAGGAAGAATATCATTTCTTCAACTGCATGCAAGAGTTTTCATAAATTTGCTAACAAAGCTACCTAGCTCCTTTTTTAGCTTGCCACCAACGTGCAGTGTGACTGCCCAAGGTAAGAATTGTTTTGAAAATTAAAGTTGATAATAGTTGTCTTGGAATAGAGCCAAGTAGAGTTAATGCCATGTACAGTGCCTTCGGAAAGTATTCAGACCCCTTGAATTTGTCCATATTTTGTTACGTTACAGCTTTATTCTAAAATGGATTTAATTGTTTTTCTTCCTCATCGATCTACACACAATACCCCATAATGACAAAGCAAATTTGGGGAGTTTCTACCATTCTTGTCTGCAGATCCTCTCACACTCTGTCAGGTTGGATGGGGAGCTTTGCTGCACAGCTATTTGCAGGTCTCTCCAGAGAGGCCACTCCTGCATTGTCTTGGCTGTGTGCTTAGTGTCGTTCTCCTGTTGGAAGCTGAATCTTCACCCCAGTCTGAGGTCCTGAGCACTCTGGAGCAGGTTTTCATCAAGGATCTTGCTTCTGAGGCTCCCGTGTGGCGCAGTGGTCTAAGACACTGCATCTCAGTGCAGGAGGCTTCACTGCAGTACCTGGTTTGAATCCAGGCTGCATCACATCTGGCCATGATTGGGAGTCCCATAGGGTGGCACACAATTGGCCCAGCATCATCTTGGCTGAGGTAGGCCATCATTGTAAATAAGAATTTGTTCTTAACTGACTTGCCTGGTTAAATAAAAAAAATGTAAATGGCTGTACTTTGTTCCGTTCATTTTTGCCCAGATCCTGACTAGTCTCCCAGTCCCTGCTGCTGAAAAACATCCCCACAGCATGATGCTGCCACCACCATGCTTCACCGTAGGATTGATGCCAGGTTTCCTACAGGCGTGATGCTTGGCATTCAGGCCAAAGAGTTCAATTTTGTTTTCATCAGACCAGAGATTCTTTTTTATCATGGTCAGAGAGTCTTTAGGTGCTTTTTGGCAAACTCCAAGTGGGCTGTCATGTGCCTTTTACTGAGAAGTGGTTTTCGTTTGGCCACTCTACCATAATGGCCTGATTGATGGAGTGCTGCAGAGATGGTTGTCAAATCAAATTGATTTATATAGCCCTTCGTACATCAGCTGATATCTCAAAGTGCTGTACAGAAACCCAGCCTAAAACCCCAAACAGCAAGCAATGCAGGTGTAGAAGCACGGTGGCTAGGAAAAACTCCTTAGAAAGGCCAAAACCTAGGAAGAAACCTAGAGAGGAACCAGGCTATGTGGGGTGGCCAGTCCTCTTCTGGCTGTGCCGGGTGGAGATTATAACAGAACATGGCCAAGATGTTCAAATGTTCATTAATGACCAGCATGGTCCAATAATAATAAGGCAGAACAGTTGAAACTGGAGCAGCAGCACGGCCAGATGGACTGGGGACAGCAAGGAGTCATCATGTCAGGTAGTCTTGAGGCATGGTCCTAGGGCTCAGGTCCTCCGAGAGAGAGAAAGAAAGAGAGAAAGAGAGAATTAGAGAGAGCACACTTAAATTCACACAGGACACCGAATAGGACAGGAGAAGTACTCCAGATATAACAAACTGACCCTAGCCCCCCGACACATAAACTACTGCAGCATAAATACTGGAGGCTGAGACAGGAGGGGTCAGGAGACACTGTGGCCCCATCCGAGGACACCCCCGGACAGGGCCAAACAGGAAGGATATAACCCCACCCACTTTGCCAAAGCACAGCCCCCACACCACTAGAGGGATATCTTCAACCACCAACTTACCATCCTGAGACAAGGCTGAGTATAGCCCACAAAGATCTCCGCCACGGCACAACCCAGACAGGATGATCACATCAGTGACTCAACCCACTCAGGTGACGCACCCCTCCCAGGGACGGTATGAGAGAGCCCCAGTAAGCCAGTGACTCAGCCCCTGTAATAGGGTTAGAGGCAGAGAATCCCAGTGGAAAGAGGGGAACCGGCCAGGCAGAGACAGCAAGGGCGGTTCGTTGCTCCAGAGCCTTTCCGTTCACCTTCCCACTCCTGGGCCAGACTACACTCAATTATATGACCCACTGAAGAGATGAGTCTTCAGTGAAGACTCTGACATGGGTAGGCAGACCGTTCCATAAAAATGGAGCTCTATAGGAGAAAGCCCTGCCTCCAGCTGTTTGCTTAGAAATTCTAGGGACAATTATGAGGCCTGCGTCTTGTGACCGTAGCGTACGTGTAGGTATGTACGGCAGGACCAAATCAGAGAGATAGGTAGGAGCAAGCCCATGTAATGCTTTGTAGGTTAGCAGTAAAACCTTGAAATCAGCCCTTGCCTTGACAGGAAGCCAGTGTAGGGAGGCTAGCACTGGAGTAATATGATCACATTTTTTGGTTCTAGTCAGGATTCTGGCAGCCGTATTTAGCACTAACTGAAGTTTATTTAGTGCTTTACCCGGGTAGCCGGAAAGTAGAGCATTGCAGTAGTCTAACCTAGAAGTGACAAAAGCATGGATGCATTTTTCTACATCATTTTTGGACAGAAAGTTTCTGATTTTTGCAATGTTACGTAGATGGAAAAAAGCTGTCCTTGAAATGGTCTTGATATGTTCTTCAAAAGAGAGATCAGTGTCCAGAGTAACGCCGAAGAACGTTGTCCTTCTGGAAGGTTCTCCCATTTCCACAGTGGTACGCTGGAGCTCTGTCAGAGTGACCGTCTGGTTCTTGGTCACCTCCTTGACCAAGGCCTTTCTCCGCTGAATGCTCAGTTTGGCCGGGCAGACAGTTCTAGGAAGAGCCTTGGTGGTTCCAAACTTCTTCCATTTAAGAATGAAGGAGGCCACTGTGTTCTTGGTGACCTTCAATCCTGCAGACATTTTTTTGTACCCTTCCCCGGATCTGTGCTTCAACACAGTCCTGTCAACTGTTGGACCTTATATAGACAGGTGTGTGCCTTTCCAAATCATGTCCAATTAATTGAATTTACCACAGGTGGACTCCAATCAAGTTGTAGGAACATCTAAATGATGATCAATGGAAACAGAATGCACAGCTCAATTTCGAGTCTCATATTTTGAGTCTCAAAGGGTCTGAATACTTTGTTTTTTATTTGTAAAACATTTGCACAAAAAAAAAAACGTTTTCACTTTGGTATTGTGTGTAGATTGCTGAGTTTGAAAAAAATCTATTTTAGAATAAGGCTGTAACTTCACAAAATGTTGAAATGCACCGTATGTATTATTTTTTACATTTAATTGCCAAAGCTATTATTAAATGTTATTGGACAACCAAGCATTGTGTTGCTTGCTAACTAGCTAGCTTAGCTGGCTTTAGTGAGGGTTGGGTGTCTCTGATACTTGCTAGATTATCTCTAGCGAAACATTATCCGTTATCCTCCCTGTCTGGAGCCTCAACTGCCTATGGACAGCCAATGTAAGTAGTCAATGGGAACATTTAGCTAGCTAGTTCCCAATTAAATTAAAATTTGTTCATGAACATTAACCCCTTATTTATTCTTCATCTTGTGTAGAAGTGTTTCACTGACTCTCTGTCTCTAAATTATCCACAGGGTAACTTTCAGCTTGTGAGTTTGCAATGGACACTGAAGGTAAAGGAATCTGCATGGTAAGTATCAATTTGATGTTCATGAACATTAACCCCTAATTCTTCATCTTATGTGGAAGCATTTCACTGACTCTGTCTCTGCATTATCCACGGGGTAACTCTCAACTTGTGAGTCTGAACATGTCAACTGGAGGTGAAGGAATCTGCATTGTATCAATTTGATGTTTAAATACAGATGTTAACTGCAGAGAGGTAATTTGTACATTATAATTTGTGTTTCAGATTCCACCTCCCAGTGACACAATTCAACAATGGACCAAGCTATTTGAGCAAAAAAATAAAGATTATTGAAAGCACACTTTTATTTGTCAGTCATTTGTGTTTGTATTTATTAGGGATTTCCATTACTCTTCTTGGGGTCCAAACACATTAGGGTACATACATTGCATCTAAAACAAAAGATAAAACATTATAACGTTATTACACCGCTACATATCTATAATACAAAGTGTATAATACCAACATAATGCAATATTACAATGTATGTGTGTGTGCAGTGCGTATGCGTGTGTCTGTACCTTTGTGTGTGCCTCTTCACAGTCCCTTCTGTTCCATAAGGTGTATGTTTACCAGTTTTTTAATGTAGTACTGTACTCCTCCCATAGTCTGTTCTGGACTTGGATATTGTGAAGAAACCTCTGGTGGCATGTCTTGTGGGGTATGCATGGGTGTCCGAGCTGTGTGCTAGTAGGTTTAACAGACAGCTCGGGACATTCAGCGTGTCAACACTTCTTACAAAAACAAGTAGTGATGAAGTCAATCTCGCTTCCACTTTGAGCCATGAGAGATTGACATGCATATCATTAAAGTTAGCTCCCAGTGTACTTTTAAGGGCCAACCGTGCTGCCCTGTTCTGAGCCAATTGTAATTTTCCTAAGTCCATCTTTGTGGGACCTGACCACTCTACTGAACAGTAGTCCAGGTGCGACAAAACTAGGGATTGTTTGACCTGTCTTGTTGATAGTGTTGTGAAGAAGGCACTGTAACGCTTTATTATGGACAGACTTCTCCCCGTCTTAGCTACTGTTGTATCAATATGTTTTGACCATGACAGTTTACCATCCAGGGTTAGCTTTATTTGTCCCAAATAAAATGCGTTTAGTTTTTGAAATATTTAGGACTAACTTATTCCTTGCCACCCAGTCTGAAACTAACTGCAGGTCATTAAGTGTTGCAGTCATTTCAGTCGCTGTAGTAGCTGACACGTATAGTGTTGAGTCATCTGCATACATAAACACACTGGCTTTACTCAAAGCATGTCGTTAGTAAAGATTTTTAAAAGTAAGGAACCTAAACAGCTGCCTTGGGGAATTTCTGATTCTACCTGGATTATGTTGGTGAGGCTCCCATGAAAGAACACCCTCTGTGTTCTGTTAGACAAGTAACTCTTTATCCACAATATAGCAGGAGGTGTAAAGCCATAACACATACGTTTTTCCAGCAGCAGACTGATCGATATTGTCAAAAGCCGCACTGAAGTCTAACAAAACAGCACCCACAATATTTTTATCTTCAATTTCTCTCAGTCATGAGTTATTCATTAAAACTGCACCACAGCATGCTGTTGTGATTTAGTGCTGCACTTTGTAGTTTTATGCATTTATTTTGATAGTGAGCTACAGTATGTAAGGTAAAAAGCTACATTTTCCATTCATGAAAATACATGGCAACATATATTTTAAAATATATTTTTGAATATACACTGAACAAAAATATAAATGCAATATGCAACAATTTCAAAGATTTTACTGAGTTACAGTTCATATAAAGAAATCAGTCAATTGAAATAATTAGGCCTTCATCTATAGGTTACACATGACTGGGAATAACACACTACATGACCAAAAGTATGTGGAAAACTGCTCGTAGAACATCTCCTTCCAAAATCATAGGCATTAATATGGAGTTTGTCCCCCTTTGCTGCTAATAGCCTCCACTCTTCTGGGAAGGCTTTCCACTAGATGTTGGAACATTGTTGCAGGGACTTGCTTCCATTCATCCATAAGAGCATTAGTGAGGTCTCGCACTGATGTTGGGCGATTAGGCCTGGCTCGCAGTCGGTGTTCCAATTCATCCCAATGGTGTTTGATGGGGTTGAAGGCAGGGCTCTGTGCATGCCAGTCAAATTCTTCCACACCAATCTGGCATCTGCCAATCCCAGATTCGTCCATCGGACTGCCAGGTGGTGAAGCGTGATTCATCACTCCAGTTAACGCTTTTACACTACTCCAGAGTCCAATGGCAGTGAGCTTTACACCACTCCAGCTGATGCTTGGCATTGCACATGGTGATCTTAGGCTTGTGTGCTGCTGCTCGGCCATGGAAACCCATTTCATGAAGCTCCCGACTAACAGTTGTGCTAACGTTGCTTCCAGCGGCAGTTTGGAACTCGATAGTGAGTGTCGCAACCGAGGACAGAGGATTTTTACATGCTACATGCTTCAGCACTCGGTGGTCCCATTCTGTGAGCTTGTGTGGCCTACCACTTCATGGCTGAGCCGTTGTTTCTCCTAGACTTCACAATAAAGGCACTTACAGTTGACCAGGGCAGCTCTAGCAGGGCAGAAATTTGATGAACTGACTTGTTGGAAAGGTGGCATCCTATGACGGTGCCACATTGAAAGTCACTGAGCTCTTCAGTAAGGCTATTCTACTGCCAATGTTTGTCTATCGAGATTGCATGGCTGTGAGCTCGATTTTACACACCTGTCAACAATGGGTGTCGCTGAAATAGCCAAATCCACTCATTTGAAGGGGTGTCCACATTCTTTTGTATATATAGTGTATATGCATGTGTTGGTCACAAATATATATTTTTTAAGTAAGGGCCTTGATCAGAAAACCAGTCATTATCTGGTGTGACCACTATTTGCCTCATGCAGCGCGACACATCTCCTTCACATAGAGTTGATCAGGCTATTGATTGTGGCCTGTGGATTGTTGTCCCACTCTTCTTCAATGGCTGTGGGAAGTTGCTGGAAATTGCCGGAACTGGAACACGTTTTTGTACACGTCGATCCAGAGCGTCCCAAACATGCTCAATGGGTGACATGTATGTTGATTGTTCAGGCCATGGAAGAACTGCGACATTCTTAGCATCCAGGAATTGTGTACAAATCCTTGTGACATGGGGCTGTGCATTATCATGCTGAATTATGAGGTGATGGCAGTGCATGAATGGAATGACAATGGGCCTCAGGATCTCATCTCGGTATATCTGTGCATTCAAATTGCCATCGATAAAATGGAATTGTGTTTGTTGTCCATAGCTTATGCCTGCCCATTCCATAACCCCACCATGGGGCACTCTGTTCACAACGTTGACATCAGCTAACCTCTCACCCACACACTACACTTTGTCTGCCATCTGCCTGGTACAGTTGAAACCGTGATTCCTCCCTGAAGAGCACACCTCTCCAACGTGCCTTCTAAGGTGAGCATTTTCCCACTAAAGTTGGCTATGACGCCGAACTCCAGTTAGGTCAAGACTCTGGTGAGGAGGACGACCACGCAGTTGAGCTTCCCTGAGACGTTTTCTGACAGTTTGTGTAGAAATTCTTCGGTTTTGCAAACCCACAGTTTCAGCTTCTGGGTGGCTGGTCTCAGACGATCCTGCAGGTGAAGAAGCCAGATGTGGAGGTCTTGGGCTGGTGTGGTTACACATGGTCTGTGGTTGTAAGGCCGGTTGGATGTACTGCCAAATTCTCTAAAATGACAATAGAGGTGGCATATAGTAGATAAATCATCATTCTCTAGCAAACAATTCTGTTGGACATACCTGCAGTCAGCATGCCAATTGCACGCTCCCTCAAAACTTGAGACATCTGTGGCATTGTGTTGTGTGACAAAACTGCACATTTTAGAGTGGACTTTATTGTCTCCAGCACAAGGTGCACCTTTGTAATGATCATGCTGTTTAATCAGCTTCTTAAAATTCCACACCTGTCAGGTGGTGGATTATCTTATAAAAGGAGAAGTCCCTTCTACCATGGATGTAAACAAATGAGTGCACACAATTTGAGAAAAATAAGCTTTTTGTGAGTATAACACTTTGCATGTTGTGTTTATAATTTTGGGCACTGTTTGTGCTATTGTTAGTAATACATTTGCACATTTACACACACGTTGGTTTTCTTCCACCGACTGTATTCTTGTATGACTATCAACCCTGAATCAGAGCCTTTCTGAAATTACTTCTGACCACAATGTGTTTTAGTGTGCGGTGTCTGTAATGCATATGTGTTTGATTGACAGGTATTGGAGAGGTTGCAGCAGAGAGGGTTCGAGATAGCAGGGGCATGTGGTGGAGGAATAGACTCCTCCCATTTCAGCGAGTACGTCCTACGCAGGGAGGGGAAGAGCAACGGACAGTGTGGCCCCACCCTCATCTGCATCAAACAGGAAGCACTGGACTAAGCCCTGCCCGGGTCAGGGGTAACAGTGGATGATTGGTCAGGAGGGGAGCTTAAAGCCATGCCTCCATCTCCAAGGGAACACCAAGAGAGTCTGGCCTGAAGTTTGTTTTAAATTTGTAGGGTCGTTGCTAGTTACGACAGCCACAAATTCATAAACCCCGCCTAATTCTACAATTTCTCTTAAATTATGTGATTTTAAACATAACCCTAACCTTAACCACACTGCTAACCATAAGCCTAACTCTAACCTTAAGTTAAAACAAAAAAGCACCTTTTTGTTTTCATTCATTTTTACTATATAGACAATTCTTACTTTGTGGCTGTGGTAACTAGTGTAAACCGATTTTTATTTTTTATTTTTTTTACATAGTCGGTGCTATGTCGGTGATGGTGATCTTACCTACACCAATAGGAGTGTAGTATAATTATGACCTATCCGCCATGAACCATGGAAGTCACTAACCTGTCGGTACGCAGCTAGACACTAGCTAGGTTTCCATTAACTTGTACAGTCATTTTTTGTTGACATTTAGAAAGATTGCATAGGAAGTAGATGCAACAATTGCCCGTCCCGGTGCATTTACATTGAACTGTCTTGTGTTGATAAAAACAGCTAGATGTAATGAGGTTGTTGAAGGGTTTTAAATTATCAATTTTGGCAAATTGTGCATTAATAAAGTGCCCGCGTATCTGTTTCATGTCTCAGGTAGCTCGCAAAAGCCAGAATGGATAGATTGCAAGAATTTACTAATATTTGCCATATTTTTATCATTCTCATGTGCCTACTTATTGCCGTGGTCTGTGTCAGGGTGTAACTTGCACTAGTTAAGATTTGAAACCATTTCATGGTGAAACTTCAAGTTCCAATGTAAAGCAATTCAGGCATTGTTGAAAGTCAAAACAATACTCTACTTGCAAAGAAACAGTATTTTTTGTTGTTGGAAAAATTGATGTAGCAAGCAGTAGGCATTTAGAAATAAATGTGGAGTGGAGCTTTATAGTTACGCGATAACGTCACACGCCCAGCGTACCTTTCTGATTTTCTTTGCAATCTTAATTTATTCCATCATCATTTGTCACAATAAATCCACCCCTCGAATGGAATAAATGTATTAGATCTTTCGGGAAAAAAAAGGTATCCTACAACTGCCGTTTCCATTACAGATGTCGCAATCCTTTGTTGAATAAACCTGGATCAATGGAAACTTGCCTAGTGACGGGCACCTCTCTCCCTTCGAGCAGGGACCTAGAGCACACAGAGAGCAGCAACATCAGCACTGTCATAGTACTACTCGTGTTTTCATGTAGGATTATTGTTTCATAGTGTCATAATAATTCATTGGAATTAGAATTCATTCAGATTCTTACAATAATGTAAATAGTCATAGAAATGGGATGCGGTCATGACTGAAACTCAACAATTGAGAAACGGCACTGATGGATATGGAAGATATGCAGTTGACTGTTAAAAAGCACAAGTGCAAACAAGCACAACCATCCTTGTCTGGGAAATCTAACCCAGCCTAAACTAAATAGATAAAAGGTCATATGTGGTTCTGTGAAGCTACAGTTATTATTATGAGGCACTTATGGAAGTTTTTCTTCTAGAAAATGTTGTAAACCAAAAATATGGTTTTCCCAGTTTTAAGTCTTTAACTTGTCATGAAAATGGAATTGTGAAGAGGTTCTTCATGAGACTTCAACATTTTATATTCATCACATTGATAAAAGAGATGTGTCTTGTCAGAGATTCAATTGGTGCATGTTTTATTATGATCGTTACAGAGCAGCAGAGAGGATTTGAGGTCTGTATCAAAACCGTTTCCCTTTGTTTCACTAGAGGAAAACCTGTATGGATGAATGTACCACAAAAATGTTCATAAATGTTTCATACAAAATATGTGTGTCTGTGTGTTAACTGTTATTCAGGAAACTAAATCATGAGAATATTGACTCAAATGTTTATTTGAATTGGGTCAGTTTTACTCTAGCAATCAGGTGCGAGGAACACTCCAATCACTGATCAGAGGACACTTGTGATCTGAGCCTTCCATCACTGCAGACTGATGGTAGAATCGAAACCGGAAAGTTTAGGGGGAGGTTTGCATTAACTTTAGATACCACCATGGTAAATATCTCACTTGCTTCAGATTTTAAGAGGAAGTAGTTCATGAATATGCATGAGCAATTTATGAATCTCAATTATTCAGAATTGCTTTTGTCTTCCTGGATTTGACGAGCTGTCAGAGGAGGGAGGGGGTTGTCTTTGATCTGGAACAGCAACAGGAAGAGTGATGATCACATGATGATACGCTTGTTAACATTACCAACGACAACAATCAATGATTTAACAATCACCTAATAAAAGAGTAATCACACAAATGAAAATACCCTCACACTATTTGCCCCTGCTGTAGCTGGCAGTTATTTGGAACAGTCTGCATAGCTGACCTCGATTAAAGGGCCAACACTCATTTCAGCAATCAGATCTTGCTTTAACTGGCACACTGTTGATTTGCCTAGCTTTCTGTTACGTTAGAGGTCAGCAGTCATTTCAGCTAAAATAATTCTGATCCATTTTATTCTCTCCTCCCTCTCTCCGTATTTCCTGGGGTAAAGCTGTGCCTAAAGCTGTGCCTAAAGCTGTGCTTAAAGCTCTGCCATATTTAAGGGTAATGGAATAATGAATCTCAAACACAACCCACATCCACAACTCTCCCCGACACACATTTCCACACACACACGCCCCAAAGGATGGCTATTTTTCCTCCAAGCGACCACCTAAAGGTGTCAACATAAAATGTAAATGACAATATGTGAGTAATGAGGCAATAAACAAAGAATCACTGATATACTATAAATGTTACGGAGAGTGAATGAGGACCCAAAAGCGAACTAACTTAAAACAGAGCTTCTTTAATAATCAAACATAGGTAGGCTCAGATAGACCGGCAGATTCCGACAGGACAGGACAAGGTTACAGCAAACATGACGATAGTCTGGTTCAGGCATGAAACACAACAAACAAGAATCCGACAAGGACAGGAACAGAAACAGAGAGAGATATAGGGACCTAATCAGAGGGAAAAAGGGAACAGGTGGGAAACGGGGTGAATGGGTAGTCAGAGGAGACAAGGAACAGCTGGGGGAAAGCGGGGGAGAAAAGGTAACCTAATACGACCAGCAGAGGGAGACAGGGTGAAAGGAAAGGACAGAAAGACACAACATGACAATACATGACAGTACCCCCCCACTCACCGAGCGCCTCCTGGCGCACTCGAGGAGGAAACCTGGCGGCAACGGAGGAAATCCTCGATCAGCGCACGGTCCAGCACGTCCCGAGAGGGAACCCAACTCCTCTCCTCAGGACCGTACCCCTCCCAATCAACGAGGTACTGGTGACCACGGCCCCGAGGACGCATGTCCAAAATCCTGCGGACCCTGTAGATGGGTGCGCCCTCGACAAGGATGGGGGGGGGGGGGGGGGAAGACGAGCGGGGGCGCGAAGAACGGGCTTAATACAGGAGACATGGAAGACCGGGTGGACGCGACGAAGGTATCGCGGAAGAAGAAGTCGAACTGCGACAGGATTAATGACCCGAGAAATACGGAACGGACCAATGAACCGCGGGGTCAACTTGCGAGAAGCCGTCTTAAGGGGAAGGTTCTGAGTGGAGAGCCAAACTCTCTGACCGCGACAATATCTAGGACTCTTAGTTCTACGCTTATTAGCAGCCCTCACAGTCTGCGTCCTATAACGGCAAAGTGCAGACCTGACCCTCTTCCAGGTGCGCTCGCAACGTTGGACAAAAGCCTGAGCGGAGGGGACGCTGGACTCGGCGAACTGAGATGAGAACAGCGGAGGCTGGTACCCGAGGCTACTCTGAAAAGGAGATAGCCCGGTCGCAGACGAAGGAAGCGAGTTGTGGGCGTATTCTGCCCAGGGGAGCTGTTCTGACCAAGACGCAGGGTTGCGAAAAGAAAGACTGCGTAAGATGCGACCAATAGTCTGATTGGCCCGTTCTGCTTGACCGTTAGACTGGGGGTGAAAGCCGGAAGAGAGACTGACGGAAGCCCCAATCAAACGGCAAAACTCCCTCCAAAATTGAGACGTGAATTGCGGACCTCTGTCCGAAACGACGTCTGACGGAAGGCCATGAATTCTGAAAACATTCTCGATGATGATTTGTGCCGTCTCTTTAGCAGAAGGAAGCTTAGCAAGGGGAATGAAATGAGCCGCCTTAGAGAACCTATCGACAACCGTAAGAATAACAGTCTTCCCCGCTGACGAAGGCAGTCCGGTGACGAAATCTAAGGCGATGTGAGACCACGGTCGAGAGGGAATGGGAAGCGGCCTGAGACGGCCGGCAGGAGGGGAGTTACCGGACTTAGTCTGCGCGCAGACCGAACAAGCAGCCACGAAACGACGCGTGTCATGCTCCCGGGTGGGCCACCAAAAACGCTGGCGAATGGAAGCAAGCGTACCCCGAACGCCAGGGTGGCCGGCTAACTTGGCAGAGTGAGCCCACTGAAGAACGGCCAGACGAGTAGGAACGGGAACGAAAAGAAGGTTCCTAGGACAAACGCGCGGCGACGGAGTGTGAGTGAGCGCTTGCTTTACCTGCCTCTCAATTCCCCAGACAGTCAACCCGACAACACGCCCCTCAGGGAGAATCCCCTCGGGGTCAGTGGAGGCTACTGAAGAACTGAAGAGACGAGATAAAGCATCATGCTTGGTGTTCTTGGAGCCCGGACGATAAGAAATCACGAACTCGAAACGAGCGAAAAACAGCGCCCAACGCGCCTGACGCGCATTAAGTCGTTTGGCAGAACGGATGTACTCAAGGTTCCTATGGTCAGTCCAAACGACAAAAGGAACGGTCGCCCCCTCCAACCACTGTCGCCATTCGCCTAGGGCTAACCGGATGGCGAGCAGTTCGCGGTTTCCCACATCATAGTTACGTTCCGACGGCGACAGGCGATGAGAAAAATACGCGCATGGGTGGACCTTGTCGTCAGAGAGGGAGCGCTGAGAAAGAATGGCTCCCACGCCCACCTCTGACGCGTCAACCTCGACAACAAACTGTCTAGAGACGTCAGGTGTAACAAGGATAGGAGCGGATGTAAAACGATTCTTGAGGAGATCAAAAGCTCCCTGGGCGGAAACGGACCACTTAAAGCACGTCTTGACAGAAGTAAGGGCTGTGAGAGGAGCTGCCACCTGACCGAAATTACGGATGAAACGACGATAGAAGTTCGCGAAGCCGAGAAAGCGCTGCAGCTCGACGCGTGACTTAGGGGCGGGCCAATCAATGACAGCTTGGACCTTAGCGGGATCCATCTTAATGCCTTCAGCGGAAATAACAGAACCGAGAAATGTGACGGAGGAGGCATGAAAAGTGCACTTCTCAGCCTTCACAAAAAGACAATTCTCTAAAAGGCGCTGGAGGACACGTCGAACGTGCTGAAGATGAATCTGGAGTGACGGTGAAAAAATCAGGATATCGTCAAGGTAAACGAAAACAAAGATGTTCAGCATGTCTCTCAGGACATCATTGACTAATGCCTGAAAGACAGCTGGAGCGTTAGCGAGGCCGAAAGGAAGAACCCGGTATTCAAAGTGCCCTAACGGAGTGTTAAACGCCGTCTTCCACTCGTCCCCCTCCCTGATGCGCACGAGATGGTAAGCGTTACGAAGGTCCAACTTAGTGAAAAACCTGGCTCCCTGCAGGATCTCGAAGGCTGAAGACATAAGAGGAAGCGGATAACGATTCTTAACTGTTATGTCATTCAGCCCTCGATAATCTATGCAGGGGCGCAGAGACCCGTCCTTCTTCTTGACAAAAAAAAACCCCGCTCCGGCGGGAGAGGAGGAGGGGACTATGGTACCGGCGTCAAGAGCTACAGACAAATAATCCTCGAGAGCCTTACGTTCGGGAGCCGACAGAGAGTATAGCCTACCCCGGGGGGGAGTGGTTCCCGGAAGGAGATCAATACTACAATCATACGACCGGTGTGGAGGAAGAGAGGTGGCCCTGGACCGACTGAACACCGTGCGCAGATCGTGATATTCCTCCGGCACCCCTGTCAAATCACCAGGCTCCTCCTGTGAAGAAGAGACAGAGGAAACAGGAGGGATAGCAGACATTAAACATTTCACATGACAAGAGACGTTCCAGGAGAGGATAGAATTACTAGACCAATTAATGGAAGGATTATGACAAACTAGCCAGGGATGGCCCAAAACAACAGGTGTAAAAGGTGAACGAAAAATCAAAAAAGAAATGGTTTCGCTATGATTACCAGAAACAGTGAGGGTTAAAGGTAGCGTCTCACGCTGAATCCTGGGGAGAGGACTACCATCCAAGGCGAACAAGGCCGTGGGCTCCCTTAACTGTCTGAGAGGAATGTCATGTTCCCGAGCCCAGGTCTCGTCCATAAAACAGCCCTCCGCCCCAGAGTCTATTAAGGCACTGCAGGAAGCTGACGAACCGGTCCAGCGTAGATGGACCGACAAGGTAGTGCAGGATCTTGAAGGAGAGACAGGAGTAGTAGCGCTCACCAGTAGCCCTCCGCTTACTGATGAGCTCTGGCTTTTACTGGACATGAAGTGACAAAATGACCAGCGGAACCGCAATAGAGACAGAGGCGGTTGGTGATTCTCCGTTCCCTCTCCTTAGTCGAGATGCGGATACCTCCCAGCTGCATAGGCTCAGCTCCCGAGCCGGCAGAGGAAGATGGTAGTGATGCGGAGAGGGGAGCAACGGAGAACGCGAGCTCCTTTCCACGAGCTCGGTGACGAAGATCAACCCGTCGCTCAATGCGAATAGCGAGTTCAATCAGGGAATCCACGCTGGAAGGGACCTCCCGGGAGAGAATCTCATCCTTTACCTCTGCGCGGAGACCCTCCAGAAAACGAGCGAGCAAAGCCGGCTCGTTCCAGCCACTGGAGGCAGCAAGAGTGCGAAACTCAATAGAGTAGTCTGTTATGGATCGATTACCTTGACATAGGGAAGACAGGGCCCTGGAAGCCTCCTCCCCAAAAACAGATCGATCAAAAACCCGTATCATCTCCTCCTTAAAGTCCTGATACTGGTTAGTACACTCAGCCCTTGCCTCCCAGATTGCCGTGCCCCACTCACGAGCCCGTCCAATAAGGAGAGATATGACGTAGGCGACACGAGCAGTGCTCCTGGAGTAAGTGTTGGGCTGGAGAGAAAACACAATATCACACTGGGTGAGGAACGAGCGGCATTCAGTGGGCTCCCCAGAGTAACACGGCGGGTTATTGATTCTGGGCTCCGGAGATTCGAAAGCCCTGGAAGTGGCCGGTGGATCGAGGCGGAGATGGTGAACCTGTTCTGTGAGGTTGGAGACTTGGGTGGCCAGGGTCTCAACGGCATGTCGAGCAGCAGACAATTCCTGCTCGTGTCTGCCTAGCATCGCTCCCTGGATCTCGACGGCTGAGTGGAGAGGATCCGAAGTCGCTGGGTCCATTCTTGGTCGGATTCTTCTGTTACGGAGAGTGAATGAGGACCCAAAAGCGAACTAACTTAAAACAGAGCTTCTTTAATAATCAAACATAGGTAGGCTCAGATAGACCGGCAGATTCCGACAGGACAGGACAAGGTTACAGCAAACATGACGATAGTCTGGTTCAGGCATGAAACACAACAAACAAGAATCCGACAAGGACAGGAACAGAAACAGAGAGAGATATAGGGACCTAATCAGAGGGAAAAAGGGAACAGGTGGGAAACGGGGTGAATGGGTAGTCAGAGGAGACAAGGAACAGCTGGGGGAAAGCGGGGGAGAAAAGGTAACCTAATACGACCAGCAGAGGGAGACAGGGTGAAAGGAAAGGACAGAAAGACACAACATGACAATACATGACAATAAACGTACACAATACAGTCAATCAAATTGGTTGGCTATAGAGTGATTCTAGCCTCCTTCTAACCAACACACACGAGACCCCCACATCAAACCATACCAAGAAACCAACTTGCGTATCAACTTAGTCATGGCCGCTAACATTTGTTAAGGAACCAAATCTAAAATGAGGTCAAATCAGGAAGTGCAGTCACTCTTTGAAGGAGGCCTGGGTAAGGTCAAAATGCCAACTTTGATAAATTATTTCTCAATTATGCTTTTAGATACAAATTTTGAATATATGTTAATATTCCTTCTTTCAAAGGACCAATGTAAGGATTCATTTTTGTGAAAATCCCTAAAATCATTGTATTTTTTTGTCCTGGTTTTGTATGGAATCCCTCCATAAACTTAATTGAATTGTCACAGGTTTACAATCATCAGGTGACCCATGTAAACATCAGAGTAAGGAATGGCTGTCACAGACATCAATCAGTCTGTGATATTTTTAGCATGAAACTGAACTGAAAAACAAGGAAAAAGACAGTGACCTCACGGCAGACCACTCTCTGAATCACACTAAGGGCAGAGGGCCAATGCTTTGGGCTGTAACACACAGAGTTGACTTATACTGTTCTGACCTCTTCTCTCACACACAGAATTGCCCTGTCAATAAGTGAAATATTTTGTTTTTTGGTCCTGCCAACATGACTGTAATATTTCTCAGCATATACCAGCAGAGCTCAGTGACATTGTTGGCAGTGCTACAAATTGTTAGAAAATAAAAATAACCATAATAATACAAAAAAAATATCAACGACACAAGGTGGAAGAGAGATGGATTGTATTATGCTGTTTAATCACACTGTTCTCACTAAAGCAGGGACTTGAGAGAGTGTCGTAGAGGAGGGTCCTGTTCCAGGCAGAAAGACCCAAGTCATCCTCTGAACCCCAGCCCTCTGTAGTACTGACATACTGTCTGCTGGCCCCGCCTGAGACAGACAGACAGACAGACAGACGGACAGATGGGCAGACGGACGGACGGACGGACGGACGAAACCACCAAGAGATAAAATGTTCATAAAAATAAATGGCAACACCACTATGCCAGACAGTTTCCCTTCTCTCTTGTTTCTTCTTCACATTTTGACAGACTGAAGCAATGCCTGAGAGAGCAGAAAGGAAGGCCCTGTAGCTCTACAGAGGAAAGAGAGAGGAGGCAAGAGAGGAAAAGCTCCTCAGGGAGCAGGGTTCTCTAGGTAAAGGAGTTCAAAGGCAATGGTTAATGTGTTCAATTTACAGAGCTTCATCTCTAAACCCATCGCCTACAGGGCCAGGGAATTAAACAAACTGAGTACAATTAGAGACTCGTTAACCTAAACTAACAGTCCTGCGCATGTCTGCTATAACACTGTACAGATCTTGTCTCCCCTGAAGTTGTTTCTCAGAAGTGACATTAACATAGGTGTTCCCCATAGAAGCATCCCTACCCACTATAAAACCGCTGATAGCCAAGAACCTCCATCCACTCTCTCAGAATAATCACACACAGACAGGCGAGTGGTGTACCTGGTTTCCAGGGGAGTCAAGTGGTCCCGTCCTGCGAGGTCCAATGGCAACCAGGGCAGTGAGGTTGGCTTCTCTGTGTTGCAGCTGCAGGAGAGAGAGGGCTGTAAAACCCTATAAAGGACGGGTAGTTGAATGCTCATAAAGGAATAACTGAAACAGTGTGAAGCTAGGGTAATTTCTATAAAACAATATACAGTCAGGTCAATAAAGTATCACACTAGCTAAATCTCAACAAATGAATATGTAAATGTTATCAAGGTCACATGCTGACACACACACAAACGGACACACACACACACACACACACACACACACACACACACACACACACACACACACACACACACACACACACTCTATAGGTGCTTTAATTTGATTCAGCTTTGTGCCTGCCGCAGGCCTCAACTCCAACCTCAAAAACAGACTCCATTAAAATGAGCTCCAATTAGAGCTGCACCTTCTCTGGGGCTTGGATTTGGATGAGTGTGTATGTATGTATGTGTGTGTGTGTGTGTGTGTGTGTGTGTGTGTGTGTGTGTGTGTGTGTGTGTGTGTGTGTGTGTGTGTGTGTGTGTGTGTGTGTGTGTGTGTGTGTGTGTGTGTGTGTGTGTGTGTGTGTGTGTGTGTGTGTATGTATGTGTGTGTGTGTGTGTGTGTGTGTAGGGTGAGTTTGACAGGGTGATGTGGGGAGACAGACGCACACACAAACAAACACACATTGGCTGGGCATGGAAATGAACAGATTTAGCTGATTTCTGCTGTTGCCGTGGAGAGACCGCTGGGCACATTGTTGCTGTGAGCGATCATCCAACCAGAAAAAAAAACATCTCAAACACTATCTCCTCTTCTCGATATATATAACCACACTACCTACATCTGCCTCTGTCTCATCAAGCTCGAGATCCATCCCCTATAACCCCCCAGACAAACATTCACACTGATGTAATAAATGAACAATTACTCTGAAAAATGGCAGGCTTTATAGAATTCCCAAACATTAATTCTGAAGTGTATAAACCGAAGTGTATATAAAGAAACGTCCTCTCACTGTCAACTGTGTTCATTTTCAGCAAACTTAACATGTGTACATATTTGTATGAACATAACAAGATTCAACAACTGAGACATAAACTGAACAAGTTCCACAGACATGTGACTAACAGAAATTGAAAAATGTGTCCCTGAACAAAGGGGGGGTCAATGTCAAAAGTAACAGTCAGTATCTGGTATGGCCACCAGCTGCATTAAGCACTGCAGTGCATCTCCTCTTCATGGACTGCACCAGATTTGCCAGTTCTTGCTGTGAGATGTTACCCCACTCTTCCACCAAGGCACCTGCAAGTTCCCGGACATTTCTGGGGGGAATGGCCCTAACCGTCACCCTCCAATCCAACAGGTTCCAGACATGCTCTATGGGATTGAGATCTGGGCTCTTCGCTGGCCATGGCAGAACACTGACATTCCTGTCTTGCAGGAAATCATGCACAGAACAAGCAGTATGGCTTGTGGCATTGTCATGCTGGAGGGTCATGTCAGGATGAGCCTGCAGGAAGGGTTCCACATGAAGGAGGAGGATGTCTTCCCTGTAACACACAGCGTTGACATTGCCTGCAATGACATGCTCAGTCCGATGATGCTGTGACACACCGCCCCAGACCATGACGGACCCTCCACCTCGATCCCGCTCCAGAGTGCAGGCCTCGGTGTAATGCTCATTTCTTCGGCGATGAACTTGAATCCGACCATCACCCCATGTGAGATAAAATCGCGACTCATCAGTGAAGAGCACTTTTTACCAGTCCTGTCTGGTCCAGCAACGGTGGGTTTGCGCCCATAGGCAACGTTGTTGCCGGTGAAGTCTGGTGAGGACCTCAGTCCAGCCTCTCACTGCCTATTTCGGACATTCTGAGCACTGATGGAGGGATTGTGCGTTCCTGGTGTAACTCGGGCAGTTGTTGTTGTTGCTATCCTGCACCTGTCCCGCAGGTGTGATGTTCGGAAGTACCGATCCTGTGCAGGTGTTGTTAGGACGATCAGCTGTCCATCCTGTCTCCCTGTAGTGCTGTCTTAGGCATCTCACAGTACGGACATTGCAATTTATTGCCCTGGCCACATCTGCAGTCCTCATGCCTCCTTGCAGCATGCCTAAGGCACGTTCACGCAGATGAGCAGGGACCCTGGGCATCTTTCTTTTGGTGCATTTCAGAGTCAGTTGAACGGCCTCTTTAGTGTCCTAAGCTTTCATAACTGTGACCTTAACAGTGTTTAAACCCTTTACAATGAAGATTTGTAAAGTTATTTGGATTTTTACGAATTATCTTTGAAAGACAGGGTCCTGAAAAAGGGACGTTTCTTTTTTTTGCTGAGTTTGTTAGTTTAGAGAAGGTAAAAGAAAAAAAGTTCCCTACACTACACTATAACTTTGTATAGGAGAACAATCTAAAATGGAGCTCACTCAGCAGAAAAAGCAGTAAAAGCATAGAGCCTTATTGAGCTGTGTCTTTGTGTGTGTGTGTTTGTGTTCTACTCAGTCTTGCCTGGGACAATCCCTACCTCGAACTGTTTGGAAATCAGTTTGATTGAAGAGTAAAAGCTGACTCATGGAAGAGCTCCTGCACACCCAGTAGCTCTCCAGACACACACACACACAGACTCACGCACACAGCGTGACCGGTCTAGTCAGCATGTTAGTATCTTCTTAGTAACCTCTGCAACATGAACCTTGGCGTTACGGAGCAGTGTCTCCCTCTCCTCGTCTTCTCTCCTCTCCTGACGCTCCTGCTCTTCCAGAAAGCAGAGTTGGGAACGCACTTCATTGGTCTGCACATGACGGTAGTCCTCCTACACACGGAGACCATGAAGATTCTATAATAGCTGTAGTGAAATAGTGCCATGGTTGTAGTAGATGTATTATCATGTTGGTAATAATGTTGTGGTGCAGGGTTTCTTAACTCTGGTTCTGGAGAGTTACTTGGTGTGCAGGCTTTCGCTCCAGATCTTCAGTAGTATTTATTGGGATCCCCAATTCAACGTTGCCAACGTAGCGGCTACTTTTACCGGGGTCCAAAAAGGAAATAAAACACAACAAATAAAATACGTGATATAATATAATATACAGTGGCTTGCGAAGGTCTTCACCCCACCCTGGGGAATTTTTCCTATTTTGTTGCCTTAGAACCTGGAATTTAAATAGATTTTTGGGGGGTTTGTATCATTTGATTTACAAAGCATGCCTACCACTTTGAAGATACAAAATATTTTCTCTTGTGAAACAAACAAGAAATAAGACAAAAAAAAATAGAAAACTTGAGCGTGCATTACTAAGTCAATACTTTGTAGAGCCACCTTTTGCAGCAATTACAGCTGCAAGTCTCTTGGGGTATGTCTCTATAAGCTTGGCACATCTAGCCACTGGGATTTCTGCCCATTCTTCAAGGCAAAACTGATCCAGCTCCTTCAAGTTGGATGGGTTTCTGCTGGTGTTCAGCAATCTTTAAGACATACCACATATTCTCAATTGGATTGAGGTCTGGGCTTTGACTAGGCCATCAAAGACATTTATGTGTTCCCCCTTAATTAAACCACTCGAGTGTTGCTTTAGCAGTATGCTTTGAGTCCTGCTGGAAGGTGAACCTCCATCCCAGTCTCAAATCTGTGGAAGACTGAAAAAATTTTCCCTCAAGAATTTCCTTGTATTTAGCACCATCATTCCTTCAATTCTGACCAGTTTCCCAGTCCCTGCTGATAAAAAAAATATCACCACTGCATGATGCTGCCACACCATGCTTCACTGTGTGGATGATGTTCTCGGGGTGATGAGAGGTGTTGAGTTTGTGCTAGACATAGTGTTTTCCTTGATGGCCAAAAAGCTCAATTTAAGTCTCTGGCCAGAGTACCTTCTTCCATATGTTTGGGGAGTCTCCCACATGTCTTTCGGTGAACACCAAATGTGTTTATACTTATTTTTTTCTTTAAGCAATTGCTTTTTTTCTGGCCACTCTTCCGTAAAGCCCAGCTCTGTGGAGTGTAAGGCTTAAAGGTCCTATGGACAGATACTCCAATCTCCGCTTTGGAGCTTTGCAGCTCCTTCAGGGTTATCTTTGGTCTCTTTGTGCATCTCTGATTAATTCCCTCCTTGCCTGTTCCGTGAGTTTTGTTGGGCTTTTGGCAGGTTTGCTGTGGTGCCATATTCTTTCCATTTTTTTATAGTGTATTTAATGGTGCTCTGTGGGATTTTCAAAGTTTCAGATATTTTTTTATAACCCTGAACTGTGTGGAGAGCTCCTTGGTCTTGCTTGGTGGTGCCCCTTGCTTAGTGGTGTTGCAGGCTCTGTGGCCTTTCAGAACAGGTGTATATATACTGAGATCATGTGACAGATCATGTGACACTTAGATTACACACAAGTGGACTTTATTTAACTAATTATGTCACTTCTGAAGGTAATTGGTTGCACCAGATCTTATTTAGGGGTTCATAGCAAAGGGGGTAAAAACATATGCATGCACCACTTTTCTTTAAAAAAATATATATTTTGAATTTTTTGAAACAAGTAATTCTTTTAAATTTCACTTCACCAATTTGGACTATTTTGTGTATGTCCATTATATGAATTCCAAATAAAAATCAATTTATATTACAGGTTGTAATACAACAAAATAGGAAAAATACCAAGGGGGATGAATACTTCTGCAAGGCACTGTACATAACTAAAATGATGTACAACTAAAATTCCCACCTGATTCAGCTAATCATGGTGAAGCAGAGAGAAGAGCTTGATTAGTTGAATATTTTAATCAGGTGTGTGATGCAGTGCTGAATCGAAAGCCTGTACTGCCAATAGCTCTCCAGAAGTAGAGTTGGAGACCCCTGTTGTATTGTTAGTATATGTAATGATGCCAGGGTAGGGGTGTTGTAATGTGTATAGTATAGTGATGGCAGGGTAGGACGGTAGGACACCTTGAAGGCCATCTTGCGATGTTGTGCCACCAGTGACTTTCTCCAGTGACTTTCTCCAGCAGGTCTCTGAGATGTTCCTGTGTGGCCTGACACATTGACTGACCCCATCTGATCCCACCTCGGACACTCCAAAGGCCTTGGGAGAGGGAGCGAGAGGGAGAGAGAGAACAAGAATAAGAAAAAGAGAGAGAAAGAAAAAAGAGCGATATGTATAGATAGAGAAAAGAAAGAAAAGAGAAAGAGAGCACGATTGATTGGCTAATCTCTCTGAGGTTAAGGTCCATTTCTATTCAACATTGCTCCCTGCTGGTGACCAAATGAATGACACCTGTCTAAGATTAAAAAGGAGTGCTGATATTTTTCGCAGCAAAGGTTGTGCTTATACAGGAAACTCTATCATAAAGGCCTGATTGGTGAAGTAGTGCAGAGATGGTTGTCCTTCTGGAAGTTTATCTCATCTCCACAGACAAACTCTGGAGCTTTGTCAGAGTGACCATCAGGTTCTTGATCACCTCCCTGACTAAGGCCCTGCTCCTCCGATTGCTCAGCTTGGCAGGGCGTACATCTCTAGGAAGAGTCTTGGTGGTTCTAAACTCATTCCATTTAAGAATGATGGAGGCCACTGGGTTTTTGGGGACCTTTAATGCTGCATAAATGTTTTGGTACCCTTTCCAGATCTGTGCCTCAACACAATCCTGTCTCGGAGCTCTACGGACAATTCCTTCGACCTCATGGCTTCGTTTTTGCTCTGACATGCACTTTCAACTGTGGGACCTTATATACACAGGTGTGTGCCTTTCCAAATCATGTCCAATCAATTCAATTTACCACAGATACCAATCAAGTTGTAGAATCATGTCAAGGATGAGCAATGGAAACAGGATGCTTCTGAGCTCAATTTCGAGTCTCATAGCAAAGGGTCTGAATAAAGAATTTCTGTTTTTTGTTTTTAATAAATTTGCAAGCATTTCTAAAAACCTGTTTTCGCTTTGTTATTATGGGGGATTGTGTGTAGATGGATGAGAAAATCTTTTTTTATATACATTTTCGAATAAGGCTACAACGTAACAAAAAGTGGGAAAAGTCAAGAGGTCTGAAGACTTCCTGAATGCATTGTTTATTAAAACATTTTCCTTAAAGTATTATTTCTTGTAAGTACTAATGTTACTGTCCCCACGAGAACAACAAAATACTCAAATACATGTAATTTGTCCTTGAAAGATTTCATTGAAATACTGTAGAATTCCCTTCATTCCTATGGAGGACTGCTTTTCTGAGGAGCGCTAATATGGCTGACCAGTGGCTTCAAAGCCTGTCATTGGCCAATACATAACATCAGCAATCCAGGGTTTATACACATCAGTGGCTTGGTCAGGCTCCTGTTCTGATCTGACAGATATGTATGGCCTTGAGGATTATAGACCACACCTCTAGGCTGTTGGCTCAAATAAAATTACTTTTAATTGTCACATGCTTCGTAAACAGGTGTAGACTAACAGTGAAAGGCTTACTTACGGGCCCTTCCTAACAATGCAGAGAGAAAATATAGAAAAATAATAACACGATGAATCAACAATGAGTAACAATAACTTGGCTATATACACACAAGAGAAAACAGTCTATGACCTGTGGGCAGAGGCACACACAACGACACATATACACACAAGTTTGACACTTCTAAAAGTCAAATTCAAACAGAACTACAGTCACTCATGCAGAGCTTTTCAGACAGTGTGTTATCTGTGTTTACCGTAGGAGAGGGGCATTCACACAAAGCTGCTAATAAAGTAAATAGCATTACAGAAAATCAGAATAATGTTGTGACTGCTCTCCACATTATGAGTTTTCCCTCTGAAGGTGAGATAACTGTATGTCGTCTGCAGAGGATAACTGATGAGAATCCTAATTTTGGGAGCAGTAGCTGTAACCTAGTTAGTCCTCAGCCTAGGCTCTAACTGAATTGGGCCTTACCTGAGGCCTCTGCATGTTATGGGAGAGAGAGAGAAAGAAGACAAAGTGCAGAGAAAAACCTAAGAAGTGAGCTGCCCTGCGACACAACAGGGACGGTATAAATCCAATACACTTTAAAGTGGATTACTATGTAAACCTGTGAGGAAGATCTGAGGTACTTCATACAGGTTTGGACTCTACAGGACCAGATCATTTGAGTGGATATATTCCTGAGAATATAGGAGCCTTAATTAACCAAGTCCCTGGTTGTCATGCTTGGGTGGTTGTGTGGTGTGGAATAAAAATGGATACCTTACATCCTGACCGAATCATCTGCCTGAATCTTGGGTGAAAAAGGGGTCATCGTTGAGGGGTGTAGCTTACCAGCTGCGTAAACTTGATTGGCTAGCCACTGTCAGTGATGAGATGGGCAGGCCTGGCATTGGCGGAGAGAAGGGTAGGGGCGTGGCCTGGGGTGGGGGCTGGAGCCTTGAAGGCTGCGGGAGCCTGTGGCTTGGGTTGGTCTACCTCCTGGATGAAGAGCTGTGGGTTGGGGGTGAGCTGGGCGACTTTTCTGGGGGCATGGAGTAAGGCGAGAGAGAGAGGGGTGGAGAGGAGAGATAGAGGAGAACAGAGACAGAGAGGGAGAAGAGGTGAGTAGTGGAGAGTCGAGGAAAGGAAAGGAGGAAGAGAATGAGAGTAGATAGAGATGAATAAGGAAGAGAATGTCCAGTCTGTAATCTCTATTAACTTCGGTGTTCATACGTGTAAGAAATTGAGAGTTCTGGCCCCAAAAAAAGTCACAAAAGATAACTCTCAGTCAATCCTGATACGTCCAAATAACCAGTGAGGAAAACTCCAAAACTGGAACGAATGCTGCTTGTACTATATCTCATGCATCCCATTCAGTCCTGGCAGATTCTCTCGGTCTTCACGCAGAATCTGCTCACAGGACATTATCCGGTCCGTAATAAGCTGGTTTGAATGTGTCTGTGGTCTGAAAATGTTGTTTTTTCTCTTTGATCACATCACCTTGAGAAAATGCACCAGGTAGGGCTGGGGAGAAGACTTGTGCTCAAGGTAGAGTTGGTTAGTGAACTACTCAGGTTCAAATCTCCCATCCTGGAGAACAGAAGACAGTGTGCAAGGGAAAATAACAGGGGTTAAAGAAGAAAGTACACTGAACAAAAATATCAACGCGACATGTAAAGTGTCCCATGTTTCATGAGCTGAAATAAAAGATCCCAGAAAGTTTCAACATGCATATTTCTCTCACATTTTGTGCACACATTTTTTACATTCCTTTTATTGACCATTTATCCTTTGCCAAGTTAACCCATCCACCTGACAGGTTTGGCATATCTAGAAGCTGATTAAACAGGAATCCTTTTCAATAATACACAAATGAGTGGCTACTCTGACACTGTCAAACAGATAAATAAAAATAACCATATATGGTTCTTAGATTAACTTTGTTTTTGGGAAACTGGTCTTGGTTTTGACTTGGCCCAGGGCCAATAAAAGAAGGGAGACACACAGATTGTACAATATTAGGAGGAAATGTATTAATATTATAGGCTACAGTAGGCTAACAAATCAACTTTCCAGTGCCACTGACTCACCCAATGATGAAGATAGCATGAATATGCGTAGCCTAGGCTTCTCACTGTACTGGTGATGGTCTCAAGATAGGCTTGAGCTACTTTGAAAAACTTTGAAAAATGTGTAGCTTCTACTGACAAATTAGTCTTCTCTTTTCAGCAGTAGGCATTTGCTTACCAAATGTGTTTCCCACAAGTATATTTGGAAATTTGCGAAAGGTCTTTAGCTATTTACTGAGAGCGCTAAGAGAAATAGAATCCATAGAAATAGAATCCATAGAATGAAAGTGCCCATTCAAATCAGGACTGACAGCCATGGAGTGGAACGAAGGCTTTTAGTTTCCCATTGGTTCTAGGAATGAAGCCATAAGTTTCCTGACTGTTAAAACTGAAAGTTTATCGCAAAGAAGGGCAACTATTGATAGATGGGCAAAAAAAAACTAAAAAAACATACATACATACATACATACATACATTAAATATCCCTTTGAGCATGGTGAAGTTATTAGTTACACTTTGGATGGTGTATCAATACACCCAGTCATACACCATCTATTTTACCAGGAAGGAGAATGATGGAGTGCTGCATCAGATGACCTGGCCTCCGCAATCCCCTGACCTTTACCAAATTAAGATGGTTTGGGGTGAGTCGGACCGCAGTGAAGGAAAAGCAACCGACAAGTGCTCAGCATATATGGCAACTCCTTCAAGACTGTTGGAAAAGCATTCCAGTTGATCCTGGATGAGACTATGCCAAGACTGTGCAAAGTTGTCTTCAAGACAAAGGATGGGGACTTTGAAGAATCTCAAATATAAAATATATGTTGATTTGTTTCACACTTTGTTGGTTACTACATGACTCCATATGTGTAATTTCATAGTTTTGAAGTCTTCAATATTATTCTACAATGTAGAAAATAGTAAAAAATAAATAAAAACCCTTGAATGAGTAGGTGTTCTAAAACTTTTGACGGGTAGTGTATATATAAAAACATGAAGAAAGAAATACAATAAATAATACTGGGCTGCATTGCGTTCGTTTTAACGTTTGCAACGCTGTGGGACGGTTTGTACGAAACACATTTCCCCAAAACGTTCTTGAACATTCTTTAATAACAGACTTTGAGTACGTTTGCTCAGTTTGGTGGGTGTGGTTAGGTATGTCTTGATGCAAAAAGTGACGTATTTAAAGGGCAGCGGTATGTTTTAACCTTCATATATAAATATATATATAAATATAAACTCAGCAAAAAAAGAACTGTCCTCTCACTGTCAACTGTGTTTATTTCAGCAAACTTAACATGTGTAAATATTTGTATGAGCATAACAAGATTCAACAACTTAGACATAAACTGAACAAGTTCCACAGACATGTGACTAACAGAAATTGAATAATGTGTCCCTGAACAAAGGGGTGGTCAAAAGTAACAGTCAGTATCTGGTGTTGCCACCAGCTGCATTAAGTACTGCAGAGCATCTCCTCCTCATGGACTGCACCAGATTTGCCAGTTCTTGCTGTGAGATGTTACCCCACTCTCCCGGACATTTCTAGGGGGAATGGCCCTAACCCTCACCCTCTGAAACAACAGGTCCCAGACGTGCTAAATGGGATTGAGATCTGGGCTCTTCGCTGGCCATGGCAGAACACTGACATTCCTGTCTAGCAGGAAATCACACACAGAACGAGCAGTATGGCTGGTGGCATTGTCATGCTGGAGGGTCATGTCAGGATGAGCCTGCAGGAAGGGTACCACATGAAGAAGGAGGATGTCCTCCCTGTAACACACAGCGTTGAGATTACCTGCAATGACAACAAGCTCAGTACGATGATGCTGTGACACACCGTCCCAGACCATGACGGACCCTCCACCTCCACCTCGATCCCGCTCCAGAGTACAGGCCTCGGTGTAACGCTCATTACTTTGACGATAAACTCGAATCCGACCATCACCCCTGGTGAGACTAAACCGCGACTTGTCAGGGAAGAGCACTTTTTGCCAGTCCTGTCTGGTCCAGCGACGGTGGGTTTGTGCCCATAGGCAACGTTGTTGCTGGTGATGTCTGGTGAGGACCTGCCTTACAACAGGTCTACAAGCCCTCAGTTCATTCTCTCTCAGCCTGTTGCAGACAGTCTGAGCACTGATGGAGGGATTGTGCGTTCCTGGTGTAACTTGTGCAGTTGTTGTATCCATCCTGTACCTGTCCCGCAGATGTACCGATCCTGTGCAGGTGTTGTTACACATGGTCTGCCACTGTGAGGACGATCAGCTGTCCTGTCTCCTTGTAGCACTGTTTTAGGAGTCTCACAGTACGTACATTGCAATTTATTGCCCTGGCCACATCTACAGTCCTCATGCCTCTTTGCAGCATGCCTAAGGCACGTTCACGCAGGTGAGCAGGGACTCTGGGCATCTTTCTTTTGGTGCTTTTCAGAGTCAGTAGAAAGGTCTCTATAGTGTCCTAAGTTTTCATAACTGTGACAATTGCCTATCGTCTGTAAGCTGTTAGTGTCTTAACAACCATTCCACAGGTGGCAGTTCATTAATTGTTTATGGTTCATTGAACAGGCATGGGAAACAGTGTTTAAACCTTTTACAATGAAGATCTGTGAAGTTATTTGGATTTTTACAAATTGTCTTTGAAAGACAGGGTCCTGAAAAGGGATGTTTCTTTTTTTGCTGAGTTTATATATATATATAGGTAGCCTGTGTTCTTTTGTGTTTTGTGGGTGGTTATTTTCAGTCTTTGTTTGTTTGCACCAGAAAGAACTGTTTCGGTTTTCACTTTGTTGTTTTGTATTTTGAAGTGTTCAGTTTGATTAAAAAATGATGAACACTTACCACGCTGCGCTTTGGTCCTCTCCTTCCACCGACGACAACCGTTACAGAACCACCCACCAAGAAAGGACCAAGCAGCGTGGTAACAGGCAGCAGGCGAGGCAGCGATACCTGGAGAGACTTGGGAGGAGATATTAGACGGCAAGGGACCCTGGGCACAGCCGGGTGAATATCGCCGCCCCAAGGCAGAGCTGGAGGCAGAGAAAGCCGAGAGGCGGCATTATGAGGAGCTAGCTCAGCAGCGCGGCTGGAAGCCCGAGAGGCAGACCCAAATATTGGGGGGAGGCACACGGGGAGTGTGGCAAAGGCAGATAGGAGACCTGCGCCAACTTCCTGTGCTTACCAGAGAGAGAGGGACCGGCAGGCATCGTGTTATGTGGTGGAGGCACAGTGTCCCCGGTGCGTGTGCATAGCCCAGTGCGGTACATTCCAGCTCCCCGTATCGGCCGGGCTAGAGTGGGCATCGAGCCAGGTGCCATGAAGCCGGCTCTACGCATCTGGTCTCCAGTGCGTCTCCTCGGGCCGGTGTACATGGCACCAGCCTTACGCATGGTGTCCCCGGTTCACCAGCACAGCCCAGTGCGGGCTATTCCACCTCGACGCACTGGCCTGGCTACGGGGAGCATTCAACCAGGTAGGGTTGGGCAGGCTCGGTGCTCAAGAGCTCCAGTGCGCCTTCACGGTCCGGTCTATCCAGTGCCACCTCCACGCACCAGCCCTCCGGTGGCAGCCCCCCGCACCAGGCTGTCTCTCCATCTTCTCCGTACAGGTGTTCCCGCCTGTCCGGCGCTGCCGGAGTCTCCCGCCCATTTGGGACCCGTGGCTTGGGTCCGCAGTCCGAGGTCGGCGGCGATGGTTCCCGTGTTAGAGGCCACGGAGGCGGGTAGAGAGGCGGAGAAGGACTATGGTGGGTTCCCTCGTCCCGCGCCAGAGCCGCCACCGCGGACAGACACCCACCCACACCCTCCCCTATTGGTTTAGGTTTTGCTGCCGGAGTCCACACCTTTGGGAGGGGGGGGGGGGAGTACTGTCACGCTCTGACCTTAGTTTCATGGTTTTGTCTTTGAGTATGATCAAGGCATGAGCTGGGTGGGTTGTCTATGTTAGTTTTTCTATATTTTTCTGTGTTTGGCCTGATATGGTTCACAATCAGAGGCAGCTGTCAATCGTTGTCCCTGATTGAGAACCATATTTAGGTAGCCTGTGTTCTATTGTGTTTTGTGGGTGGTTATTTTCAGTCCTTGTGTGTCTGCACCAGATAGAACTGTTTCAGTTTTCACTTTGTTGTTTTGTATTTTGAAGTGTTCACTTTGATTTTAAAAAGATGAACACTTACCACGCTGCGCTTTGGTCCTCTCCTTCCGCCAATGACAACCGTTACAATGACCTTATATCCCCAAGCCATGAAACTGCTAAAAAGCTAACAAAATGACTGCACAGACTATCTGCATTCCATGCACTCACACATACTTATTTTTCTCACACACACATCATGCACACACATTCATACTGACTCAACACACACACACACACACCCACACACAGGTACAATCTTCATATGCGCTGCTACTACTCATACTCTGATGCCTAGTCACCCTACCCCTATACAGTCGTGGCCAAATGTTTTGAGAATGACACAAATATTCATTTTCAAAGTCTGCTTCAGTTTGTATGATGGCAATTTGCATATACTCCAGAATGTTATGAGTGATCAGATGACTTGCAATTAATTGCAAAGTCCCTCTTTGCCATGCAAATGAACTGAATCCCAAAAAACATTTCCACTGCATTTCAGCCCTGCCACAAAAGGACCAGCTGACACCATTCTCTCGTTAACACAGGTGTGACTTGACGAGGACAAGGCTATAGATCACTCTGTCATGCTGATTGAGTTCAAAAAACAGACTGGAAGCTTCAAAAGGAGGGTGTTGCTTGGAATCATTGTTCTTCCTCTGTCAACCATGGTAAACACATGCCGTTATCAATGCTTTGCACAAAAAGGGCTACACAGGCAAGGATATTGCTGCCAATAAGATTGCACCTAAATCAACCATTTATCGGATCATCACAAACTTCAAGGAGAGAGGTTCAATTGTTGTGAAGAAGGCTTCAGGGCGCCCAAGAATGTCCAGCATGCGCCAGGACCATCTCCTAAAGTTGATTCAGCTGCGGGATCGGTGCACCACCAGTACAGAGCTTGCTCAGGAATGGCAGCAGGCAGGTGTGAGTGCATCTGCATGCACAGTGAGGCGAAGACTTTTGGAGGATGGCCTGGTGTCAAGAAGGGAAGCAAAGAAGCCACTTCCCTCCAGGAAAAACATCAGGGACAGACTGATATTCTGCAAAAGGTACAAGGTTTGGACTGCTGAGGACTGGGGTAAAGTTATTTTCTCTGATGAATCCCCTTTCCGATTGTTTGGGGCATCCGGGAAAAAGCTTGTCCGGAGAAGACAAGGTGAGCGCTACCATCAGTCCTGTGTCAAGCCAACAGTAAAGCATCCTGAGACCATTCATGTGTGGGGTTGCTTCTCAGCCAAGGGAGTGGGCTCACTCACAATTTTGCTTAAGAACACAGCCATGAATAAAGAATGGTACCAACACATCCTCCGAGAGCATCTCCCAACCATCCAGGAACAGTTTGGTGACGAACAATGCCTTTTCCAGCATGATGGAGCACCATGCCATAAGGCAAAAGTGATAACTAAGTGGCACAGGGAACAAAACATAGATATTTTGGGTCCATGGCCAGGAAACTCCCCAGTCCTTAATCCAATTGAGAACGTGTGGTCAATCCTCAAGAGGCGGGTGGACAAACAAAAACCCACAAATTCTGACAAACTCCAAGCATTGATTATGCAAGAATGGGCTGCCATCAGTCAGGATGTGGCCCAGAAGTTAATTGACAGCATGCTAGGATGGATTGCAGAGGTCTTGAAAAAGAAGGGTCAACACTGCAAATATTGTGTCTTTGCATCAACCTCATCTAATTGACAATAAAAGCCTTTGACACTGATGAAATGCTTGTAATTATACTTCAGTATTCCATAGTAACACCTGACAAAAATATCTAAAGACACAGAAGTAGCAAACTTTGTGAAAATACATTTTTGTGTTATTCTCAAAACTTTGGCCACGACTGTACATGTCTACCCTACCACTCGAGTATCGCTGAACATTAACAAATATAAACAAATATGTTATTGGCACTGACCCTGTATATATACTGAGCAAAAATATAAACGCAACATGCAACAATTTCAACAATTTTACTGTTACAGTTCATGTAAGGAAATCAGTCAATTAAAATAAATAAATGAGCCCCTATTCTGTGGATTTCATATGACTGGGAATACAGATATGCATCTGTTGATCACAGATACCTTTAAAAAAGTAGGGATTTAGATCAGAAAACCAATCAGTATCTGGTGTGATCACCATTTGCCTCATGCAGCACGACACATCTTCGCATACAGTTGATCAGGCTGTTGATTGTGGGCTGTGTTATAGAAACTCTAATTTGCAACTGTTGGACTAAAGACTACACCCTGTATCAGCTAGCTGCAGGCAAGAGTGTGCCAGGCGGTTTTGAATGTCACTGTCTGTCCATGTGTCACTGTCTGTCACCTCAAATGTGTCTCTTGTGTGCACTTACGTTGTAAACTTTCATTCATAGGCTAGGTTGTAGCAACCTCAAGAGTATAGGGAATATTTGAGTATCATGTGGTAGCCTAAACCTATCGCTGTTACATTGAACTGGGTGAATGGAATATGAATGACAGTCATCCAATATAATGTAATAGAAATAAGGCCATGTTCATGAAAAAAACATTTATCCTCCCTCATCTTAAACGGCACTGACCGCCACTGCTGTGGCATTGTGTTGCGTGACAAAACTGGCCATTTTAGAGTTGCTTTTTACAGTCCCTAGCACAAGGTGAACATGTGTAATGATCATGCTGTTTAATCAGATTTTTGATATTCCACACCTGTCAGGTGGATGGGTTATTTTGGCAAAGGAGAAATGCTCACTAAAAGGGATGTAAGCAAATTTGTGCCAAAACATGTTAAGAAATAAGCTATTTGTGTGTGTGGAACATTTCTGGTATCGTTTATTCCAGTTCATGAAACATGAGACCAACACTTGACATGTTTTTTATTTTTGATCAGTGTAGCTTACATACTTTCTTGTGTTCTTCTTATTTCTATTTCTTGTGTGTTTTTGTTCTACTTTACTTTATTTTATAGTACTTTTATAATACTGCAATGTTGGGAAAGAGCTTCCAAGAAAGGAATTTCACCCTCAGCAAAAAAAAGACATTATTTTTTTATTTTGAAAACATTGATAAGAAGCTAGAGTTCATTGTACATGTTATAATACTATGAGTAATTTCTATATTCATAAATGTACGACTGCCCCTGTGGCAACGGCCTATGTTGACCCTGATCCCAACCAGACCCTGAAGTTGACCCTGATGAAGTTCGAGACGGTCTATGCATATTCACAAGGCTAGCATAGCATCTCACTCTCCATTAAATACAGGAGTTTTACGTCAACAACCCTCATCGAATATATCCAAAAAAGTATTCACCAATCCAAAGAGCTATGTGGACAAACAAATCCCATTGTCAGGGAGGAGACACAAGCATATTGTCATTATTGCTGCATTCACATGGTCGTTAGAGCTTCCTATTTCCTAGCTGTGATGTCGGAAATACAACTTTGTTTAATCACAGAGTACTCAAGTGGCCGCTCTAACAATGAAATTAAATGTCTTCAAAGATGTAAGGAGGCAAGATCAGATGGGACCATTCTAGCCAATGAGAGGGCAGATACCCGAGTGAACAACAGGCACAACTCCGATATAAAATTGTTTTTTTCTCAAAGTTGCCTGGAAGTCACGTTTCCTACTTATATCAGTACACTCCAAACAATCTAACATGCTGACCACACCGGCCGTGTTCCGTCTGCAAGCGTTGCAAAATAAATGCATGTTATTCAATAATTTCATCCAAACTGCTCGAGTACGTCAACAAACGTCTGCATAGCCAGGCGCTAAAATAAAATGTGGTTTGATTTTAGACGCTTGCCAAGCTGCATGTTGGGCGGAAGGTAGCCTAGTGGTTAGAGCATTGGACTAGTAACCGGAAGGTTGCAAGATTCATTCCTTGAGCCGACAACGTCAAAATCTGTCATTCTGCCCCTGAACAAGGCAGTTAACCCACTGTTTTTAGGCCGTCATTGAAAATAAGAATTTGTTCTTAACTGACTTGCCTAGTTAAATAAAGGTAAAATAAAAAAATAAAAAAATGTCCTGCCTCTCCCATCTCCTCATAGGAGCATATATCCAACTGGGTGATTGAAAGATGAATGAGGTCTACACTGCAGTCCAGTTGGCTGCATTAATGACACATAAAATCCACAGAAGAAGAAGACCGAACTAGAAGACATTACTAGAAACTAACTAGGTTTCCCCTTTTTATCTGTGGATGAATTGTCGTAGTAGAGAACACACAATTTTGTGTGACTCAAAATGGGTCGATATTCTACAAAGATCCAGCAAAAAAAAATGACCTTGTACATTTCATGTAAAATAACACCGTAATGTTTATATACCAGAACAAATTAGCTAGTAACAGCAAGCTAGCTAGCTAAATGGCCATGAATGTTTCAAATGTGTTTTGACCTGTCCCCAAATTAATATAGTTGGTTCAGAGTTTGTTTTGTTTATTTCAATCTGTGTGTCCTGGTCCTGTGTGGATGGACAGAATCAACATGTGTGCAATGGTGCACGTGCATGCCTGGTGTAGTCAGCATGTAAGCATTACGAAGCGTATATTTGATCCAATTAGCCTTAGGTAGCAAATAAGCCATTACATTTTTTTTCCACACTCTCTCATTGACTGCCATACAAAAATTCCTCGCTTAGTGGGCAAAACTTTTCCTCTCTGGTTTCATTCATGTGCTTTTTGGTATTTGGGTGACTGGAGTCTTGACAATGTATTGGGCTTTCCTCTGACACTAGCATATAGGTCCTGGATGGCAAGAAGCTTGGCCCCAGTGAAGTACTGGGCAATACGCATTACCCTCTGGGGGGGGGGGGGGGGGTGTTGTCGTGCCCTCTTCACGAGTGTCTTGGTGTGTTTAGACCATGATAGTTTGTTGGTGATGTGGAATCTCTCGACCAGCTCCACTACAGCCCCTTCGATGTTAATGGGGGCCTGTTCGGCCCGCCTTTTCCTGTAGTCCACAATCAACTCCTTTGTCTTCTCACATTGAGGGAGAGGTCTCTGAACCCCTCCCTATAGGCTGTCACATCGTTGTTGGTGATCAGGCACTGTTGTGTCATCAGCAAACTTAATGATGGTGTTGGAGTTGTGTTTGGCCATGCAGTCATGGGTGAACAGGGAGTACAGGAGGGGACTAAGCACACATGCCTGAGGGGCCCCAGTGTTGAGGATCAGTGTAGCAGACGTGTTGTTGCCTACCCTTACCACCTGGGGCGGCCCGTCAGGAAGTCTAGGATCCAGTTGCAGAGGGAGGTGTTTAGTCCCAGGTTCCTTAGCTTAGTGATGAGCTTTGTGGCCACTATGGTGTTGAATGCTGAGCTGTTGTCAATGAACAGCATTCTCACATAGGTGTTCCTTTTGTCCAGGTGGGAAAGGGCAGTGGGGAATGCGATTGAGATTGCGTCATCTGTGTATTTGTTGGGACGGTATGCGGATTGGAGTGGGTCTAGGGTGTCCGGGAGGATGCTGTTGATGTTAGGAATGACCAGCCTTTCAAAGCACTTCATGGCTACTGATGTGAGTGCTATGAGGCGGTAATCATTTAGGCAGGTTACCTTCGCTTCCTTGAGCACAGGGACTATGATGGTCTTCTTGAAACATGTAGGTACTACATACTCGGTCAGGTAGAGGTCGAAAATACCAGTTGGTCCGAGCATGCTTTGAGTACCCGTCCTGATAATCCATCTGGTCCCGTGGCTTTGTGAATGTTGACCTGTTTAAAGGTTGTGCTCACATGTGTTACCGAGAGTGTTATCACACAGTTGTCCAGAACAGCTGGTGCTTTCATGCATGCTTTCAGTGTTGCTTGCCGAGAAGCGAGCATTAATGGCATTTAGCTCGTCTGTAATAGTTTTCAAGCCCTGCCACATTCGATGAGCGTCAGATCCGGTGTAGTAGGAATCAATCTTAATCCTGTATTGACGCTTTGCATGCTTGATGGTTCATCTGAGGGCATTGCGGGATTTCTTATAAGCATCCAGATTAGTGTCCCGCTCCTTGAAAGCGGCAGCTCTAGCCTTTAGCTCGATGCGGATGTTGCCTGTAATCCATGGCTTCTGGTTGGGATATCTACGTACGGTCACTGTGGGGACGACATCATTAATGCACTAATTGATGAAGCTGATGACTGAGGTGGTATACTCCTCAATGCCATTGCTTCATTGCCAAAATCCCAAAGTATCCCTTTAACATTGACACTATGGTCAAAACTATCTATATTACCCATATTGTAGTTCTCAAAAACGGATTTGTTGTCAAGTTTCTAACTAGGGGTGTCTTTGCGTCAACAAATACCTAATGTGCACAACCTGTTCCCAGAACATGATTTTCTATGATGTTTGAAAGAAAATTAGTCTCAGCCTTAATTTATTTTGTCTATTCGCGATGGTGAATCCGTCCACTGACGCTCCCTGCTGGATCCGAGTTGGGTCCCTTCTGCTCCTTTGATTGGTGTGTGGGCTCCCTGAGCCACACCTATTGTAGACTCTGTGCACAGTTAACCTCGGTCTCCCTGGGAACGATCAGCAAGCGGAGTTAGCCATCTCATCCTCATCGCCAAAAATTGTTGTGGAAATTCTAACCAGAAAGGAAGAGAGACTGTAGATTCTTCAAAACAAGTTATTTCATGATAAGAATTGCAATTCCGGAGCTGGTTACCAATCACTCAAAAGGTGCAAAGTTAAGACACCAACGAACAAGAATTGGGTCTCAGCTTTTATAACCTTAGTCTACGTGGCAGTTTAGCAGGTGTGTGAGATCATGATGGGAACATAGAGTACAAACTAGTGATAATGCCAGTTGTGTTACTCTTTTCTGCTGCTGCTCAAGTTTCCCTCTGTTCTCCTCATATCTCCACACAGCTGTGTCCTTGAAAGATAGGAAAAGAACAGGATGGACCAAAAACTGGTCACTCCCAGAGGGCCCTTTGTTTTTGGCCTCGTGACTAAGTTACTCAGAAACAAGAGAGGAAAAACACTGGCTTCTTCTTACATGAGAGGAACAGTCAGTGGAAATGTACAGGTTTAAGGCACATACAGCACATGTGCATGACAACGTTTGTCATTTTCCCCCATAGATATGAGCTTGATGCTCCTTTCCAATAAATATCGAGGGTCGTATTCTGGTGACATGATGATCGATGCTTTGACTGTCTTTTTGACAATACAAATATTCTCGCTCTTATCTATAATAATCTAATTTTGTAGATTAGCCCACCCACATGGTACAGTATCTGCAAGCTGATGGCTAGAGCCCACGTACCAAGACCAGAGTAGGCAAATTTGCTATTTAACGCAATCGTTTTGTGACAAAACTATCAGTAGTGTTGAAAATGCAATGGATACATATTGAACATTAGACTTTTATTTTTACATGAATGCATATCTGCAACAAGTCATTTCGGTGAAAACACACCACTGGTAGAAAATGCACATATTTTCTTAATGCGCATTTCAGAATGCTCACGTTCAAATCGGTCGCCAATTGGATGGAAAGCTAGCTAATGGAGCCATTCTTTTCATAACACGCTGCCCTGCTATAGTGGTACACAAAATTACAGAGTAAATTGTCCATTGAAGTTGTCTCTGGCTCTTTTGATATCAGATTCAGAACAAATGACAAGATTTGTGTTAGTTTGAAAGGTTTTGATCCACCTTATGCCAGAGTGTTCCTGAATCACATGACACGACAATTTTAAAAAACTGGCCTACAGACATAGCACAGATTAAAATTAAAGCTATCTATGCTTAACAAAAATATAAACGTAACAATTTCAAAGATTTTACTGAGTTACAGTTCATATTTTATTTGTTTATTTGTCAGGGACCATGTACAACATGCCATTGCAGCAGACTTAGCTAGACAGCTAATTTTCATCTGTAGTCTCTGGGCGGATAACAATCAACATTAATACAATGCTACAATATAACACATTATGAAAATATATACAATGCATTCGGAAAATATTCAGACCACCTGACTTTTTTTCAACATTTTGTTAAGTTACAGCCTTATTCTAAAACTGATATTATTTTTTTATTCCCCCTCATTCATCTACACCCAATAACCCATAACAGATAAATCACATTTACCCAAGTATTCAGACACTTTACTCAGTACTTTGTTGAAGCATCTTTGGCAGCAATTACAGCCTCATGTTGGGTTCAAGTCCGGGCTCTGGATGGGCCACTCAAGGACATTCAGAGACTTCGATCGAAGCCACTCCGCCGTTGTCTTGGCTGTGTGCTTAGGGTCGTTGTCTAGTTGGAAGGTGAACCTTTGCCCCAGTCTGAGGTACTGAGCGCTCTGGAGCAGGTTCTCATTAAGGATCTCTCTGTACTTTGTCTGTTCATCCCTCGATCCTGACTAGTCTCTCAGTCCTTGCCGCGGAAAAACATCCCCACAACATAATACTACCACCATACTTCACCATAGGGATGGTGCCAGGTTTCCTCCAGACATGACTCTTGGCATTCAGGCCAAAGAGTTCAATCTTGGTTTCATCAGACCAGAGAATCTTGTTTTTCATGATCTGAGAGTCCTTTAGTTGACTTTTGGCAAACTCCAAGCTGGCTGTCATGTGCCTTTTACTGAGGAGTGGCTTCCATCTGACCCCTCTACCATAAAGGCCTGATTGATGGAGTGCTGCAGAGATGGTTGTCCTTCTAGAAGGTTATCCCATCTCCATAGAGGAACTCTGAAGCTATGTGAGAGTGACCATCGGGTGGGTTGTTGGTCACCTCCCAGACTAAGGCCCTTCTCCCCAGATTGCTTGGTCGGGCGGCCAGCTCTAGGAAGAGTATTGGTGGTTCCAAACACTTTCCTTTTCAGAATGATGGAGGCAACTGTGTTCTTGGGAACCTTCAATATTGCAGAAATGTTTTGGTACCCTTCCCCAGATCTGTGCCTTGACACAATTATGTCTAGGGAGCTCTACGGACAATTCCTTTGACCTCATGGCTTTGTTTTTTGCTCTGACATGCACTGTCAACTATGTGTCTTTCCAAATCATGTCCAATCAATTGAATTTACCACAGGTGGACTCCAATCGAGATGTAGAAACATCTCAAAGATAATCAATGGAAACAGGATGCACCTGAGCTCAATTTTGAGTCTCATAGCTAAAGGTCTGAATAGTTATGTAAATAAGGTATTTGCAAACATTTCTAAAAACGGTTTTCGCTTTGTCGTTATGGGGTATTATGTGTAGATTGATGAGGAAAAAATAACAATTTAATACATTTTAGAATAAGGCTGTCACATAACAAAATGTGGAAAAAGTCAAGGGGTCTGAATACTTTCTGAATGCACTATATACTCAAAATATACAACAATATAATGCTTATATTACATCAGAGATTAAATGTCCTTTGGTCCTACAGTATCTGACATTGTAAGAGTCAGAATAATGAAATTAGTAAATTGAAATAAAATGTATTAGGACCTAATCTATGGATTATGGCTGGGAATACAGATCTGTTGGTAGGTGCGTTGATCAGAAAACCTGTCACTATACGGTGTGACCACCATCAACACATCTCCATTGCATAGAGTTGATCAGGCTGTTGACTGTGGCCTGTGGAATGTTGTCCCACTCCTCTTCAATGGCTGTGCGAAGTTGCTTGATATTGGTGGGAACTGGAACACGCTATCGTACACTTCGGTCCAGAGCATCCCAAACCTGATCAGTGGGTGACATGTCTGGTTAGTATGAAGTCCATGGTGGAACTGGGACATTTTCAGCTTCCAGGAATTGTGTACGGATCCTTGCGACAAGGCGTCTTGCATTATCATGCTGAAAAATTAGGTGATGGTGGCAGATGAATGGCACGGCAATTGGCCTCAAGATCTCATCACAGTATCTCTATGCAATCAAATTGCCATTGATAAAATGCAATTGAGTTCATTGTCCGTAGCTTATGCCTGTTCACAACGTTGACATCAGCAAACCCCTCGCCCACACTACGCCAAACACAGTCTACCATCTGCCCGGTACAGTTGAAATCGGGATTCAACCATGAAGAGCAAGTGTGCCAGTGTCCATCGAAGGTAAGCATTTTCCCACTGAAGTCAGTTACGAAGCCGACGGACGATGAGGATGCAGATGAGCTTCCCTGAGATGGTTTCTGGCAGTGTGTGCAGAAATTCTTCAGTTGTGCAAAACTTTAATCAGCTGTCTGGGTGGCTGGTCTCAGACCATCCCGCAGGTGAGGAAGCCGGATGTGGAGGTCCTGGGCTGGCATAGTTTCACGTGGTCTGTGGTTGTGAGGCCAGTTGGACGTAGTCTCAAATTCTCGAATACGGAGGGGGTCTTACATGGAACCTAATACGGCTGCGTGCGTGCATCATCGTGCATAAAAAAAATGTGTCCCCCCACACCAAACGCGATCACGACACGCAGGTTAAAATTTCAAAACAAACTCTGAACCAAATACATTAATTTCGGGACAGGTTGAAAAGCATTAAACATGTATGTCAATTTAGCTAGCTAGCTTGCACTTGCAAGCTAATTTGTCCTATTTAGATTGCTTGCTGTTGCTAGCTAATTTGTCATGGGATATAAACATTGAGTTGTTATTTTGCCTGAAATGCACAAGGTCCTCTACTCCGACAATTAATCCACACATTAAACGGTCAACCGAATCGTTTCTGGTCATCTCTCCTCCTTCCAGGCTTCTTCCTCTCTGGACTTTAAATTGCGATTGGCAACTTATATAAATTAGGTGCATTACCGCCACCGACCTCATTTGTCTTTCAGTCACCCACGTGGGTATAACCAATGAGGAAATGGCACGTGGGTACCTGCTTCTATTAACCAATGAGATGGGAGAGGCAGGACTTGCAGCGAGATATGCGTCAGAAATATAACTTATTTCTATTTTAGCCCTTGGCAAAGCAGACACTCGATGGTGCACGCAAGCAGTGTGGGTGCAATAATTGAATAACATAGATTTCTAAATTTATTTTATTTACTCTGGTGAACATTCCTGCAGTCAGCATGCTAATTGCACACTTTCCCTTCATTTGCGATATCTGTGGGATTGTGTTGTGACAAAACGGCACATTTTTGTGGCCTTTTAAAGGTCCGCCTGTGTAATGATCATGCTGTATAATCAGTTTTTTTATATCCCACACCTGTCTGGTGGATGGATTATCTTGGCAAATGCTCACCAACAGGCATGTAAACTAATTTTTACACAACATTTTTGATAAGCTTTTTCTATGTATGGAATATTTCTTGGATATTTTATTTCAGCTCATGAAACAGCTCATTTTGTTCAGTGTATAATAATCATATTTTGTTGCACTGTAGACTACGAATATAGGACCCCAAGTTTAACCTGACCAGGCCATGAGATAAGGAAAAACTCCGAAGCCCCAGAAAAGACACATACAAATTGCCACACCTCTTTAAAACCTATGGTGAAACTGACTATAGAATATTACAATGCAATCTTTGATGAATGATGTAATGTGATCTGTCATCTTACATTATTTAGACGTGTACAGTGGTTTTGTAATGTGTTCTTGCCTGACTAACAAAAAAATTCTATAAACTGGTTTCCAGAATTGATGCTGCCTGCAAGCCAAGCATCCCCAAAGGTGAGAACATGAACCATATTCAGTTTCACTATAGAAATTCTGGAAAGACTGGTACCTATTATTTGCACATAAAGGTAACAACTAAATTGGCCAATGCTATCCCATTTGCAAAAAATGCGTAACAATTCTCATCTCTTGGTTCTATTCTATTTGCTATTTAGAGTAAGCACTTGCATACAGATCAATTCCTGAGGGGGAAAGTTGTTTTTTGTTCTCAATCCTTGATAACATGTAAATGAGACATTTGGGTCAATTGAAAATACAAAAAGGTGAATATTTTATTGTTCAATATTACATTAATAAACCGCATTATTTTTGGAGTCAAATGCTTCAGTTCAGGGTAATGTGCTAACATAAGTGAACAGAATGGTCATAGCTAATGTAACCACACTACAAAAGAAATGGAGACAGGAGTGTGTGTTGTTGGATACAGTGGGTATTGAATGCAGTCACCCTGAATTGAAACGTATCCTATCCTCACACAAAGTGAAAACAGGTGATGTGAAAGACCAATTTGATTTATGTTGATTTCTTCTGCTTCTTCTTCTCTGCCTCCTCTTCTTTCTCCTTCTCGATTTCAGTCACAAGGGTTTCAATTTCTTTAGACTCCAAAAGCTGAGAAATATGTACAAAACAGGGAATTAGTAATGATTACCAAATCCATCCATCCAGAGAATAAATCAGTTAACTGCTTTTGAGCTATTAGTGCGTGTACCTTCAATGACTGATTTCTCCTGATCACAGCCAGCTCAATGTTCTTTCCTCCTGACTGGACGACCTGTGAGGATAGGGTCAGGAGGTCAGCATGCTGTTGTTCATTACCATCAACCACCATGAGTGACTTAGTTGCCCGATTTACACTATAGAACCGACCCAAACCATAGTTGCCGGCGTAGATATTTTAATTTCAGAGTCCTTTCCAGCAACTATAGTGGACACGTAATCAGGTTAGCCTAGTACAGCTCGCCTTGGCCATATAGTGTGGATCAGGCAAGTGCTGGTGCTTGCACTAGCCTACCTCCAAAAGGGCTTTGATGGCCAGCTTTATAGCCTCGTTGTCAGTGGCGATGGACTCCTCTGTGTAGTTCTTCTCCAGAAACTCCCGGACAGTCTTTGCACTGCGACCGATAGCATTAGCCTGCAGAAGAGTAGATGGAGAGGTTACCAACAAAAAAAGCTAAGCAAGTAACCTTACAAAACAGTTTGACTGATTAAACCACACATCCAAGGCAATATACTACACCATTTCTTAAAAACCCCAAATAGGTTGAATAAAGCCAGTACTAGTGTGGGCATGTGTGCTCTGCTTTCTATCCATAAAGCCAGACATGAGGCCACTGTCTGCCACACACCTTCCAGGCATGGTATGTTCCAGACGGGTCGGTTTGGTACAGCCGTGGGGTTCCATCACAGTCGAAGCCCACGATTAGAGCAGAGATACCGAATGGTCTTCGTCCGTTACTCTGCGTGTAGCGCTGGAGGAGGGGGGTTAAGAGAGAGATACAAACACCTTGAGTAAGAATGTGTGTGAGAAAATGCCAGGGTCATGTTCATTAGGCACCAAATGGTAGAGAAGTGAAACAGAGATGACTACCACTTTCATTTTCTGTTGCAAAGTGTTTCATTACAGCGTGCCCGAATGAACACTTGAGTGAAGTGTGGCAATGACACATTTTCATACCAGTGTCGATGCAGCCTACCTGTTTGAGTGTAGCGATGTGGCGTGTGATGTACTCCACCGTAACAGGGTCCTCTACAGTGAGCCTGTGGCTCTGACACTCTACCCTGGCTCTGTTGATAACTATACGAGCATCTGCCGTCAGACCTGGAAGGACAGGAGAAAGACAATATTAGACACGTCATACATTTCAGGTATATTACTCAAAACCAACACAAAACATCTACTCTTCCACACACTAAAAAGCAGGCCTTGCATCTGAAATACACAGCACAGGCTAAATGATAACTATTCAAATTACCTGCAAATGCCATGCACACATGATCATCCAGTGCACAGATCTTGCGTACAGTCCTCTCCTCTTGGAGTTTAGCGACAGACTTTTTCTCAACACCCAGAACGACAATGTCTTTACCACGGATGCCAACCTGTACACATTAAGAAGAATGCTTAGTCTGCATATCTTCATATGAGATTATACATATATAATTTTTCTGAGATGAGCATAAAGACGACCTTTATGATGGGATAGTTGGCAGGTTAGCAACAACATGCAAGTCATGCTGACCCCGACGTGTAAGTAACGTTAACTAACTATGTAACTAGCTAGCTTGAAAATGAGCAAGATGCTTCTCTGCAGCAAAAAACAACAATCCACTGTCAATTCGACTTCACAAAGCAACTGAAGTATCTTAGTTAAGACTGGAAACCAAACGCAACTTCAAGTAGCTAGCTAACGTTAGCTAACTAGCTTGCCTAGTTACGCTAACTAACGTTAGCTAATAACACTCACCGCAGTCGAGCCTTTTTTCACAGCCTCTTGCGCATATTCCACTTGAAACAGGTGTCCATCGGGGGAAAAGACCGTTATAGCTCTATCATATCTAGCGGCCATATCTAACTACTAAGAAAAGTTAAATAAATAAAAAATCCGAAGTGTTCACCTGTTAGCTAAACAACCCGCTAAGGCTTTGGACCAATGACAACTTTGGAATTGTACCAATTTGCGCATGCGCTGGTATGGAAACGCTGAAAGGGCGGTGCGTTTGATCCCATCACGTCCGTTCCACCAGCAAGAACAAGCAAGACTAAGCAGGCATAAGGCCGTGACCTCTGTGATTTTCCTTCAAAATACAAGTCTGGAATTAAGATCGTGAAAAATAATACAAGTGGTCGAAATTCGTAAAATGTTTATGATGAAATGTTAGCAGACTTAGTTTAACAATATGAAAAAATAAATGAAGTGAATTGCCTTTATAGCACAAATTATATTATAGCATTGACCTTATTGTTGACAGCATTAAAAGTAATGATTACTAGACAGTTGTCATGGTAACAACAGTTACAAGGCTACTATTCATAATAATAGTAACAATCTTGTGTACTTCAGGAGACAGCAGAAGGAGCACGCACCTATCCACATCGACTGGACAGTCAAGTTCCTCAGAGTACACATCACTGACAATCTGACAGTGGTGGATAAAGTACCCAATTGTCATACTTAAGTAAAGTAAAGATAGCTTAATATAAATTGACTCAAGTAAAAGTGAGTCACCCAGTAAAATACTACTTGAATAAAAGTTAAAAAGTATTTGGTTTTAAATATACTTAAGTATTAAAAGTAAAAGTATGAATCATTTCGAATTCCTTATATTAAGCAAACCAGAGCACATGATTTTATTGTTTTTTAAATGTACTGATAGCCTGGGGCACACTCCAAAAATCAGACATAATTTACAAACAAAGCATGTGTTTAGTGAGTCTGCCAGATGAGATGCAGCAGGGATGACCAGATATTTTCTCTTTAAGTGCGTGAATTGAACACGCATTCAAAATTTAAGAAGTACCTTTGGGTGTCAGGGAAAATGTATGGATTAGAAAGTACATTTTTTTCTTTAGGAATGTAGTGGAGTAAAAGTACAAGTTGTAAAAAATATAAATAGTAAAGTAAAGGACAGATACCTCAAAAAATGACTTAAGTAGTATTTTAAAGTATTTTTACATAAGTACTCTACACCACTGCAATCTGAAATGGTCCACCCACACAGACAGTGTGGTGAAGAAGGCATAACTTCAACTTCCGGAGGCTGAAGAAATTTGTCTTGGCTCCTAAGACCCTCACAGACTTTTACAGTTGCAAAATTGAAAGCCTCCTGTTGGGCTGTATCACCGCCTGGTACAACAACTACACCACCTGCAACCACAGGGCTCTCCAGAGGGTGGTGCGTTCTGCTCAACGCATCACCAGGGGCACACTGCCTGCCCTCCAGGACACATACAGCACCCGATGTCACAGGAAGGCCAAAAAGATCATCAAGGACATCAACCATCCGAGCCACTGCATGTTCACCCCGCTATCATCCAGAAGGCGAGGGGCATCAAAGCTCGAATTGAGAGACTGAAAAACAGCTAACTCAAGGCCATCAGACTGTTAAATAGCCATGACTCTGCCGGCTAGCACCCCATTACTCAACCCTGCACCTTAAAGGCTGCTGCCCTATGTACATACTGTAGACATGGAATCATTGGTCACTTTAATAATGGAACTAGTCACTTTAATAAAGGAACACTAGTCCTTTATTAAAAATATATAAATATGAATAATTAGTAAAGGAAAGAAGGGGACAGTCAGTGGGGTAAGGACAGGGTCAGATCAAGGACAGGAGTGGACTGTCAGTTGGGTTTAGTTCAGTTTAGTTTATTAGGATCCCATTAGCTACTCTTCCTGGGGTCAACATAAAACATTGAGTACAAACACATGACAAATAGACAATAACAGCATAAAATAAGAGTTAAATACGAAGGGCCAACTAAAATACTATTTACAGACTATTCATATATGAATATTCATAATATATTCTTATATACAGTACAGTTAAATTAGATCTTTAGAAAGAGGAGAGATGCTGTGATACAATATGTTTTTGAACTGTTTTTTAAAGCTAAACTTGCTTTTTGCATGAGTTCCCTCTGTTGGCAGAGCATTCCACATTGGCATGGCTCGATAGATAACTGAGCGACGCAGTAAATCTGTTTTTGGTTTTGGTACCGTGAAGAAGCCCATAGTGGCATGTCTGGTGGGGATTGTATGTCTGTTTGAAGTGTATGCAAATAGATTATACAACTGGTTAGGCATTTTCAACACACAAATGTTTCTTAAAAAGACTAAAAGAGAAGTAGTCAATTTCTCCTCAACCCTCATGGAACACTATCATGCATGATGTTGATGTTAATTCTGTGTGCATTTAAGGGCAAGAGGTGATGATTTGTTTTGAGCCAGCTGTGGCTTTGCTAGGTATTTATTTGCTGCACCTGAACATATTACCGGACAGTACTCAAGATGGGACAAGATCAAAGCCTGAGCAACTAGTACAGTTGATCTTTGTGTCAAAAAACAGCACATCTTTTTATAACAGACATGCAGTGGCCCCTATTCTGAAACTATTCAGACCCATTGACTTTTTCTACATTTTGTTACGTTAGAGCCTTATTCCAAAATTGATTAAATAGTTTTTCCCTCATCAATTTATATGCAATACCCCATAATGACAAAGCAAAAACACATTTTTAGAAATGTAATTTATAAAACATAAAACATAAAACATAAGCATTCAGACCCTTTACTCAGTACATTGTTGAAGCACCTTTGGCAGCGATGACAGCCTTAAGTCTTCTTGGGTATAATGCTACAATCTTGGCACCCCTGTATTTGGGGAGTTTCTCCCATTTTTCTCTGCAGATCCTCTCAAACTGTCAGGTTGCATGCACAGCTATTTGTCAGGTTGCTGCACAGCTATTTTCAGGGCTCTCCAGAGATGTTCGATCGGGTTCAAGTCCGGGCTCTGGCTGGGCAACTCAAGGACATTCAGAGACTTGTCCCGAAGCCACTCCTGCGTTGTCTAGGCTGTGTGCTGTGGTGGTTACTTTCTGTATTATCAAATGATTATCTGCCTTATAGGCAGAGTTGCAAAGAAAAAGCCATATCTCAGACTGGCCAATAAAAATAAAAGATTAAGATGGGAAAAAGAACACAGAAACTGGACAGAGGAACTCTGCCTAGAAGGACATCATCCCGGAGTCGCCTCTTCACTGTTGACGTTGAGACTGGTGTTTTGCAGATTCTATTTAATGAAGCTGCTGTTGATATACGTACTCGCTGGTAAATTTGTTCTGGCTATCTATTCCGATTTCAGACCACGGGTAACATTTTCATATATTTCACGTTTATAATTTTGACATAAGGTCTTTTAATTTCAAGTTAAAGTGTACTGTTAGCTAGCTAGCTAACGTTAGCTGGCTTACTCGCTAACTAACGTTTTGTGTATGATCTTATAATTCATATCTCAGAGACACTAGTTATAGCTTAATGTTAGCTAGCTAACATTGAACCTGGTTGGTTAGTCTACCTGTAGATTCATGCAGGGTAGTAGCGTCATGAGTTGGGATTATGGTTAATTGTTTACCTAGCTAGCTAGCTACATGTCTGAACAAAATATGCTCATTTTAGTGTGCCAGAGCGCAGAATAACTGAAGTATTTACGCTATATGGCCGGTGCCAGTAAACATTGGCAAAAAAACGTAAATAAATTGTTGCCAGCAGTACAGTTACAGTCATCAACGCTCTGGATAACATGAAAACAGCCTAACCAGCTCTGCTAGGGCGAGTAAAATGGTCAGAGTGGGGTGTTCTCTCATTATGTTTCTGGAAGTAGCTAGCAAGGTAGCCAATGTTAGTCAGTTAGCTTGGGTGCTTGACTGCTGTTGTGAGGTCAGAATGTTCGGAACAACCCTACTCTTTGGCCAGAGCGTCCAGTGTGTGCTCTGAACGCGAAACGCTCATGAACTACCTTAGACACACAAGTGTAAAGGAATGAATAAGAATATGTACATATAAAAATATGGCCGTGCGATGGCCGGACAGCATATACCGCAGACTGACTGAGCAGAGGTTACAATCTTACAGCATGGAAGTGGCAGGGCTGAGTATTTGTTGAGATCTTGATTATGGAACAGGTTGCAGCTGGTGGGGATCTGATCTGCCTCCAGCACATCTGTCCCCCCCCCCCCCGCCCCCACACACACACACACACACACACACACACACAAAGAGGAAGAGGGAGAGAGCACTGGGAGAGTGGCGGCAGGTTAGGGAGACACAGGACGAGAAGTAGAGGGAGTGGCATGAGCAGATGTAACAGATTTCTCTGAAACCCACACATAATTATCTGTAAGGTCCCTTAGTCTAGCAGGGAATTTCAAACACAGATTCAACCACAAAGACCAGGGAGGTTTTTACAATGCCTTGCTAAGAAGGGCACCTATTGGTAGATTAGTAGAAATACAAAAAGAAGACATGTAATATCCCTTTGAGCATGGTGAAGTTATTAATTACACTTTGGATGGTGTATCAATACACCCAGTCACTACAACGGTACAATCATCCTTCCTAGCTTAATTGATGGAGAGGAAGAAAACCACTCAGGGATTTCAAAACAGTTACAAAGTTTAATGGCTGTGAAAGGAGAAAACTGTGGATGCATCAACAACATTGTAGTTACTCCACAATACTAACCTAAATGACAGAGTGAAAAGAAGGAAGCCTCTACATGAACATATTCCAAAACATGCATCCTGTTTACAATAAGGCACTAAAGTAAAACAGCAAACAATGTGGTAAAGAAATTAACTTTAGGTCCTGAATACAAAAGGTTATGTTTGTGGCAAATCCAGCACAACATATCACTAAGTACAACTTCATATTTTCAAGCATTGTGGTGGCTGCATCATGTTATGGGTATGCTTGTCATCGGAAAGGACTAGGGAGTCTTTTAGGATAAAAAGAAACGGAATAGAGCTAAGTGGAAACAAAATTCAACAGACACTTGGAGACAAATTCATCTTTTAGAAGGACAATAACCTAAAACACAATGCCAAATATACACTGGAGTTGCTTACCAAGACGTCATTGAATGTTCCTGAGTGGCCTAGTTAGTTTTGACTTAAATCGACTTGAAAATGTATGACAAGACTTGAAAATGGCTGTCTAACAATGATCAACAACCAACTTGACAGAGCGTGAAGAATTTTTCTTCTAATAATTTGCAAATATTGCACAAAACAGGTGTGCAAAGCTCTTAGAGTCTTACCCAGAAAGACTCGCAGCTGTAATCTCTGCCAAAGGTGATTCTAACATGTAATGATTCAGGGGTGTGAATACTTATGTAAATTAGATATTTCTGTATTTCATTTCCAATAAATTTGCAGAAATGTCTAAAAACATGTTTTCACTTTGTTATTCTGGATTTTTTCTATATGTACATTTTGAATTCAGGCTTTAACACAACAAAATGTGGAATAGTCAAGGGGTATGAATACTTTCTTACGGCACTGTACCTGTAGAAAATGGGATTTAGTGCTAGTCAGACAAACAGTATGGACTGCCACTCCAGGTATTCTTATCCTTTATTAAATGTGTTACTTCAGATGGTATATAAGGCGAGATCCAATATCCCCATCTCATAGTATTGACATTCCAGCTGGCGACAACAGGCAGGCATACAGATTGAGCTCGGTAATATGCCACGCAGGCAAAACAGCAAAAAAGGGGCACTACTGGTCACAGTTGATTTTTGATGGTTTTGAATTGAAGGCAGATGACCTGCATATATCATACATTTCCAAGCGTAATGAAAACACAGACGGAGTGATTTATTTTCAAATTTGCCCTCGTGGAGAAATTGATGGAGAAAATATCTGTTATGCTAAGGGTTGCGCTTGACCTATGTTAGCCTTTCTTAGTCAGACGTCAGCTTTAACAGAATGTCAATCTAGATTATAAAGTGCTATCCAGGAACATAGGCCTTGTTGTCCACCTTTCTCTCAAGCCATCAAACAGTGGAACAGATTAAAATTGTTAAAGGTTTCACAGTTGACGGTAGAGCAATGAGTGAAATACAATGATGTGACAAACATTGAGGTCTTTGCTAAACAAGTACTTCTGGAAAATGTCTTAACCAATGATCTACTATATATTCACAGTCTAGATGTTCTAATTTGCAGCCAATAGTAAGGCAGTGGTTGATAGCAAGAATAGGAAAGATCTTATCGTTGAAGTAAGATACATTTCAGATGACGGGATCAAAGGTTATCTTGAACAGCAATTGGCCCAACAGAGCGGGACTTCTAGCATGTGCAATACTTCTTGCAATATTCATCAAAGCTATGTACTCCATGCACCACAGACACTACTAGTAAAATGGTTATGACAACATAAAACTATTTACCTACACATTTTACTCTGTCCAGCAGACATAGCAAGCACACATATGAATTGTCTAGTGTAATGACATTTTCAGATAAATATACATTTTTGAAAATGTACACAAACTCTTAGGATCAACTTTGGTACATTAACTGTACTCAAAGATCAAAATCTCCACTAGCCTATATCTTTTAATTAGTCTAACATTTATTTTCTGAAGCTTCATTTGTTTTGGTAGCATATAGAAGAACACATCGGAAACAGACCACTAACTTGTGCCCTGACCAATGGAATGACAAGCATTCACCTGGCAAAATTCCCAGTCCGTCTAAGTGCCTACCATGTCCAACAAGTAGAGAGGATTATGATACACTAAGAAATGGAAAGTTGCTTAATGGTGGGATTATAGATGTTTACAACAGTCAAGTGAAATCTCACAAGAAATAAAATAATGTATTAATGGCTCCTGCTTCTTTTGTTAGCAAAGAATTGCATAACGTCTGTTGGCAAGACATAGATGTTCTACCAAAGGTCCTAGAAGCAGTGTTCAATTGGTGGTGTTTTGAGGTAGTGATAATACCTGTGAATCTGAGATCCTCACATTGGGTATCCATAGTAATTGACAAGAATCAGAGAGTGACAAACGGTACAAACATATCATTAAGTTGTAGAATAATGAACTCCTTACAGCTATATGAAATGGAGCTTGAGGGCATTATGTACCAACTGCAAAAATACCTGGCCATGCAATACTTGGCATGTAATGGAGTTCTTGTGGATATTAGTCTCGACTATGAATTCTGTCATCAATGCCCTATATGTATAAAACATACAGATAGCAGAAGTTGTGGTATCTATATGTTTGTTTTCCAAATCAGTCCTTTTTGGAGGAAGCATTAATCGATTTTGTCACAAGAGTATGAGAGACTGTCGGTCGTATGTGTTGACAGAAATTAAGTATTTACTTAGAAAGTTGGAGCTGAATAATGAATTAAAGCTCTATACTTTCATATAGATTTAAGATGACATATTCATTTTTGAATGACTTGCATGAAATGACAAGTTACCTTCTGAATTATTCTTATTTATATCAATTTTTAAAAAATTAGATATTTTTATTTAAATGACTAATGAGATCAAGGAAGTCATGAATTTGAGGAAAATATAATTTTATGAAACGCCTGTTGTGTAATGAATGACTCATACAATGAATTAAGTAATCTTATCAATTGTACTGGAGGGTTTATTGAAAGACAATCTTTATGGACATAATTTGAGGTTTTGGGTCTCTATAGTTAGTGTGATCTTACTGGAAAATAATTAATTAAAGTACTTTTCCAAGACTGGATGTGAAAGAATAACCACCTGTTGAATGTTATATGGTGCATGATTCTCAGAGGTGTAATTTTGTCTTTCAGGAACTGAAAGCCTGGGACCTTTGAGATGTGATGTTCCTCGCCAAGGGCATTTGCTGAAATCACAAAAGAACCAAATGGAAGTTGTGTTGATATTCTTGTAAATATATTGTTTAAATTCATAAGCATTAGTTATAATGTTTATATTTGCAAAGTTTGAATACAAAGATTTTAGGTCAGCTTTCAATGTACGACTTGTAATTCTTAAACATTTATTTTGTGTAATTATGTTTTGGGTTGTTGTGCTTTTCTACTTGTCTGATGACTCATCTTTTTATTGGTGTTTCCCAGCAGTTTGTGATTTGTTAGTCTTTATTTGTAGAAACATGGGCAATATGCATGTCCAATATGAAAAACGATTGGATTTAAGTTGATGGGCCACTCTAAAAGGGAGGCCAAATGAGCAGCGTCACTCCTCGGTGTAAACTCTGTGGATTTAAAAACTAGAAGTTCTCCTGAGTAGAATGGACGCCATTTTTAATGTGACACAATTTACAGAGAATTTTGTATGGTACAATATGTATGTCCAATATGGAAAATACTTTGGGATTTATGTTGATGGGCCACTCTATACGCTCTGCCAAATGAGCAGCGACGCTCCTCTGGGTGTAAACTCTGTGGAGTTGGACAGCTGAACTTGAGTAGAATGGACCAGCCTTTTACTGCGACACAATTTACAGATAGATTTGTATGGTGCAATAAATGATCAAAGTACACACAAAAAACATTGTTGACCATTTAGGCTTGACATTTATTTATTTTATAAAATAATGACATATCTCATAGAAATACGTTTAATTATTATTTGTATGATAACGAGTATGAAATATATAGATAATTGCGCATATTTTCCATAATTATACCCCTAATTATTCATTTACAATTTATACAGGATGGGACTATTATTCTGAAGGATTCCAAAAATACGTGATCCGGAAGTACTTCTTTATCCTTGCCTACTATGACGTCTTGATAGAAAGTGATTAACCGGAAGTCTACAGGAACCAAACTACAACCTGCATCAATTTGAAGAGATAGCTGCAGTTTTAATTTTTTTTAAAACCATTTGCTGGTTAGTTAGCTCGTTTTTTGCTATCCTTTTTGTTGTTGTTGGTATTATGCCTAAATTATGAAATAGCGCAGCTGAACTCTTGAGTATTAGCAAATATTCTCTGACTGAAATCTGTGGAGCTGATCTGCTGCATGTTTATTTAATCTGCCTCGTTTTTCATCTGATACTGAGCATGCCTGCTCCTTACCTTGAACAAATTAGAAGAGCCAAGGAGTGGCAGGATGCCAAAGTTACTTCCACTATTACACCCACCTTGAAGAAGATATGCATCAAAACAGTGAGTCGTCACATGGATGTTCTAGACAAGAAAGCTCTTGGTAAGTGTCTCATCTTCGATGCAACCAAGGGAGTTTTTTTTTACATTGTGCTGGACGAAGGACGATCTTGGTTGCATCAAAGCTAAGTGTTACTCAGCTATTTTAGCTAATGCATGTACAATACATGAATGGACTGGTACCCAAACTAGCTCTCGAAAACGCTAGGTGGCATTCTGCCTTCTCCCTACAGTTTTCAGCCATTATTAACTTCGCCCACAACTGACTCGTGTGAACTACAATCCCGAGGCAGTTTTAACTCTTAGAAACGTCAATAATCATAGCTTGCGATACGGCTTTTGAAACATATGCCCCATATCTTTCATCGATAAAGAATCCTTCAAATACAAAATAAACTATATTGTAGGAGTTTTGCGAAGAACCATACAGCTATGGGTGTCTCCATCCAACGAAACGACACTTCTTGAATTACACTTACACACAGGTGTTCGGGGGCATGCTACACTTAACAAAAATATAAATGCAACATGTAAAGTGTTGCTCCCATGTTTCATGAGCTGAAATGAAAGAGTGTGCAATTGTCATGCTGACTGCAGGAATGTCCACCAGCGCTGTTGCCATATAATGTAATGTTAATGTCTCTACCATAAACCGTCTCCAACGATGTCAACATTGTGAACAGAGTGCCCCGGGGTGGGGTTAGGGTATGGCCAGGCATAAGCTATGGACAACAAACACAATTGCATTTTATCAATGTCAATTTCAATGCACAGAGATACCATGACGAGATCTTGAGGCCCATGGTCATGCTATTCATCTGCTGCCATCACCTCATGTTTCAGCATTATTATATACAGTCCCATGTCACAAGGATCTGTACACAATTCCTGGAAGCTGAAAACGTCCCAGTTCTTCCATGACCTGCTTACTCACCAAACATGTCACCTATTGAGCATGTTTGGGATGCTCTTGGTTGACTTGTAGACAGCGTGTTCCAGTTCCCGCCAATATCCAGCAACTTCGCACAGCCATTGAAGAGGAGTGGGACAACATTCCACAGGCCACAATCAACAGCCTGATCAACTCTGTGTGTCTCACTGCATGAGGCAAATGGTGGTCACATCAGATACTGACTGGTTCTCTGATCCACACCCCTACCTTCTTTTTTTTTTAAAGGTATGCATATCTGTGTACCCAGTCATGTGAAATCCATAGATTATGGCCCAATTGACTGATTTCCTTATATGAACTGTAACTCAGTAAAATCTTTGAAATTGTTGCATGTTGCATTTTATATTTTGGTTCAGTATAGATAGGCAATTAGTCAAACAACATGGAGATATGGCCGTGTGGGCACACTAATCCTATCAAGGTGGGTATCAATTTGACCTTTTCTTGGGTTTTTTGCAAAAGATTTCTCGCAGATATGAAAGATAAGGTCCTAATGCTTCCAAAACTGTACCTCAAGCGACGTTTGTTAATGTTCAGATTGAGCGTTGGGGCTCTTAACAAAACTCCCCCATGCAGAAGAATCCTTTGTCCAATGACTCTTATGTGTAATGACTAGCTAGAATGTTCCTTACTGACGGTATATCCTAAAGAGGATAAACAAGATAAAATGCAGACTGAATATCCTGAAAATTAACCGTTTTTAATATTACCCATTTAGACCTACCAATCTCACTGATCAAGGAGCTCCTGCAGCATTTAAACATTGTTGATCTGGATAGAATTCAGCCTGCAGTGAACCGGAAAGGTAAGTACTGTAAAGCCTAGCTTTGGTCGTTGGCTCTGTCAGCTACGCTCTCACTATGACTGTCAGTGGAGAGATCAGTATTACATACTGGACCGGCGTTATATAACACCCAACAGGCCTCAAATCACACTGCTGATTTTTCAGACAGAGGGTAGCTAACTACTGCTATTCTATTAAACATTTTATTTGTCTGTCTTTCAGGAATCTCCACCTCCTTTGTGTGGGCAGGAATATTGAGAAGAATCTCTGGGCCTCGCAAAGGGAGTGTAAGTATCTTATCCACATAATAATCCACCTTTGTACCATCTGGCTTTTTCACTATTTAAATTCCATCATGCAGTTAACTTCACTCTCCACCACATACTAAGGTGAGGCAATCCACTGAGAATGTTGAAAAGTACAAAACAACAGCCGGATAACTAGTTCTAACGAGTTTTAGTTCCAAGGTTGGCGATATGTGTGATCTATAGCCTGAAACACTAGTTCTGAACCCTATAACAACAGTTCTGAACTAAACCTTCTAGAGAATGTGTTCCTTTGCCCTAATTATTATGTTATTCTTGTTTCTTTTCCAGACCATACTCACCGAAGATGAATGGAGGGAGATAAGCATGCATAAGCTCTTTAACTTGGCCTTCTATGGCTTCAGGTTCGGAGGTGATACAAAATACCTCCTGAATGTCGACTTTAACTCCCTTCTCTTAGTCATGGCCAAATACATCCAGCACCTGGTTCTTCGAACATCACGGCCACACGGCTACTTCTTCGCGAGGAGGTCCGTTCTGAGCGTTCTGGAGAAGGGTGTAAGATGCATTCAACTGGGAGAGAGCACTCAGCTCAGAGAGTGGCCCAGTGATGTCTTATACACCCTGCACCGTTTACTGGACCACGGGGCAGCCCGTGATGTCATCATAAACCAGAGCCCAGATCCTCGTCTGCTGGCTTGGATTCTTCATGGCAGGGGACCTCGGAGTAAAAGCCACCAATGTCCAATGGAGTCCATGCAAGGTGAGATGGTCAAATGTTGCCAGGTGCCAAACACTGCAGGAAGCAGCGCTGGAGATGCTGAGGCAGCCAACTGCCAGGTCCCAGAGGAAGAGGAGCCTGATGAAGAAGATAATAATGGTGGGACCCCATGCAAGCGTCCAAGGTTGAGTATTGCCTCTGCGAAGGCAGAGCTTGACTTGACCAGCACTCCATGCCAATGTATGGTCCCCAAGCCATTGTGCCAGATGTTTATACCCTCGGCTGGTCACTCGACAGAGATTTGCCACAAGGGGCAAATCCATTCACTAAAGATCAATGACTTCCGGGGTGGAGTCTTCCCTGTACTGCTTCCTCTCCTGCCTTCTTGGCTGTGCCTCCACTCTCTAAGCCTGCAAAGTGCTTGTAAGTGTATCATCTATAGAATCTATTGTTTTTTATGTGTTTGTTACAAAGAAAGAGTATGCTAAAAAGGACAGTTATGAACGTGGAATGCACTCGTTGGTTGCCTCCCAAATGGCACCCTATTCACTTTATTGTGCACTACCAGGGTAAGGGGAATGGGGTACTATAAAGGCTATAGGGTGTATTCGGACACAGGCCGAGTGTTTCTGTTGTTGATGCCTCTGTCTGCAGGGACCTTTGAGGAGGGTGATGCGTTGAGCCTGGCAGAGTCTCTCCAGCAGCTGTCTGCTACACCAGGCTGCTCCCTGATTGAGCTAAGTGTGGGGTCCCTGACCCATCCTGCTCTCATGGAGTCCCTGCTGAATGCATGCCCCACCCTCAGGTCATTCTCCATGGAGATCCACCCTGTAGCAGAGTACCACAGAGCCCCACTGAGAAGCATTCCCCAGCCTGCACACCATGCAGGTGGCCGACAATCTAGTATATGGACCACCCAAAGTTATTCATATCCAACCTGTACAAAATGTTTTTGTTTTATTGTAGTTTGTGGGGCCGGTTTACCAGACAGAGAGTAATCCTCATCTTAGATTAAATGCAGATTTGAACTAAAATCAAGTTTTAGCGAGTTGTCGGGTTAGGTGAGATTAATTTAACAAGAAAAGTGAAATCTCAACATAAGAAAGGTAAGACATGAGGATTGCATATTTATAAAACAATGGTATATAAATGTTTACTTTTTAAAATTGAGTCGCAGAGAATTGGATGTCTGCAAAGAGCATTTATTTTTGCATTGTATTTGAGAACTTGTCCCAACTTTCCATTGCTAGAACTCTCACTGGAGAAGCTGTGTGTGAAAGTACCCAAATTGAGGACCAGTGTGGAGAGTCTGATGTGTGTGTTGCTACGCTCTCCTCGCCTCACCTCACTTCACGTCTCAGGAATCAATAGCTCAACTGGCTTCTCACCCAGCCACCTCCTCAACACAGTGGCAGGTAACATGGAGTCATTTAAAACCACTGTCAACGTAGAGTACAAGCACTACATTTCATTCAACAGTTTTGTCATTTAGCTTAAGCAGATGCTCTTATCTAGAGCGACTTAGTCAGTGCATCCAAGTGCTGTTTTCTAGCAGTTGTGTATGTGTAAGTTGATGCTGCTGTGCTCACAATGGGCTAGAATATGCATGATCTGTTTTTTTTTATTAGTTTGCTTCCAATTGCTTCAGCAATAACTTCATGTGCAATGTATGTGTAACACTTCATAGCCGTAGGAGATATTTTGGTATATTTTCTCCCATATGGTAAAATTGTTTTTGTGTTCCTGCTGTGACAGAGTCCAATCGCCACCTGAAGGACCTCACCTTGGAGGATATCAACCTGTCTGATTGTCACGGTGCAATCTTCCAGCTACTGGATAACTACTGTATGTTGGAAGGTAAGGAATGATTTCCATGAAGTAGTTTTTGTATCAAGTGATGTATTAAAATTCATATTAAATCTTTTTTTATCTAACATGTATGCAGCTCTAAAAAGTGGTATGCAGCATGGATATCACAAACAAGCAAAGCCTCTTGCATTTGATCAGTCTATTCTATGGTTGTGTCTCAAATGGCACCCTATTCCTTATGTAGTGCACCACTTTTGTCAAGGGCCTAAAAGGAAAACGGTGCCATTTGGGATGCATCCTAATTGTATTCTCCTGTCTGCTCCATAATGACAGCGTTGTCATTGAAGGACTGTCGGCTTCTGGAGAAATGCAGTGACAAGGAAGATGTCGTCCGACAGCTGGTTAATTCTCTCAAAAAGGTTCCATCTCTCCAGTCTGTCAACCTGGCTCAAAACCGCCTCGGTAAGAGGCCAACTTAGCTTTGTTTCATAGGTTTCGTTCAGACTTTTCATGCTACATCCCCCGCCCCTGCCACCTTTTATTTTATTTAACCTTTATTTAACTAGGAAAGTTAGTTATGAACAAATTCTTATTTACAATGACGGCCTACCAAAAGGCAGGTCTCTTGCGGGGACCTGGGGCTGGGATTAAAATAAAATAAAAATAGGACAAAACACACATCACGACAAGAGAGACACCAGAACACTACATAAAGAGAGACTTAAGACAACAACCTAGCATGGCAGAAACACATGACAACAACATGATAGCAGCACAAAACATGGTACAAACACTATTGGGCACAGACAACAGCACAAAGGCAAGAAGGTAGAGACAACAATACATCACGCAAGCTACTACACCTCTGGATGGTATGAATTTGATTTTTGAGTGCATGAATTGAAACAACTATTTTTATTTTGTCCTTTTAGCCAAGACTGTGACAGTTTTGGGGGAACTCTTCAAAGGACCCTCACCAAGCACAGTGAAAGAGCTGGACATCAGGCAAGTAGCTGCTATAAGCATTTCAGTAGGCTATTTTGTCATTTTGTGAAGAGGCCTAATTTGTCTTATAAGAGTTGGACTCTGTCCCTATTCTCCACACTTCCCCCAAAGTGTGCGCAAGCAAACTCCCCGTCATGGATTGGTGTAAGCATTGGCTGTAGGGAGTTTCAAGTTCCACCACTGTTAAATCCATGACGTAGAGTGTACAACTGCAGACTTTGAGGGAAGGGTGGCAAATTGGAACGTAGCCATTCTGTTTCTTGTATTTCCTGTCTTTGTCGTTGATAGCTCCAACTTCATCCAGCCTCCTGAGCTGCTAGAGTTAGGGAAGTTGTTGGAGACCCACCGTCCTCCCCAGAGACTACTCCTCAGCCTGAAGAGTAACCCACTGGACAGAAACATAGAGCTGAGGGACACGGCTCTGGGCACGCTCAGTCACCTTTGTGACCTCATCACCGACCACTGGAACTCCAGGGACACCATGGCTGACCACATCAGCATCATGTGAACTAGGTCTTGGGTCATGCGAATGGAGTAGGGTGAAGTTGCCTCTAGGTGTTGATCTTGGGACAGTTTTGTGAGGAAGAGGAAGCTGGTCCTAGACCTCTAGATAGGGGACACTTCGCCTCGAAACCCTGCGAATTCTGGGTTGTGTTCATTAGTAACACTAAAATGTTTTGCAATGGGAAAAAAATATGAGCATTGTTTATTAGACAAGAACAGATAGTACTTCCCTGTTTCACTCCAGTTCAGACCAACTGAACATGACCCTGGATAAAACGTTCCTTAACCTGAAGTGAACAAACATTTGCTGCTACCCAAGAGAAGTTCCTGGAAATCGAAATTGCTTCAGTTTTAAGTCTTTTGTAAGGAACATTTGTATGAACAATATTTTCCAGTTTACAACACATATATGTGTTGCTGTTTTGTATGTCAAGGCTGTTGCAGGCCTAATAAGCCAAAAACAATGTGTTACATAAATACAAGTGGCCTTATATTTGGCATTTTAAATTGTGAAATAATGGCATAAGAGCTTATTCAGCATCTTTATTGTTGATATGTTGTCATGTTTGTAATGCAGCATCTGCAGCCCTTAAAAATCATGTTTGTTGTTTTTTTGGGTCATTGACCTAGAACAGGGATAGGCAACTGCGGATCAGTTACTGAGTCACTCAATTAGCCGATGTCATCAAAACATTTTTAGATTTCTGGCTAGACTAACTTACCAATCTAATCATGGTCAAATTACTGACCGGGGGGACCCCATTTGATTTTGTAACTTACAGTCTGATATCATATTAAAACTGCAAACATTTGTGATGGAAAGTTGTATTGTTTGTGCTTTTCTAATAACCAATTTCTGTCTTCGATGTTTGTGCTTTTCTAATAACCAATTTCTGAGTTCATGCAAGTAAGTGACTGAACGAATCCTCACCATCAGTATCTGCAATTTGGCAGTACGCTCAGAACCTTGTTTTGAGAAATTTTCAAGGTCTCAGCTTGGAGAGAAGAAGCCTTGTAAGGTATTGGTCTGTCCCATGCATGAACCAAACATTAATGATGAATTTATTATGAATAAGCTAAATCATGCAAATATAATTTGTCTGTAAGCAGTATAAAATAGATCTAACGGGACTGCCCCGATAGAGCTCCGTTAAGACCGGTACTTTATGCATCTACATTTGACTGTGACCTCTCCAGCTTCTTGTTAATAAACAATGATTCATTTAAGATGAACTTCGAGTGTCCCTATGTAGAATTGCAGCAAACTTGCTTTAAAACGGACCTATTTTCTCTATGCTCTAAACCTTCAATATTTTCTCTCTGCTGTCAAGAGGGGGGCTGATAAAATAGGGGGAGGGTGGGCAACAATTTGACTTAGGGCCCCCAAAAGGCTTTGCCTGCAAGCCACTGCGGACCCCACATTTTTTTGTAGCCCCCCCCCCCCCCCCCATCAAAGTTGCCCATCCATGACCTAGAATATCTTGCTTGTTGAATTGCTAGTTGTCTTGGTTCAATAAATCCTGACATGAGTGAAATTGTCTAACGTCTTTACAAAATACTTTTGTTATCAAGGCAATAAAGTATACGATTCAATAGAAAACAAATATAAGTACATTTAGACAATATACATGAATATTTGCACAGTGTATAGAACCTAACACGGACTGGAAAGAAAGATGTGGCGACAATTACATATAGGAATTGCCTTTACATAAAAATAAAATAGTCTTCAATATGGTTATTACATTGTTACACACCCTTATAAAAAGAGTATGGATTGAACCTTGACAAGTAGCAGTGCCGATATTAGCATGTAAATCTTGGAGGGGCAAAAAGAAAATGTGGGATGCATGCCAGCAAAGCCACTACACAACACGAATTGCACTATAACTGACAAACTGTGCCCACAAACTGTTTGGGCCTACATAAAACTGTCCCAAACACGTTACCACTGCAAAACCTGGCTTTCAGCGGAGCCTTGTCTGGCAGCGAAACAGTTCATTAAGCCTCATTTACTGCCTTAAAAAAAAACAGCGGATATGGCAGACTTGCTTAAACAAATGTGGATTCTACTGACAATTGAGATGTACAGTTGAAGTCGGAAGTTTACATACGCTTAGGTTGTTTACAGACAGATTATTTCACTTATAATTCACTGTATCACAATTCCAGTGGGTCAGAAATTTACATACACTAAATTGACTGCCTTTAAACAGCTTGGAAAATTCCAGAAGATGATGTCATGGCTTTAGAAGCTTCTGATAGGCTAATTGACATAATTTGAGTCAAAAGGAGGTGTACCTGTGGATGTATTTCAAGGCCTATTTCAAGGCCTACAAACTGTCTCTTTGCTTGACATCATGGGAAAATCAAAAGAAATCAGCCAAGATCTCAGAAAAAAAATGTAGACCTCCACAAGTCTGGTTCATCCTTGGGAGCAATTTCCATACGCCTGAAGGGACCACGTTCATCTGTACAAACAGTAGTACGCAAGTATAAACACCATGGGACCACGCAACCGTCATACCGCTCAGGAAGGAGACGCGTTTTGTCTCCTGGGGATGAATGTACTTTGGTGCAAAAAGTGCAAATCAATCCCAGCACAACAGCATAGGACCTTGTGAAGATGCTGTAGGAAACAGGTACAATAGTATCTATATCCACAGTAAAACAAGGCCTGTATTGACATAACCTGAAAGGCCGCTCAGCAAGGAAGAAGCCACTGCTCCAGAACCGCCATGAAAAAGCCAGACTACGGTTTGCAATTGCACATGGGGACAAAGATCGTACTTTTTGGAGAAATGTCCTCTGGTCTGATGAAACAAAGATTAGAACTGTTTGGTCATAATGACCATCGTTATGTTTGGAGGAAAAAGGAGGAGGCTTGCAAGTCGAACAACACCATCCCAACCGTGAAGCAAGGGGGTGGCTGCAGGAGGGACTGGTACAAAATAGATCATCATGAGGAACGAAAATGATGTAGATATATTGAAGCAACATCTCAAGACATCAGTCAGGAAGTTAAAGCTTGGTCGCAGATGGGTCTTCCAAATGGACAATGACCCCGGGCATACTTTCAAAGTTGTGACAAAATGGCTTAAGGACAACAAAGTCAAGGTATTAGAGTGGCCATCACAAAGCCCTGACCTCACTCCTATAGAACATTTGTGGGCAGAACTGAAAAAGCATGTGTGAGCAAGGGAGCCTACAAACCTGACTCAGTTACAGCAGCTCTGTCAGTAGGAATGGGCCAAAATTAACCCAATTTATTGTGGGAAGCTTGTGGAAGGCTACCTGAAATGTTTGATCCAAGTTAAACAATTTAAAGGCAATGATACCAAATACTAATTGAGTGTATGTAAACTTCTGACCCACCGAGAATGTGAAAGAAATAAAAGCTGAAATAAATCATTCTCTCTACTATTCTGACATTTCATATTCTTAAAAAAAAGTGGTGATCCTAACTGACCTAAGACATGAAATTTTCCCAAGTATTAAAGGTCAGGAATTGTGAAAAACTGAGTTGAAATGTATTTGGCTAAGGCGTATGTAAACTTCCTACTTCAACTGGACAAGTTATGGCATAAGGTGACGACAAGCAGATAAGAGGCAATCCATCATTTAGATTAAGACATTAATGAGCAAGCGACAACGGACGTAGTCAATAGGGCTAGGCCCCTTTTTTCTCCACTTCCTGTCTGAATGACATGCCCAAAGTAAACTGCCTGTAGCTCAGGCCCTGAAGCCAGGATATGCATATAATTGGTACCATTGGAAAGAAAATACTTTGAAGTTCTTCGAAATGTTAAAATAATGTGGGAGAATATAACACAGTAGGAATTATAGGAGAAAATCCAATGAAAACCAACCTGAAATAAAAAACAATGAGAGACTTGGAGATGCAAGAGAAAGATCATATCAAGTATTCCACAGGGTGTTAGCAGTCTATGTTCAAGGTTCTGCTAAAACTGTAATATCAGTTTTAGCTGAAGGACACAGTCTTGGAAATTCGTGTTTGCGCTCTCCATGAAGACATTATGCACCTGCTAAAATCCAAATCCAGTTTCCAATTGAACATACTTATTTCCGTAAGAAATATTATAGTTTGTTTACATTTTTGGGGTATCTGTGGAGTGAATAGAAATGTATTTTGACTTGTTGAAACAAAGTTTAGGGGTATATTTTTGGATTCCTTTCTCTGCAAGTTGAATGAGTGGATTACTCAAATCGATGGCACCAACTAAACAGACTTTTTGGGATATAAAGAAGGATTGTATCTAACAAAACGACCCTACAAGTTATAGCGGGGACCCTTTGGATGACAAATCAGAGGAATATTTTCAAACATTTTCAAAAAGTAAGTGAATATTTCATTGTTATATGTGAATGTATGAAAAATATTTTGATGTGGTGCTCCATTTTGATGTGGTGCTCAAACCTTAGAATTGTGGATCACGTACTGTCCCATGAGTGACAGAAAACTGTGCCAATCATAACAGAAAACTGAGCCAATCAGGCAAAACGCTCTGTATTTTCTGCTGGTGAGCCCCACCACCACAGAAAGCACTGAGCTAGGCTGAAACACCTGCATTTTGGAGATGCCTTATTCAAGAAGAGACCATTTTTGTATGCAGCTTAATGAACTCAATGACATGTTTTTTTTTACATTGTTTCCAAACTGATATGTAACACTTATTAAGCCAAAATTACAAGCAAAACATGTTAGCCCCCCCCCCCGCTCAAAACATTTGGGGCTCTGCCACATCTGCCCTGAATGACGGGTCGCCACTGAATAATTCCATCATGAGAGAATTTCTTTTTTTTTTGTGTATCCCTAGGCCCTCTCGTGCAGTAACGTTGCTCCTGTGTGCTAGTTGACCGTCTTTGGTTCAACGCTAGGCCCTCTTGTCCAATCACTCCTGGTGCTCTCAGGCTGCCTAGCTGGTCCTTGTGGGAGCGCTGATGGAAGACGAAGGAGACACCTGCATCCCAGGAGGCCGGCAGCACCGGGTCTCTCAGGCCTCTCTTATCAGTGTGGTGTTGCCACTGGGACAGGTCACAGGCACAGTCAGAGTCCCCAGGAGGGGTACGCACCTGACGCCTGTGCCTACAACGGAACCTGGCAGGAGCACAAAGAGGCAATAGTTCACTTCAGTGGCCAATCAAAACTGCTTTGATTGACGTTCGTCCCTACACACAAGACAGATGTTTTATTTTTCCACAAAGTAGAAAAGTGCAACCTCAACTTCCCAACTATCTTTAAAAATAGTTCAGAAGGGTTCTGCCAACTGCTTCTGTTGAGATCTTAACTCTGCATGTGGGTGTACAAAGCAGGGCTCTAAAGTGTGAAGGAATATTTTGATGTGCGACCTGGAGTTTTAATTTGGGAGCACCAGTGCGACTTAAAGACAATACAATAAACAATTCAATTCGTAACAATATTTAGCCGCAATAGTTATCTACACTGCTGCGTCCCGCGGCAGCTTGGTTCCAGTTCCCAGGCCACACACACCATGTCCCGCCCCCTGTCACTCAAGCAGGCACCACACAGTTCCTTCACGCTGTTCATTCTCTCAGCATGCTGTCAATTCATGCACTCACAAAAAAAGAAAGATGCTGCTTTTCACGTTGCTTCTAAATATGTATCCACATGTTCTCTATTATACTATTCAGTTGCACATATTGCTCTCTGCAAAATGCGTGTTAGTTAGTCTAAAGCTGGCATGTGCCTAAAGTAATGATAGCTAATCTTTAATGCTAATCGCTAGTTGACTAGATAAATGCCTTAAAGTTAAATGCACTAGCTAGGCCATGGATTGGCAACTGGCGGGCCGCGGCCCGGCCCTCAGATCAATTATTATTTGTTTATATACAGTGCCTTGCGAAAGTATTCGGCCCCCTTGAACTTTGCGACGTTTTGCCACATTTCAGGCTTCAAACATAAAGATATAAAACTGTATTTTTTTGTGAAGAATCAACAACAAGTGGGACACAATCATGAAGTGGAACGACATTTATTGGATATTTCAAACTTTTTTAACAAATCAAAAACTGAAAAATTGGGCGTGCAAAATTATTCAGCCCCTTTACTTTCAGTGCAGCAAACTCTCTCCAGAAGTTCAGTGAGGATCTCTGAATGATCCAATGTTGACATAAATGACTAATGATGATAAATACAATCCACCTGTGTGTAATCAAGTCTCCGTATAAATGCACCTGCACTGTGATAGTCTCAGAGGTCCGTGAAAAGCGCAGAGAGCATCATGAAGAACAAGGAACACACCAGGCAGGTCCGAGATACTGTTGTGAAGAAGTTTAAAGCCGGATTTGGATACAAAAAGATTTCCCAAGCTTTAAACATCCCAAGGAGCACTGTGCAAGCGATAATATTGAAATGGAAGGAGTATCAGACCACTGCAAATCTACCAAGACCTGGCCGTCCCTCTAAACTTTCAGCTCATACAAGGAGAAGACTGATCAGAGATCCAGCCAAGAGGCCCATGATCACTCTGGATGAACTGCAGAGATCTACAGCTGAGGTGGGAGACTCTGTCCATAGGACAACAATCAGTCGTATATTGCACAAATCTGGCCTTTATGGAAGAGTGGCAAGAAGAAAGCCATTTCTTAAAGATATCCATAAAAAGTGTAGTTTAAAGTTTGCCACAAGCCACCTGGGAGACACACCAAACATGTGGAAGAAGGTGCTCTGGTCAGATGAAACCAAAATTGAACTTTTTGGCAACAATGCAAGACGTTATGTTTGGCGTAAAAGCAACACAGCCATCACCCTGAACACACCATCCCCACTGTCAAACATGGTGGTGGCAGCATCATGGTTTGGGCCTGCTTTTCTTCAGCAGGGACAGGGAAGATGGTTAAAATTGATGGGAAGATGGATGGAGCCAAATACAGGACCATTCTGGAAGAAAACCCGATGGAGTCTACAAAAGACCTGAGACTGGGACGGAGATTTGTCTTCCAACAAGACTATGATCCAAAACATAAAGCAAAATCTACAATGGAATGGTTCAAAAATAAACATATCCAGGTGTTAGAATGGCCAAGTCGCCTCCCGGGTGGCGCAGTGGTTAAGGGCGCTGTACTGCAGCGCCAGCTCTGCCATCAGAGTCCCTGGGTTCGCGCCCAGGCTCTGTCGTAACCGGCCGCGACCGGGAGGTCCGTGGGGCGAAGCACAATTGGCTTAGCGTCGCCCGGGTTAGGGAGGGCTTGGTCGGTAGGGGTGTCCTTGTCTCATCGCGCACCAGCGACTCCTGTGGCGGGCTGGGCGCAGTGTGCGCTAACCAAGGTGGCCAGGTGCACGGTGTTTCCTCCAGCGCATTGGTGCGGCTGGCTTCCGGGTTGGATGCGTGCTGTGTTAAGAAGCAGTGCGGCTTGGTTGGGTTGTGTATCGGAGGACGCATGACTTTCAACCTTCGTCTCTCCCGAGCCCGTACGGGAGTTGTAGCGATGAGACAAGATAGTAGCTACTACAACAATTGGATACCACGAAATTGGGGAGAAAAAGGGGTAAAAATTCAACAAAAAAAAAACAACAAAAAAAGAATGGCCAAGTCAAAGTCCAGACCTGAATCCAATCGAGAATCTGTGGAAAGAACTGAAAACTGCTGTTCACAAATGCTCTCCATCCAACCTCACTGAGCTTGAGCTGTTTTGCAAGGAGGAATGGGAAATATTTTCAGTCTCTCGATGTTTAAAACTGATAGAGACATACCCCAAGCGACTTACAGCTGTAATCGCAGCAAAAGGTGGCGCTACAAAGTATTAACTTAAGGGGACTGAATAATTTTGCACGCCCAATTTTTCAGTTTTTGATTTGTTAAAAAAGTTTGAAATATCCAATAAATGTCGTTCCACTTCATGATTGTGTCCCACTTGTTGTTGATTCTTCACAAAAAAATACAGTTTTATATCTTTATGTTTGAAGCCTGAAATGTGGCAAAACGTCGCAAAGTTCAAGAGGGCCGAATACTTTCGCAAGGCACTGTATATATATATACTACCATTCAAATAGGAGTGGTATATGGTATATATACACTATACACTATGAAACCAACATAAATTAAATAAAGAATGATAATGAAAAGTTTTGGAGCATCTTAAATGAAATTCTGGGAAAAAGGCAAACTCAGCTCCATCATCCATTGAAACAGATGGCTCATTCATCACAAAACAAACTGATATTGCCAACTACTTTAATTATATTTTAATTGGCAAGATTAGCAAACTAAGGGCATTACAGCAACAAATGTTGACACTACACATGCAAGTATAACTGACCAAACTATGAAAGACAAGCATTGTAATTTTAAATTATGTAATGTTAGTGTAGAAGAGGTGAAAAAATGATTGTTGTCTATCAACAATGACAAGCTTCCGGGGCCTGACAACTTGGATGGAAAATTACTGAGGATAACAGCAGACGATATTGCCACTCCTATTTGCCATATCTTCAATTTAAGCCTACTAGAAAATGTGTGCCCTCAGGCTTGGAGGGAAGAAAAAGTCCTTCCCCTACCTAAGAACAGTAAAGCCCCTGATTAGCCTGTTACCAACCCTTAGCAAACTTTTGAAAAAAATTGTGTTTGACCTGATACAATGCTATTTTACAGTAAACAAATTGACAACAAACTTTCAGCATGCTAATAGAGAAGGACATTCAACAAGCGTAGCACTTACACAAATGACTGATGATTGACTGAGAGAAATTCATAATAAAACGATTGTGGGGGCTGTTTTATTAGACTTCAGTGCGGCTTTTGACAATATTGATCATAGTCTGCTGCTGGCAAAACTTATGTGTTATGCCTTTACACCCTCTGCTATATTGTGGATAAAGAGTTACCTGTCCAACAGAACACAGAGGATTTTCTTTAATGGAAGCCTCTCCAACATAATCCAGGTAGAATCAGGAATTCCCCAAGAAAGCTGTCTAGGTCCTTTACTTTTTCAATCTTTACTAAAGAATTGCCACTGGCTTTGAGGAAAGCCAGAGTGTCTATGTATGCGGATGACTCAACATTATACATGTCAGCTACTACAGCGAGTGAAATGACTGCAACACTGCAACACAGTTAGTTTCAGACTGGGTGGCAAGGAATAAGTTAGTTCTAAATATGTCTAAAACAAAAAGCATTGTATTTGGGGCAAATCATTCACTAAACCCTAAACCTCAACTAAATCATGCAATAAATAATGTGGACGTTGAGAAAGTTGAGGTGACTAAACTGCTTGCAGTTACCCTTGATCGTAAACTGTCATGGTAAAAACATATTGATACAACAGTAGCTAAGATGGGGAGAAGTATGTCCATAATAAGGCGCTGCTCTACCTTCTTAACAGCACTGTCAACAAGGCAGGTCCTACAGGCCATTAGTTTTGTTGCACCTGGACTACTGTTCAGTCGTGTGGTCAGGTGCCACAAAAAAGGACTTAGGAAAATTGCAATTAGTTCAGAACAGGACAGCACAGCTGGCCCTTGGATGTGCACAGAGAGCTAATATTAATAATATGCGTGCCAATCTCTCCTGGCTCAAAGTGGAGGAGAGATTGACTTCACCACTGCTTGTATTTATGAGAGGTATTGACATGTTGAATGCACCAAGCTGTCTGTTTGAACTACTGGCGCACAGCTCGGACAATGCATACCCCACAAGACATGACACAAGAGGTCTCTTCACAGTCCCCAAGTCCAGAACAGACTATGGAAGGTGCATAGTACTAAATAGAGCCATGACTACATGGAACTCTATTCCACATCAAGTAACTCATGCAAGCAGTAAAATTAGATTTAAAAAAAAAACAGATTAAAAAAACACTTTATGGAACAGTGGGGACTATACGCCTGTTCTGAAAGGCCCCAGAGTCTGCAACACCACTCAGCAAGGGGCACCACCAAGCAAGCGGCACCATGAAGACCAAGAAGCTCTCCAAACAGGTCATGGACAAAGTTGTGGAGATGTACAGATCAGGGTTGGGTTATAAAAAAATATCACAAACTTTGAACATCCCACGGAGCACCATTAAATCTATTATTAAAAATGCTAAGAATATGGCACCACAACAATCCTGCCAAGAGAGGGCCGCCCACCTTAACTCACAGACCAGGCAAGGAGGGCATTAATCAGAGAGGCAACAAAGAGACCAAAGATAACCCTGATGCTGCAAAGCTCCACAGCAGAGATTGGAGTATCGGTCCATAGGACCACTTTAAGCTGTACACTCCACAGAGCTGGGCTTTACAGAAGAGTGGCCAGAAAAAAGCCATTGCTTAAAGAAAACAATAAGCAAATGCGTTTGGTGTTCGCCAAAATGCATGTGGGAAACTCCCCAAACATATGGAAGAAGGTACTCTGGTTAGATGAGACTAAAATTGAGCTTTTTGGCCATCAAGGAAAATGCTATGTCTGGTGCAAACTCAACACCTCTCACCCCGAGAACACCATCCGAGAACACAATCCGCATGGTGGTGGCAGCATCATGCTGTGTAGATGTTTTTCATCGGCATGGACTGGGGAACTTGTCAGAATTGAAGGAATGATGGATGGTGCTAAATACAGGGGAAATTCTTGAGGGAAACCTGTTTCAGTCTTCAAGAGATTTGAGACTGGGACAGAGGTTAACCTTCCAACAGAACAATGACCCTAAACACACTGCTAAAGTAACACTCTAGTGGTTTAAGGGGAAACATTTAAATGTCTTGGAATGGCCTAGTCAAAGCCCAGACCTCAATCCAAATGAGAATCTGTGGTATGACTTAAAGATTGCTGTACACCAGCGGAACCCATCCAACTTGAAGGAGCTGGAGTAGTTGTTCCTTGAAGAATGGGCAAAAATCCCGTAGCTAGATGTACCAAGCTTATGGAGACATACCCCAAGAGACTTGCAGCTGTAACTGTTGCAAAAGGTGGCTCTACAAAGTATTGACTTAGGGGGGGTGAATAGTTATGCACGCTCGAGTTTTCATATTTTTTGTCTTATTTCTTGTTTGTTTCACAAAAAAACATGTTTTGCATTTTGTGGCATGTTGTGTAAATCAAATGATACAAACCCCCAACAATCTACTTAATTCCAGGTTGTAAGGTATAACAAAATGGAAAAAAATGCCAAGGGGTGTCAATACTTTCGCAAGCCACCGTATAGATGAGCTCGTTAAGAAGCAAACATGTAAAGTTGGCCCTTTTCTGCAGAAACAGATTGTGCCTTTCTCTAAACAGTAGAAAGCAGATTATTCAGTCAACATTTTTATCTGTTCTTGATTATGGCAATATTATTTATCAAAGGGCAGCTGCTACTCTTTAACCTTTGGATGCCATCTACCATAGTGCCCTTCGTTTTGTTACAGGTGACAGTTCGATACTCATCACTGCATCCTGTATTAAAAGGTTGGCTGGACTTCGCTATAGACTCGTGCTGTTACGATCAACACTGTTCAAATCAAATGTATTTATAAAGCTCTTTTTACATCAGCAGATGTCACAAGTTGCTAATACAGAAACTCAGCCTAAAAAGCAAGCAATGAAAATGTAGAAGCACGTTAGCTAGGAAAAACTCCCTAGAAAGGCAGTAACCAGTAAGAAACCTGGAGAGCAACCAGGCTCTGAGGGTTGGCCAGTCATCTTCTGACTTTATTTGCCGCTCAATAGGCACTGACTATAGTGATCTTTATGAAGCTGAATATGTGGTCTTCATGATATAATGTTAAAATTAGGTGAAATCAAAAGTGACCAAGTAACAATTCTCAAAAGGCACAGAATTGGTGGAATAACCTAAATACATGGGAGAAACAAAGAAGCCAAATATGTTTTTATGATGAATCCAGATCTGCATTCAGTATTTACTTATAAGCCTTCTTGTCCTATAGTAAGAACTAGTTATACATATACAGTCACAAACCTTCCTTAATTAAACCAGGCCTATAGCAAATGTACAATATATGCCTATCTTAATGTCTATGTCTATCTTAATGCTCCATTTTGTCAGGAGAATGGTTAGGTGTATGCAAAGAAATACATATCAGGACAGGCAATACATTTTCATCAAGGTTAAAAAAAACTTTATTCATTAAAGAGGTACAAAAATAGTGTCCATTTTACCTTTTAGACATAACAGTAACATCAATAAAAACAACATAAAAACAACATAAACCCGACACAAGTATGAAACGCAAGAATGCAATTTGCTACGCAGGAGGCAATCATATATATTAGCTTTGAGTTGTGGGGCTGCACACGTTTAGATATTTCTTCTACGCAACCATGCAGGATCGCCATTTTGCACAGCTAATCGTAGCTCTTGCATTGTGTACTTGTGTAAGGTATAAATTAGGGTTTAGAGCTACATCTAAAGGGAACAGACGTGTTTGGTCTCTGATACTGTGCCAGGGACTGGCACTCATCTCTCATCTCTCATATAAAAAGTTAGTGGATATACCTCTCTGTGTGTATGCATGTTTGTCCATGTGTGTGCGTGTGTGACTTGCTTGGAAACATTCTTGCTTTTTCACAGAGAAAACAAAGGTAACATTTAAAAAAGCATACATGGCCATTTCATAAATAATAAATATCTGATATTTGTAAGAACAAGTGTATAACAAGAAATACAATAAATAAATAATTTTGAAGTAATAAATAATTTCCCTAATGTACAGTAAGGTGATAATGAGATGCATAGCATCTAACAGGGAGTTCAGTTATGACTTAATCAGTGAGTGAAAGCAAAGAAAGCCAAGATGGCGCCGGAGAAGAAGGCTGACGTTTTACGTGTTCCTATCCAATTGAGTTTTTTTGTTAGTTTCTTTTCGTTGTTTGTAACTTATTTTTGAACCTATTTTGTACATAATAATACATGTGTACTACCGTCTCTTATGACCAAAAATAACTTCTGTACATCAGAACTGCGATTACTCAACACGAACTGGCAGAATCCTTTTTTCCCTTTCACGAGTCCGACGAGCCCGACGTGAATGACATACTGCTTTCCCAGGAACAGGCCCAGATCCCCATCAACTGCACGAAGAGAAGGCTGAGAAAAAGGGGCCGGAGGGCAGGCTACCTTCTGATAATTCATAGGTGAATGAATAAACCACCACTACCTTCCATTCTACTAGCAAACGTGCACACTTTGAAAAATTAAATCGATGACCTACGTAAAAGATTAAACTACCAACGGGACATTCAAAACTGAAATATCTTATGCTTTACAGAGTCGTGGCTGAATGATGACATTATCAACATTCAGCTGGCTGGTTATACGCTTTATCGGCAGGATAGATGAGCAGCGTCTGGTAAGTCAAGGGGGGCTGACTATGTATTTTTGTAATAACAGCTGGTGCACGATATCTATCGAAGTCTCGAGGTTTTGCTTGCCTGAGGTAGAGTATCTCATGATAAGCTGTAGACCACACTATCTACCTAAAGAGTTTTCATCTGTATTTTTCGTAGCTGTCTACATACAACCACAGCCTGATGCTGGCACTAAGACCACACTCAATGAGCTGTATTCCGCCATAAGCAAACAGGAAAATGCTCACCCAGAGACGATGCTCCTAGTGGCCGGGGACATTAACCCTTTCATGCGTGAGTTCCAAATATCTGTAACGGTCGCTCCAGCGTGAGTTTTGTTATGCACATGATGTTAGAACGTTCTCTCCATTCCGGAATATGATTGTTACCAACAGTACATTAAATCCGTGCTGCCCTCAAACCAAGGCACTTAGCCTGTTTTTATTTATAGGCTGTTTTCAACTTCAATTTCAAATGATTTTCCAACAAGTTTTTATTTTCTAAGAACAGTTTGAATTGAGGTGTGTTCCGCCTCCTCATTCATTCACATAAAAATTGTCATTTTTAATTTTGCGGATAATTAATCTTTGGGAGATTTCTGACCCGGACAAAATTCCCCAAGCACTTCCCAATATTTTCATGCATTCCGATTCTTGCATAGATTGTCATGGACACATATTATGTGTGTAAAATAGTTTTTTGAAGGTTGTACAGATTATGATGTGCTATGCTAATTCCAGCTGTGTGTAGCCATGTTTGTTGACAAACAATGCATTCTGGGTTTCACGTAATCCTCTGTTGGACCAAAGATGTTATAACAAAATGAGGTGAGTAAGGGCTCACTATAAACAGACCAGACTCATCTTGTCTCCTCTTATTATCTTTGGTTTCTGTGAGGAAAAAAAGCATGAATCTACCCATCGTCTTTCCATTTCTAGAGAGTGTTTTACTCAAATATTTCAATCAATGGTGAGTTCACCCGTGATGTGATTAATTATAAAAAGTAATTTCTATTAGCTAATTCATGACCGCTTGTGTTATGTCAATCTTTCCTCGGTTAGCGCTAGGAAAAATGTAGCCTACATTTTTCCGGTTTGGATGATTGTGTTATGCTGTATATACTTCTGTGAATGTCTGAACATTGCATACAAAAATAAACTGCTCACATTCTGGACATATCTTTGTAAGGATTGTGTTTGTGCAAAATGTTTCTGAAAAAAAGTGTGGCCAGCTCAAATGCTGATTGTTGCGTCATTCGAAACTGGCCGTTCTAAATACGTGTTCTAAATAAGCGTTCTAATCACACCGGGTTGATCGTGTGCTACGGGGACCACAGTAGAATGATCACACCCGTGGGTGAAAAGGATAATGCAGAGAAACTTAAATCGGTCTTACCAAATTTCTATCAGCATGTTAAATGTGCAACCAGAAGGAAAAAAAACTCTGGACCACCTTTACTCCACTAACAGAGACACATACAAAGCTCTCCTTCACCCTCTATTTGGCAAATCTGACCAAAATTCTATTCTCCTGATTCCTGCTTACAAGCAAAAATTAAAGCAGGAAGCACCAGTGACAATAAAAAAGTGGTCAGATGAAGCAGATGCTAAGCTACAGTACTGTTTCGCTAGCACAAACTGGAATATGTTCAGAGATTCCTCTGATGGCATTGAGGAGTACACCACATCAGTCATTGGCGTCATCAATAAGTACATCGATGACGTTGTCCCCCCAACATCCGCACTGAGATAAAGGCTAGAGCTGCCGCTTTCAAGGAGTGGGACTCTAACCTGTTAGCTTATAAGAAATCCTGCTACGCCCTCCGACTAACCATCAAACAGGCTAAGTGTCAATACAGGACTAAGATTGAATCGTCCTACACTGGCTCTGATGCTCGTCGATGTCGCAGGGCTTGCAAACCATTACAGACTACAAAGGGAAGCACAGCCGAGAGCTGCCCAGTGACACAAGCCTACCAGACGAGCTACACTATTTCTGTGCTCGCTTCGCTACACTATTTCTGTGCTCGCTTCGAGGCAAATAACACTGAAACATGCATGAGAGCACCAGATGTTCCGGAAGACTGTGTGATCACGCTCTCCACAGCCGATGTGAGCAAGACCTTTAAACAGGTCAACTTTCACAAGGCCGCAGGGCCAGGCGTATTACCAGGACGTGTACTGTGAGCATGCACTGACCAACTGGCCAGTATCTTCACTGACATTTTCAACCTCTCCCTGTCTGAGTCTGTAATACCAACATGTTTTAAGCAGACCACCATAGTCCCTGTGCCCAAGAACACTACAGTAACCTGCTTAAATGTCTACCAACCCATATCACTCACTCCCGTAGCCATGAAGTGTTTTGAAAGGCTAGTCATGGCTCACATTAACACCATTATCCCAGAAACCCTAGACCCACTCCAATTTGCATACCGCCCTTACAGATCCACAGATGATGCCATCTCAATCGCACTCCACACTGCCCTTTCCCACCTCAACAAAAGGAACACCTATGTGAGAATTATATTCATTGACGACAGCTCAGCGTTCAAAACCATAGTGCCCTCAAAGCTCATCAATAAGCTAAGGACCCTGGGACTAAACACCTCCCTCTGCAACTGGATCCTGGACATCCTGACGGGCTGCCCCCAGGTAGTAAGGGTAGGTAACAACACATCCGCCACGCTGATCCTCAACACAGGGGCCCCTCAGGGGTGCGTGCTCAGTCCCCTCCTCTACTCCCTGTTCACTCAAGACTGCACGGCCAGGCACGATTCCAACACCATCATTAAGTTTTCCAATGACACAACAGTGGTAGGCCTAATCACAGACAACGACGAGACAGCCTATAGGGAGGAGGTCAGAGACCTGTCCGGGTGGTGCCAGGACAACAACCTCTCCCTCAACGTGATCAAGACAGAGGAGATGTAGAATTGTAGAATACAGGAAAAAGAGGACCGAGCACGCCCCCATTCTCATCGACGGGGCTGTAGGAGAGCTAAAAGTTCCTTGGTGTTCACATCACCAACAAACTAACATGGTCCAAGCACACCAAGACAGTCGTGGAGAGGGCATGACAAAACCATTTCCCCTCAGGAGACTAAAAAGATTTGGCATGGGTCCTGAGATCCTGCATTGTTGGTTAGGGGCTTGTAAGTAAGCATTTCAGTGTAAGGTCTACTTGTTGTATTCGGCTCATGTGACTAATACAATTTCATTTAATTTGACATATTTGCAGATCAAACACACACCAGATACTGCAGCTTCATATAACCACAAACCAGACATGAACTGATGGCAGAATAGAGACTGGTAAACTTCTTTGTTCACACTTTGCCAGTCCCTAAATATAGTGCTGTGAACAATGAGAAAACACAAAGTCTCTGCACGTGTTATGGTTGAAGCACATTGTTAAAATAGCATGAAAATCTCTCTCAGTACATGCTTTGGTTTTACTGTAGTACAGCTGGTGATGGGATCTGGGTAAAAAACACAAAGATTGAGACAATGAATAACATCATGAAAAGAACAATAGCAGTGTATGGATACATCTTTCAATAGACTCTTGATTGTTTGTTACTGTGAATGCCAACGAGTCTTGAAAGACTGATCATAACATTGCTATTATGAACGATAGTTCTCCAGATGATATCCAACTACAAAGAGATTGAGGAGACATATGTCTTTCCGCTAATGTAAAACATTACAGCATGGTCCTGAGAGAATGGTGCAGAACTATGCAATGTACACAATGTTATACTACACACAGATTCAACTATAACCTTACTTTACGGAAACTTACTCTACAAGCTCCAACAGTTGAGCAGAAATGCTTCACTTAAAAAAATGTAACACCACTTGATATAAATCAACACTATAATACAATGTGTGATACATTACTACGCAAACCTTCGCCTTGTTTGTCAATACCGTATCTACATGGTGATTTATTCTCTCTACCATAAGTCTCCATTTCATTGGTCAGGTGTGGAGAGGCAGCCAATCAGAAGACGATATGTATTTATGTAGTCAATTCAAATGTTATTTAACACAGCTGCAACAGAGTGGTGTAAATGAAGAGTTATCTTTGTCCATCACGTAGATAAACAATATGATATGAGAGAGGATATATATCACAATAAAAAAAAGTATTATAAGCACATTCAGAATAACAGTTGGCAATATGCTCAATTATCTTTGCAATCCAAAACCTTTAGTTGACTTCGGTGATGTGCACATTCAGAGCTGAAAATAAACCACGTGTGTCAGGCAGCATGAGGTATGGCTGGGCCATGACTGACCTTGGCCCTGTGATGGCATCCTACAACACACTGTTTATAGACATGTACAGTAAACAAGTTGGGCCAAGCTACAAACAAGTGCCTCAGAAACTGCAAGTCTTAATCTAGGTAGGTACAGTTGATACAGTTGTGGTATTGTTCTCAAGGCATGCATGAGTTCAGAGTTAGTAAAGTAAGAGTAGATTTGTGCTTAGTGACTGGAATCAACTGAATACCATGGTGTATGTCTATGTAATTTCATTCCCATAGCCTGTGTATAGAGACAGTGGGAGATGGGAGTATATTGTTGTTGTTTTTTAATCTACAAATTGCTCAAATCTACCTTGCTATGACATGAATGACAGCCAACGAAGCAGTAAACATAAAAATGCATAGATACTTAATTTGGTCTTATTAGAGAGCCTTCGAAACCAAACAACTTCACTTCTCACTTCTTATACAGTCAGTTGCCCTGTGACCCACAATGCTTCTCTTCTGGTTTAGAGTAATGGTCCAATACTTTTGCTTCATCCTCTCCTCTTTTTAGATGTAACAAAATGCAGATGAGGGCAGACAACAAGTGAAGTCCACCTTCTTATGGGGCATCTTGCCGTCAGCACAGGGAGCAAGTCTTAGGGTGGAAGACAACTACTCCCAGAGCCATGTATATTTAGAGAGTTGGGCCAATGTGGTTTCTGCATTTTGATTCATTTACATGACACTTCAACATTATATGGCAGCCATGTTAGTGCCACATTAACATTACATGGGGAATATTTAAACATTGCTATGTAACATAATGTCTAGAATTATAACAATATTCAAAATTCTAAAAGTTGGCCTAACTCTCTAAACACATGGCTCTAATTACTCCTAACCTCTCCAGTCCCTGCCAAGGAGCTCCGTCCTCTCCAGTCTCCAGAGCTGCGACTCCTGGGCTCTGACTGAGGATGCATCTCCTCTGTTGGACATAGGGATTGACAGGGAAGGGGAAGGGAAAGGGGGGTACCTAGTCAGTTGCACAACTGAATGCATTCAACCGAAATGTGTCTTCCGCATTTAACCCAACCCCTCTGAATCAGAGAGGTGCAGGGGGCTGCCTTAAATTGATATCCATGTCATCGGCGTCCGGGGAGCAGTTATTGTCGAGGGCTAACTGCCATGCTCAAAGGCAGGGTGTATTTCTATTCTGCATCCGTGCTGTTTCCCGACCTGAGAATCCAGGTTAATCCAAAGTAGATCCACGTCAGGAGGAGACCCAACTTTTGGGCCATGGCTTCGACCCAGGCTCTGATCTAGCCTTTTTACCCAACACGCGCACAGTGAAGGCATCTCAGACTCTTCTTCTCTACACCCTAAAGCTTCTTTATGCATGTGTGTTCTGCAGGTAGTCTTCTTCTTACTCTCTGCCCATCACCCCACACAGCTACAGTTAGCTGCGGACAGCCACTTGATGGTTTGCCATATAGTCCGGGCATCCATGAAGGAGACAGTCTCGTAGCGGGTGGGCCTACAGCATGGGTGGGCACTCACTTTCCTGCTGGAGATACTTCCATTCTCTGTCAGGGCCTTGAGGGCCAAGTCGTAGTTCTTACGGGAGCTCAAACACGTCCCCATACAGTACTTAAACAGGACGATCTCGTCGGAGTCAAAGCCCAGGCCCAGGTCTCTGACACGCATCTCCTTCTTCTCCATGCGGCAGTCCCGGCTGCTGTTCTTGGGCTTCTTGCGGGAGCCTCTTCGGGAGGGGTCTGGGGGCGAACGTTGCCACCTGCCCGGGTAGCTCTCTCCATCATTCACCAGACTGCGGTTCTCTACAGGAGAAAGGACATACAGTTGAAGTCGGAAGTTTACATACGCCTTAGCCAAATACATTTACACTCAGTTTTTCACAATTCCTAACATTTAATCCTAGTAAAAATTCCCTGTCTTAGGTCAGTTAGGATCACAACTTTATTTTAAGAATGTGAAATGCCCAAATATTAGTAGAGAGAATTATTTATTTAAGCTTTTATTTCTTTCATCACATTCCCAGTGGGTCAGAAGTTTACATACACTCAATTAGTATTTGGTAGCATTGCCTTTAAATTGTTTAACTAGGGTTAAATGTTTCGGGTAGCCTTCCACAAACCTCCCACAATAAGTTGGGTGAATTTTGGCCCATTCCTCCTGATAGAGCTGGTGTAACTGAGTCAGGATTGTAGGCCTCCTTGCTCGCACATGCTTTTTCAGTTCTGCCCACACATTTTTTATTGGATTGAGGTCAGGGCTTTGTGATGGCCACTCCAATACCTTGACTTTGTTGTCCTTAAGCCATTTTGCCACAACTGTATAAGTATGCTTGGGGTCATTTGGAAGTCCCATTTGCAACCAATTTTTAACTTCCTGACTGATGTCTTGAGATGTTGCGTCAATATAGCCACATCATTTTCCATCCTCATGATGATCTATTTTGTGCACCAGTGCACCAGTCCCTCCTGCAGCAAAGCACACCCACAACATGATGCAGCCACCCCCATGCTTCACGGTTGGGATGGTGTTCTTCGGCTTACAAGCATCCCCCTTTTTCCTCCAAACATAACGATGGTCATTATGGCCAAACAGTTCTATTTTTGTTTCATCAGACCAGAGGACATTTCTACAAAAAGTACGATCTTTGTCACCATGTGCAGTTGCTAACTGTAGTCTGGCTTTTTTATGGCGGTTTTGGAGCTGTGGCTTCTTCCTTGCTGAGCTGCCTTTCTCGTTTTACTGTGGATATAGATACCTTTGTACCTGTTTCCTCCAGCATCTTAACAATGTCCTTTGCTCTTCTTCTGGGATTGATTTGCACTTTTTGCACCAAAGTACGCTCATCTCTAGGAGACAGAACGCGTCTCCTTCCTGAGTGGTATGACGGCTGCGTGGTCCCATGGTGTTTATACTTGCGTACTATTGTTTGTACAGATGAACATGGTACCTTCATGCATTTGGAAATTGCTCCCAAGGATGAACCAGACTTGTAGAGGTCTACAATTTTTTTCTGAGATCTTTGGCTGATTTCTTTTGATTTTCCCATGATGTCAAGCAAAGAGGCACTGAGTTTAAAGGTAGGCCTTGAAATACTTCCACAGGTACACCTCTAATTTATTCAAATTATGTCAATTAGCCTATCAGAAGCTTCTATAGCCATGACATTATTTTCTGAAATTTTCCAAGCTATTTAAAGGCACAGTCAACTTAGTGTATGTAAACTTCTGACCCACTGGAATTGTGATTCAATGAATTATAAGTGAAATAATCTGGCTGTAAACAATTGTTGTAAAAATGACTTGTGTCATGCACAAAGTAGATGTCCTAACCGACTTGCCAAAACTATAGTTTGTTAACAAGACATTTATGGAGTGGTTGAAAAATGGGTTTTAATGACTGCAACCTAAATGTATGTAAACTTCCGACTTCAACTGTATATGAAAACAAATGAATCATTATGATACACATTGTGCTTTTAACATATAGTGTTTTCAACTGGTATATAGCCCTATTTGGTAAAAGCCATTTCCACATTTTGGCAAGAACAGCTCAAATAAGAGAATCGACAGTCCATCATTTCTTTAAGACATGAAGGTCAGTCAATCCAGAACATTTCAAGTACTTTGAAAGTTTCTTCAAGTGCAGTCGCAATAACCATATGTTGAAACTGGCTCTCATGAGGACCTCCACAGGAAAGGAAGACCCAGAGTTACCTCTGCTGCAGAGGATAAATTCATTAGAGCTAACTGCGCCTCAGATTGCAGCCCAAATAAATGCTTCACAGAGTTTAAGTAACAGACACATCTCAACATCAACAGTTCAGAGGAGACTGCGTGAATCAGGCCTTCATGGTTCAATTACTGCAAAGAAACCACTACTAAAGAACACCAATAAGAAGAACAGACTTGCTTGGGCCAAGAAACACGAGAAGTGTAAAAGCTAACACCACAACCATGTCTTTCCAGAAGAAGTGCAGCACCAGCACAAAGAGTCTCAGCTTCCCCAGCCCACCATGCCGAACACCATTGCCAGTGTACCAAAGCCGGATAAATTACTATGGATGGTTTATACAGGCAGCCCAATTCTGATGTATATATATTTTCTTTTTGATTGTGACCAATCAGATCAGTTCTGAAAAAGAGCTGATTTGATTAATACCAATTAGTGGGAAAAATATCAGAATTGGGCTGCCTATGTAAACACAGCTAGTGTGGCTCAGCATAAGACCATATAGAACAGGGGTCTCCAACCCTGTTTCTGGAGAGCTACACTCTTTTTGCTGCAATCCTAGTTGTAACTAATGTGGGTCGTATTATCAACCAGCTAATTATTGAAATAAAGTGTGCCAGACTAGGGTTGGGGCTTTCCAGGAACAGGGTTGGAGAGCCCTGATGTAGAACCACCATAAAATAAATATGGATATTTTCTATCAATCTTCTAAATGTGTCTGCCTTTAAAGATTCAAAGAATGTATTTGTATAAGCTGTACAGGGCTATGTAGCATCAAACAGATGTGAGACATTCAAGTATCCAAAGAAACTACTTCATGCTAACTCAAGAGAACTGATATTCAACAAGAATGTTATACGGTAAAAATAACATACAGAAAAGATTGTATGAACAGTGTAGTGCAGTTCAGTGTGTCCGAGTGTGTCTCAGGCGTAGAGACACAAGTGCAGAGAACTGTAGCTACAGATTGTTACACCAGATAATGTGATTTACCCAGAGACGGGTGGGGTGTCCACCCCAAAGTGCTGCATGTCATGATGACAGAGACCTCTCTCGATCAATAACAGCAGACTTGAAATAGACAAGATGGCAGCATACACATTGTTGGATTACTTCATGGAGGAAAAAAAGGTTTTGTTTAAAAAACTGAGCATTTTCTAAATTCAAACTGAACCTCTGCAACCGAACCTTTCCCCGAATCGAGGACGAAGACGGCACCGCTACGGTTGGTTCAAAATTCTCTGTGCTACAACAGTACCTATCCTGTAACTCACAATAATGGATACCAAAAATATTTGGTTAAATCACATTATCTGGTGTAACAATCTTTAGCTAAGAGAATTGTTGTTCATGAGGAAATTGGCATTCACAAAGAAACAGAGTAAGAAAATCCAGTAAGATCAGTGTAGTAACGTTCAGGGAACACTTGTAAAGCTGTGGGATGAGTGTTGTCATGATCAAACTGCCATTCAGCTCCTCATGAGTCATCTGCTTGAAATCCAGCATAATGTCTAATCCCAAGAGAGGGATACAGTTCACAGGATACAGTTCTGCTACAATGACACACGCAGGTAAATTAATTCTGTATCTAGAATCCACGGTATTGTCTGTAAGACAATTTAAAAAAATATTGTAGATTGAACAACAGTTGAATTGTATAGTATCAACATTGAACATGCATACTGTACATGTGCACAGGCACAGAGATTACATTTAGAACAATATTTAGCCTAATATAAATAAATATGACATAACCCTCACTGTGCAAAGATTGAGGGTTATGTCATATTTATCGCCAACATGGATATCGCCAACAGAAATAAACATCTCTCTGGGAAGAAGAAGGGCGGGGGTGTATGCTTCATGATTAATAACTCATGGTGTAATCATAATAACATACAGGAACTCAAGTCCTTCTGTTCAGCTGACCTAGAATTCCTTACAATCAAATGCCAACCATATTATCTCCCAAGAGAATTCTCATCGGTTATTGTCACAGCTGTGTATATCACAGCTCAAGCAGATACCATGATGGCCCTCAAGGAACTTCACTGGACTATGTAAACTGGAATACATATATTCTAAGGCTGCATTTATTGTAGCTGGGGATTTTAACAAAGCAAATTTGAGAACAAGGTAACCTAAATTCTATCAACATATTTATTGCAGCAGTCCCACGGGCAATACACTGGACCACTGCTACTCTAACTTACGCGATGCATACAAGGCCCTCCCCCGCCCTCCCTTCAGCAAATCCGACCATAACTCAATTTTGCTCCTACTCTCCTAAAGGAAGAAACTCAACCAGGATGTACCCGTGACTAGAACCATTCTGCGCTGGTCTGACCAATCGGAATCCAAGCTTCAAGATTGTTTTTATGACACGGACTGGGACATGTTCCAGGCAGCCTCAGAGAATAACATTGATTTATACGCTGACTTCGTGAGTGAGTTTATAAGGAAGTGCATTGGAGATGTTGTACCCACTGTGACTACTAAAGCATACCCTAACCAGAAATTGTGGGTAGATGGCGGAATTCGCACAAAACTGAAAGCATGAACCACCGCATTTCACCATGGAAAGATGACTGGGAATATGGCCGAATATAAATAGTGTAGTTATTCCCTCTGCAAGGCAATCAAACAAGCGAAATGCCGGTATAGGGACAAAGTGGAGGCGCAATTCAACGGCTCAGACACAAGACGTATGTGGCCTGGTCTACAGGCAATTACGGATTACAAAAAGAAAACCAGCCACGTCACAGACACCGACGTCTTGCTCCCAGACAAACGAAACACCTTTGCCCCGCTTTGAGGATAATACAGTGCCACCGACACGCCCGCTACCAAGGACCGCGGTGCCACCCCCCTTTCCTTCTACATGACCGACGTGAGTAAGACATTTAAACGTTTTAACCCTCGCAAGGCTGCTAGCCCAGACGGCATCCCTAGCCGAGTCCTCAGAACATGCGCAGACCAGCTGGCTGGTGTGTTTACGGTCATTTTCATTCACTCCCTATCCCAGTCTGCTGTCCCCACATGCTTCAAGATGGCCAGCATTGTTCCTGTACCCAAGAAGGCAAATATGACTATCGCCCCGAAGCACTCACTTCTGTCATCATGAAGTGCTTTGAGAGACAAGTCAAGGACCATATCACCTCCACTTTACCTGCCAGCCTAGACCCACTTCAATTTGCATTCCACCCCAACAGGTCCACAGACGATGCAATCGCCATCACACTGCACACTGCCCTATCCCATCTGGACAAGAGAAATACCTATGTAAGAATGCTGTTCATTGACTACAGCTCAGCATTCAACAACACCCTCAAAGCTTATCATTAAGCTGTGTATTTCGCATTAACATCTGCTAACCATGTGTATGTGACCAATAAAATGTGATTTTATTTTATTTGATGTTTTTAAGAGTGTGTTCATACATTCCTAGCAATAAGTATGAACCTGGAGGCACTGCAGAAACATTGATGCACTTAACCAAGAGGTTGCAATTTTAAATCCCTGAAGCATTCATCTATGTCAAGTGTCACTTGAGCACTGCTAGTTTTCGTTGATGTAATGTTGGTGGTGCAAATATTTTTTTCTTTTTTACTTGATTCTGGGCAGCTTTTAGCGAAGACGTGGATTGTGTATGTGTGCCATTCAAAGGGTGAATGGGCAAGACAGAGGGTATGGTAGAAGGTGCCAGACGCACCGGTTTCAGTGTGTCAAGAATTGCAATGCTGCTGTGTTTTTCACGCTCAACAGTTTTCAGTGTGTATCAAGAATGGTCCACCATCCAAATGACATCACCCAACTTCACACAACTGTGGGAAGCATTGGAGTCAACATGGGCCAGCATCCCTGTGGAACGCTTTCGACATCTTGTAGAGTCCAAGCTCAGACAAATTGAGGCTGTTCTGTGGGCAAAAGGGGGTGCAACTCAATATTAGGAATGTGTTCCTAATGTTTTATACACTCAGTGTATGTATAGCCAATCTCCAATTTGTCTGCAGACCTGGTGGCACAGCAGGATCATCAGGTACCTAACAACCAAGAGGTGGTGATTTCAAATCCCAAGCAAGGTTGAGTTCCAAGCAATCCAGGGGACAATGACACAAGTTCAAAAAAATGTTATTCAGGACAAACTGGGAATGAGACAAAACCTGCAGCGTGAATGTAAATTATGCATTGTAAAATATGAATGTTTCATGGTATCACGTTGATATTTTGCATCCCCATGTTGTCACATTTAATTCACGAGTTTGTGTTTTCACATGCTCACATGTTATCACGGTAACTTCACAAGATCACATGTGATCACATAAAATGAATGTGGTTTTTCCATAAGGGTTTAAAGCAACCATAACTTCAAATTAAATACAGATTTTAGATATATGCCAGATGTCTGCTAGGACCTTTAGAATGTAAGTTGAACTTCTCACAGTCCTGCTGGGTGAGGGCCAGTGTAGTGTAGGTACTGCTGCAGCCTGTGGTGTGTGTGCTGCAGTCTCTCTCCTTGTGTGTGTGTGTGTGTGTGTGTGTGTGTGTGTGTGTGTGTGTGTGTGTGTGTGTGTGTGTGTGTGTGTGTGTGTGTGTGTGTGTGTGTGTGTGTGTGTGTGTGTGTGTGTGTGTGTGTGTGTGTGTACATGCTCATTTGTGTATGGACTAGTCTAGTGGGGTAGCTAGAGCAGAGCATGTGTGGCTAAATTGAAAGCAGATAGGTGCTGGTGTTGAATCTGGGAGGGAAATTATTTTTTTTTTATCAGCTGAATGGTGCAAAGTGTACTGTCACTATGTAGGGTGATTACCACCGGAGGAGAGGTGGGAGAGTGGGAATGGCTGGCAGGCTGGTCTCCAAAAGGAGGAGAATTAATGATGCTCTGTGTGAGTTATTGGAAATATTTCAGCTCTAATTCATTGCACAAACTTCCTGAAGCCCACCAGTATGTATGATGCATGAACACATTGAAGGTTTTTACTTTACAGGTGTAACATAGCACAGGCATTAGAGCTGTTTCAACATTCATCTGAACTGAAAATTGTTTTGCCCTGCACTATTGAAGTTTTGTACAGTTGGTCAACTCCTTAATATGCTCATATGTTTTGGGTAATGAGATTTTTTAAAGGGGAGAATGCTTTCTTTCAGTAAATGAGTTGATGGATGGAGAGTTACAGTAACCCACTTGTTAGTTCCTATGCCGGTGCCAGAACGAATCAGTTGGACGGGCCTTTGATATTCATAGGTGGGCATGTTTTTTCACAGAACCTCCTGTGTTTGCATGCACTTGTGTGAATGTTTTTCTTTTTTAAAGACCATACGCAGCTGGTGAGTTTCAAGTTTGGGGAAGCTTACAATTTATCCTATCATTTCTACCAAGCAGGGAAATTATGATTATTTATATATGTGCATTTTCGTGGAACAGTTTTCATTTCAATAATTACGTTTTCGTTTCTCAAAATCATTGTCACATGTTAATCATAAAAATCTGGAGTAAAATAATACAAATCTAAAAGTAAAAATTCAACTAAGGATAGAGCACCAGCCTCTGCCATATGGAGGCGGTGGACTATTGGTGGCTAAAGAAATGAGCGCATAGAACTCAGAGAGAGCCTATTGGCAAATGCAGCAGTTGGCCTATAACTTAAATCATCAACTAAAGTAAAGCATACTGAACAAAAATATAAACACAACATGCAATAATTTCAAAGATTTTACTGAGTTACAGCTCATAAGCAAATAAATGTAAATAAATTCATTAAGCCTATGGATTTCAAATGACTAGGCAGGGGCGCAGCCATGGGTGTGCCTGGCAAGGAAGCCAGACCCAGACAATCAGAATGAGTTGTTCCCTACAAAAGGGCTTTATTACAGACAGAAATACTCCTCAGTTTCATCAGCTGTCCAGGTGGCTGGTCTCCGACAATCCCTCAGGTGAAGAAGCCGGATATGTGGAGGTCCTGGGCTGGCGTGGTTACAAGTAGTCTGCGGTTGTGAGGCCGGTTGGACATACTGCCAAATTCTCTAAAATGACGTGAGAGGCAAATTATGGTAGAGAAATGAACATTTAATTATCTGGCAACAGCTCTGGTGGATATTCCTGAATTCAGCATGTCAATTGCACGCTCCCTCAAAACTTGAGACATCTGTGGCATTGTGTTGTGTGACGAAACTGCACATTTTAGAGTGACCTTTTATTGCCCCCAGCACAAGGTGCATCTGTGTAATGATCATTCTGTTTAATTAGCTTCTTGATATACCACGCCTGTTAGTTGGATGGATTATCTTGGCAAAGGAGAAATGCTCACTAACAGGGATGTAAACAAATGTGTGCAATTTTGTTTTGAAAAATAAGCTTTTTGTGCGTTTGTATGCAAAAAAAAATTCAGCTCATGAAACATAAGACCAACACTTTACACATTGCGTTTCTATTTTTAATAGGAATTTGAGAGAAAAGCCTATAGCCGACAAAAATAAAAACCGTAGAACATATCCTGATGAATGTTCTGGTTCTTTCAATCACATTCATCTCTCTACTCTGAATGTTTGCCTCCCTTTCTATCTGTCTTGACTTGAGATATTGCTAGTAAAGTGCAATGTATCAAATCATCAACTGGATCTGGTCAAAGCTGGTGCTAGAGAACTTGCTACATTGTATCAACTAGCCTATTCCGGGCCATCAGAGTTTACCACCGGATAGAAAGCTGTATTTTATGAAGTTTCCACTGGATATATGGGATCATCAGATCATGATATTTTGCTCTTTCACATCGAGGCTTGTTGATTATCGAGGCCAGAAGTGTTGGAAAGACTATTCAAATCCTGAGGAAGTATAATTTGCAATGGATGTTAAAAAAAACAGACTTCGTTTACAATGTGTGCGTTGAGGAAATAATTACTGAGAAGCTCAGCTCATGTGGTAGTTAAGACAATCAGACATTGCCAAAGAGGTACTTTCCAACATTTGCATGCAGCAGGCCAGGTAGGCCTATTTCTATGCGTGCTCAGGCACGCTTGGCTCCCTCAACGTTATCAGGACAGAGAAACCAGACACAAGCTCATTGCTCACAGAGCACTCCAAACAAAAGTCAATTGAAAGATTTACAAAACTCATGATGGTTATGAAATAATCCCAAACTTGTTTCTCACAAGTGTAGCACATTGTGAACTCGGCAAACAATGTAAATGACTGTAATTAATAATTGCAGTAGTTTCAACAGAAATGTATATAACCAAATGAAGAGGGATTGTCGGTACATTGACTAGGCCTACTAGTGACATATGTAATGGGGAATTGATACAACAAAAGAAACCATCAAAGGACAAACAAGCCATACAATGAAACAACGAATGGGAAAGAATTGTCAGGAGACAGCTGAGCACATTCTGGAGAGCTGAGTGCATGCATTCTTCGTCACTCGTAAATTCTTCTTGTTAAAACATTTCAGATGATACCCAAGACACATTATCTTCACACATATTTTAGATGCTTTTCACTGACAGATGCAACTCAATCAGCTAGACAGCCACGCGGGGCTGCCCAAATTGCGGGATTCCTAAATATGCATAATCCTACAAACATGTGATTAGAAACGGCGGCAGGTAGCCTAGTGGTTAGCGCATTGGGCCACTAACCAAAAGGTTGCTAGATTGAATCCCCGAGCTGACAAGGTGTAAATATGTCCTTCTGCCCCTGAACAGTTAACCCACTATTCCTAGGCTGTCATTGTAAACTGACTTGCCTAGTTAAATAAAGGTTAAAAAATAAATAATCCACAGCAATCCATATTAAAAAGGCTGATGGTCCTCTGTGGCAAGTCATCCTCTGGCAATGTATTTTTAAAGTTTTTTTTTTTTTTAAACAGTAGTAATTATATAATTTTGACTAATCCTACATTTACTTTAGGGGAAGCCAGCATCCTAACAGTGCACTGTGCACCAGCCAACTTTGCTTTCCAATTTGCAAGAGCTGGAAACCAGAGATTTGTATATAATGACGAGATGCTCATGTCTCCGCCCTTACAATGGGAGTCAGTGTCCCAAAGGCAGGAAGGCAGGAGATAAGTTTAGGTCTGCATATTATGCCCATAGAAATGCATTGGGCTTATTCTGACAGATTTTGGTGAGAGTTAGCCCTCTCGCTTTGCCTCTTCCTCACTGCTAAAACTCTCACTGGAGAAAGCAGAACAGCACCCCTCTGTCTTACTATATGAAGCCCATGTATCTGATGCTGTCTGGACAGAAATAGTATGACATGCCATACTCTTTTGGTCCAGAGAGAATCAGATACATGGTCTATACATGCAGAGACAGAGGGGCGCTGTTTATCTTGCTTTATCTGAGATTTCTGTTGGCGTGCGTCTCGGACAAATAAATGATCAATATTTCTATATTTTATTTGGACGGGCAAGGAGATACGGTAGGGTGGGCCAGGCCCCCTAAGGCCCGCCCATAACACCGGCCATGGTCAGTTTATGTCTTGTTGTTTAAGAAAACAAAAAAATATGAATTTTAATGAAAAGGTTCCTCAGGCAAAACAAGAACAAGGGAGTTGTTAGTCAAATCATTCCACATCTAGCCATGTTAAAACATGCTACAAGTGTTTTTAAAAATGTCATACAATTATAGGAGTATTTCACAAGGTTTAGGGAATCACTTTTGACAGCGTTGCTGCAAAGACCAAAAAAATCGTCTTCACTAGTAAAAAATATTTTTTTGGGGGGGAAGGTGGTGGTATAATTATAGTAATTGTGCAGTCAGTAAAGAGGTAAGAACAATGTAAACCAAAGATATGTACACATATATCTTGAAACTATCTTGGCGTCTGTTCTCAACAGAGGTCAGTGGAGATCCACCCACCCAGCCCCAGGACATAATATATACAGCAACATGACAGCATAACACAGAGTACATAAGAGTGATTATTTTTATCCCTGTAGTATGTGGGAGAGCATGCTCTATTGCTCCACTGACCAAGGCCGTGTCCTGCTGTTGCGATGAAAACTACCAGGCATACTTCCAGAAGTTCTATGAGTCATAAGAGTAGTGCACCCTATTCCTTAAGTAGTGCACTATTTTTGATCAGGGTCCATAGCGAGTCCCATAGGGCTCTGGTCAAAAGTAGTGCACTATATAGGTAATAGGGTGCCATATGGAAGAGATTCCCAAACTTTTTTGTTTCAGAGACCGCTTTTGTGATAGAAAATTCATCAGGGACACCCTCATAATATCAGAACACAACTCTTACTTTAGAGTACAATAAAAATAGCATACAATCAGGTTTACTATGATTTCTGCAGTGCATGGCCGGACGAATCAAGTCTCGGGCCCTGGGAAAGGGTACGTTTTAAAGGCCCCTCTCTTGGCATCAGAGCGAACATTTAGAATTTTTAAAGCTATTTTTCTGATATTCTACAAATTTTGCCTTGGGGCAGAGAGAAAATGTTGCAGTTTAATTGCTAATTTTGTACAATTCTACATATTTTGCCATGGGGCTGAGAGAAAATCTCTGTGCGCCTCACAAATGTTGTAACAATGCGGAGGGTGCCGTGCTGTATAGCTCCCCATTGACATGATTGGTTGATGGTAAGTGGGGCCGGGAGATCCAATATTACACAAACTCACTTCCTTGACAACTTCCTTCACAACAGCTCTGCGAAGCGCAATAAGTATAAATGCCTGACTTCTGCTAAGGCTGTATTGCAGTAAATACTGTACAGACACTGTAGAAGTCTGATTTACCTTGAAGAGCCTTTAAGAGTTAAGAACGTCAATTGTGGATGAGTAATATTACATATTGCATCCTCTCAACCTTTTACACAAATCCCTTGTCCAAAATCCATTTAATCTGTTGTTGCTAGCAATGGTCATAAAAAAATGATGTAAAAATAAATACAAATATCTTTTAAACAGAGTTTTTCATTTTGAGATCTGTCTGCAGACCCCATGCAGTACCTCCATGGACCCCACTTTGGGAACTCCTGCCATATGGGACACCAGCTCCGCCTTTAGAGTTTTGGGTGCCCTAAGTAAGATTTGGTCGGGGGCCCCGCCCACATCGCAGTCAAAATGTTCTAGTGCAATTCTTCACATTTTGCCATGGGGTGGAGGAAATGTTGCAGTTTTAAAGCCAATATTCTTCAACTCTACACATTTTGTCATGCCATGTTCAAATGATACTGTATCTGTGTGAGAGTGACTAACAAAATCAATCGGGGCCACCTGTCGGTAATTTGGTGATGATTAGGCCTACTACAAGGTTCAGATAGCTGGCTAGACTACCTTACCTAGCAATCAAAAACATTTTAGATGCCATGGGCTAATTAACTGACTGACACATAAGAAGTGGAAAACTGATGATGCACTACCACATTTTTAAATTGCACCTTCTACTTTTCTAACTCTCAACTGTAAGTTGAGACACCGACTTAGTTCCCTTTTTGGGGGGGGTTGGGGGCCCCCTAGCGGCCACGGGGCCCTAAGAGCAGCACAGTCTACGTATAGGAAGAGGTGACTCGGTTCGACACAGACAGTCTCTTATTTTATGGCCATTACAAATCAGGGTTTTATCTTTTGATTTATGAATCATTGTTCTCAAAGAGACAGCTTGACTGCTCCAAAACTGATTAGGGAGGATGAGGAATAAGAGCAAGAACGCCCTTCCCAATCTAATAAAAACCCAGCGGACCATGCAGGGCAAGGCTGGGTATGTACTGTTAGATGGCTCCCACGCAGCAGCCAGAAACCTTGATATACGGTAATGATACATGTTTTCCCATGGTGAACTGGGGGATACTTTGGCTACAGGACAAATAACACCCTATTCCCATACAGTGCACTTATTTTGAGCAGGACCCATTGCCTTTATGTGATGTGGTTTATGTGACAGCATCCAGTATGGAGGTCATGAAGAGTTCTGAGGAAGTACTAACCAAACAAACTGGGCCAGGAGGCCTGGCCATGGCCGTGCCTGCTCTCTCCCAGCTCGTGGACCTCTGGGTAGTGGTCTGGGAGCCAGGCCCCAGCAGCGGTGGTCCTCTCCTGGGCTCGGAGATGCTCAGTGTGGGCCTCCTTGAGGTCCTCCTCAGAGAACACCCCCTCCACCAGGGTTAGCAGAAAGGCCACTACCCACAGCACTATCTGGGAGGGAGTGGAAAAAAGTACATGTCACAACACCATTAGAGTTTACTACACCCATTACAACACAGAGCATCATCTGGGAGGGCCAGGTGGAGAGTACATATCAGGTGGAGAGTACCATTAAAGTTAGTTAGTTACTAGACCTATCACAAAACATTAATCCGAAGCATAATATAGGACAGGCAGGGATACAGTATGTCACTACTGCAATTACTACAGTTACTACAGCCATTTCAACATATTCAATAGAACTGAATTGATAAGCACAGAAAAGGCAGAGAAATATAGAAATGACACAGAAACTATGTTGAATAAATAAACATTGTAAAATAAACAACATAGAGCAGACAAATGAAATGTAGCATAAGTAAACATATAAACATAAACACAGTCGTACTGTATACACAAAAACAGACATAAAACTGTGGCTACAAAACATGAAAAAGGACACAGACATAACAACCACTGCTGGTGAAATTGCAATGTCACCATGAGCAAAACAACTAACAGCAAGAGCAAGACTCATTTCGAGAAATAGATACCTTGTATATTGATTTATTTGGCTTGCAAGTCACAGAAGGCATGCAAATACGTTTAAATGAGCCACTACATGTCCCCGCCCACCCCAAAAATAAAATAACTGCACTTCTCTTTTCCTACTAGCAATGACTGCTGATAACTTCTTTATTGGGGAAAAATGTGCTTACTGCAACTGTGATATGTGGCTGTCTCACCTAGCTATCTTAAGGTGAATGCACTAACTGTAAGTCGCTCTGGATAAGAGTGTCTGCTAAATTACGCAAATGTAAATGTAATGTTATCTCTATGACAGCAGGCAACAACCACAACAATGTTGCTTGGTTGGTTACGGAACACATCTCTCCTGTTATCATATTGTTGTTTACTTGACTCATTGTATGCCCATCAATATTTGTCCCTTCGGGGATGAATACAGTTTATTGAATTGAATTGAGTTGGTTAGAGAGTACATCTCTGTAGGCCTGCCCTGCCTGTGGTCGATTTGCATTTGATTTGGTTATTGTATGTTACATAATCCCTGTGAGGTTGTGGGACTCCAAGCTGTTGTAGGTAAGGTGATCCAGAACCCTATCCTTACTGTCCCATCACCATCAGCCCCAAGCCCCCAGCACCCTAGTCTGACATAGAGACACTCCCTCCCTGGTCAGGCCTCTCTAACCAGGCCCAGGGCCCCCTGGAACAGACTTGGGATCAAATACTATTTGAAATAATTTTAAATAATTTAGCTGTGCTTTATTGAACATACCTGTTGCAATGGTACATATTGTAATGTCCCAAAAGTGAAAACCCTGCCTACCTGGCACTCTAGGAAGGCTAAACCAACAGCTGAAAAATATTTAAAATAGTATTTGAATCCAGGTCTGCTGGATAACCCACTGACAGGCCTGTGGGCCGGCTGCGGCCAACACATTGCCTTTTTAATTACTTAATTGACAGCCGACACCCCTCCAGGGCCAAGCGGAGGTAATGTTTCAGAGGCACTTATAAAATGAGTTTCACTGGAGGCAGCAGCGTATGTCTGCTAGGCCAGCCAAAGGCCCAGATCAGTGTAGTGGAAACTGACAAGGCTGAAACATATACCTTTACAGCCATACTCTAAACCGGCTGCCAGCAAGCAAGCAAACCCTCTGCCCCTCTTTTCATTATTTAATTGAGGAGGTTTTAGACACGTTAATTCATGTTGAGATTTTAAGGTGTTGTGTTGTTGTTTGTTTGTTTTTGTTGTTGTTGTTATAATGGTAAACTCACCTTCCAGTTCCTCTGGTGGTATTGGGCAGTTGACAGTTCCTGCCTCCTCCACATCTTTCCATCTGTAAAAAAGAAACTGTGTCTGTTGAACAATCGCTACATACTTCTCTCTACATTCCTCTCCCTCGTTGTACTGTAGGCTTACTGTCGTGAGACTAACTACAACGTATTTTTTAAATACTTCACAGGTATTGATTTTAATCCAGAAAGAACGGGGAAGCAACATATTAAAGTAGCATGTTGATAAGCTAGCTTTCCCCTTGCTTTGCTTTCAATAACTCTAACTCCTCTGTTAATGACATCATCAAGTGGACTGTGTCCCAAATGACACCCTATTCCCTATATAGTGGACTACTTTTGACTAGCGCCCTATTGGCCCTGGTCAAAAGTAGTGCACTACATAAGGATTAGAGTGCTGTTTGGGAAGCAAACAAGAACAGCGGTTATTGGTGTGGAAGTGAAGAGTGGTGAATTAATGGATTCCTTGTTTCCCTTAGTAGTAGCACCTCACCCCATGCTGCAGGCCCTTTACAGCATCAAGGTTCATAGCCAGAGATAGAGAGGAGGTGTCAGGTGGAGTTGCCAGATGAGAGGTGAAAAAGAGGCCGGCTGTCAACCTCAAAACAAGGAGTCTGTCAAGGAGAGGAGCAGGAACCATGCCATGGGGCTGGGCTGGACTAGTTTCTATCTCATCCAACTAGACCAGGGGTGTCAAAGTCAAATGGACGGAGGGCCAAATAAAAAAATCAGCTACAAGACGAGGGCCGGACTGTTCGAATGTTCATTGAAAAATTTTTAAATGACGCATATAGTCTAGTGAACCTAATTGAACCTACTGAAAACCTAACAAATATATTACAATATGATCAGATAAATAAAGCAATATTTTCTTATGGCTCTGTCAGTAATCTTTAATTTTCAACAGACACAAAAGACAAATTTCCTTTATATAAATATCCCCATAACATGAACATTAAATGAAAGAAACCGGTATTCAAGGCACCATCAGTAGACTATATTTTCTATTTTAGCAAAAGTGAGCTAAATTTACTTCAAAGAAAAAACAATAATAGCAATTTTCTATCATCCACTCAACTGAAATATTTTTAAAATATAATTGGATTGAAATACAAAAAAATAAAGTGCAAAAATCTATTAATCAAAAACAACACTTTGTTTAAGGAGAAGTAACATGCAGTGAAAACAAATATTAAATTTTAACTTTTAAACTTGAACTGAGTAAAAACTCTAAATATGTGATTGCACAGTAATGTTCACTTGTTTGAGGTTGAGGGTGATACTTGGTGGTGTCCCATCTTTTCCACAAGTTCATCAATGTTCGGGGTAAGGCTCTGAGCTGAAGAAATCCTCAGAATTGAGTGGAGGTGTTCAGCAGTAAGTCGACTTCTGTGTGATGTTTTGTTCAGGTTCATCAAAGAAAACAGTTGTTCACACAGGTATGTGCTGCCAAACATAGACAACGTTTGAGCAGCCTGGATGCGCAGCTGGGGCATTGTGCCGGGGAGGAAACGGGCAAACTCCGCAGCACCCACTGCCGCATATTTTTCCCTCAGTGCATCATTGCATTGGAGGTCAATCAACTCCATTTGGAGGTTTGGTGGTGAGCTTTCCACGTCAACAGCAAATGGGTTACCGAGCAGTTCCAACCTGCTTTTTTGTGCTTCAAAGTCAGCAAATCGGCGTCGAAAGTCAGTGGTAAGCATACCTATTTTATCAGCCAACTGTGTGCTCGGGAACGCACTGGTAGAGAGCTTCTCTTTCATGGTCTGGCAGCTGGGAAAGTGGCTCAAATTTTCTTTCCGCATCTGCGTCTCCCACAGAGTCAGTTTGGTTTTAAATGCCTTCACTGTACTGTACATATCAGAGATGACACGATCCCGACCCTGCAGCTGCAAGTTTATTGCATTCAGATGACTCGTAATGTCACACAGAAAAGCCATTTCACACAGAAACATTTCGTCTCGGAGTTGTGTTGTGTCTTTCCCTTTGCTGTCCAAGAATAGACAAATCTCCTCACGAAGCTCGAAACATCTTTGAAGCACCTTTCCCTGGCTTAGCCATCGCACCTCTGTGTGATAAGGCAAATCACCATGCTCCGTTTCTAACTCCGTCAGAAATGCCTTGAACTGGCGGTGATTCAAACCTTTGGCTCTGATAAAGTTAACTGTGCGCGTGATGATGCTCATTACATGCTCCATTTTCAAGGCTTTACCGCACAACGCTTCCTGGTGTATGATACAATGATAAGCTGTCAGCTCACCTGTCGCGTTTTCCTCTTGCATCTTTTCCCGTATCTTCGCCACCAGTCCGCTCCTGTGTCCACACATCGCAGGTGCTCCGTCGGTTGTCAAACCCACGAGTTTTTCCCAAGGCAGCTCCATCTCATTTACACATCTTGACACCTCTTCATACAAATCATGCCCCGTAGTTGTGCCATGCATAGGACGTAAAGCCAAAAACTCCTCTGTCACGCTTAGGCTGGAGTCCACTCCGCGGATGAAAATTGACAACTGGGCAATGTCAGAAATGTCGGTGCTCTCATCCACAGCCAAGGAATATGCAATAAAATCTTTTCCCTTTTTCACAAGCTGCTCTTTTAGATTGATGGACAACTGGTCTACTCTCTCGGCAATGGTGTTTCTGCTCAGACTCACATTTAAAAAGAGTTGCCTTTTTTCTGGGCAAACTTCGTCACAAACTTTAATCATGCAGTTTTTGATGAAATCCCCCTCCGTAAATGGCCGGGCTGATTTAGCGATCTCTTCTGCCAAAATAAAACTGGCCTTGACAGCAGCCTGGCCTTGTGATTTGGCTTTTTTGAACAGAGCCTGTCGAGATTTGAGGCCTCGTTTTAATTCCTCTGCCTTTTGTAGCCTTTGTTCCATGTCCATATTCTTGTTTTTGTCCGCGTGTTTCGTTTCATAATGTCGTCTCAGATTATACTCTTTCAGTACCGCCACACTTTCTCCACACAGAAGACACACAGGTTTTCCAGCTACCTTCGTGAACATATACTCCGACTCCCACCTTGTTTGAAACCCCCGGTTCTCAGTATCCACCTTCCGTTTTGCCATTTTTGATGGGTATCTGAAAGTTAATTTTACTGTGATGCTGACGACTGCTGTGCCAATAAATATTGAAATGAAGCAGCCTACTGCTCGGTGCGTCACCTTTGCATTGTGGGAAATGTAGTATTGGTGCGTGTAAAAGATCTGCGGGCTGCCGGCTTGCTGCGGGCCGGTTCTAATAATAAATCAAGATCATCCCAGGGGCCGTAAAAAACCTTCTTGCGGGCCGGATGTGGCCCGCGGGCCTTGACTCTGACATATGTGAACTAGACCATAAAGACAGTACATGATGCGCCTCACGGAGGGTTGAGATAGTGAAAATGAGTCGCGGCTGAACAAGGAAAATATAAATCTAGCTGTTTTTTCTATGCACCGGCAGGACAGAACTGTAGCATCAGGTAAACTCAAGGGGGGAGGTGTGTGTCTCTTTCTTAACCACTTCTTGGAAAATTGGAAACACTAAACCAATAACAACACAAAGAATAACCTATCCAAAATGGAGAAATATGGGTAAACCACTTAAACAATATTTTTGGCTCTATAACAAAGAAAAACAGCAAAAACATATACAGTTGAAGTTGGAAGTTTACATACACTTAGGTTGGAGTCATTAAAACTTGTTTTTCAACCACTCCACAAATTTCCTGTTAACAAACTATACTTTTGGCAAGTTGGTTAGGACATCTACTTTGTGCATGACACAAGTAATTTTTCCAACAATTGTTTACAGACAGATTATTTCACTTATAATTCACTGTATCACAATTCCAGTGTGTCAGAAGTTTACATACACTAAGTTGACTGTGCCTTTAAAACCTTTTGAAACTAGGGGGCACTATTTTCATTTTTGGAAAAATAACGTTACCAAAGTAAACAGGCTATTTTGTCAGGACAAGATGCTAGAATATGCATATAATTGACAGCTTAGGATAGAAAACACTCTAAAGTTTCCTAAACTGTAAAAGTATTGTCTGTGAGTATAATAGAACTGATATTGCAGGCGAAAGCCTGAGAAAAATCCAATCAGGAAGGGACTCTTATTTAGAAAGCTCTGCGTTTCTACGCGTCCCTATTGAGAAGTGCATGGGATATAAACTAGATTCCTTTTTCTATGGCTTCCCTAATGTGTCTAGTGTCACAAGACATAGTTTCAGGATTTTATTTTGAAAAATGAGCGGAAATGACAACATTACGTCAGTGGTCAGCTTTTGGCTCTCAGAGTGATTTGTGCATAATACATGAAGGCGGCCATTGTGCCTCTCCCTCTCCTGTTTGAAAAACACATTGAGGATTGATTATAAAAAATGTTTGCCATGTTTCTGTCGATATTATGGATCTTATTTGGAATATTATTCGGCCTTGTCATGACCGCAGTTTCCGGTGGATTTCTCAACCAAACGTGTAAGTACCACGTGTAAGTACAAACGTGTAAGTACAAACGGAGGTATTTCGGCTATAAAAAAAATATCTTTATGGGACAAAATGAACATTTGCTGTCTAACTGGGAGTCTCGTGAGTGAAAACATCCGAAGCTCATCAAAGGTAAACAATTTAATTTGATTGCTTTTCTGATTTTTGTGACCAAGTTGCCTGCTGCTAGCTGGACATAATGCTATACTAGGCTACTGATAAACTTACACAAATGCTTGTCTTGCTTTGGCTGTAAAGTACAATTTCAAAATCTGAGATTACAGGGTGATTAACAAAAGCCTAAGCTGTGTTTCACTATATTTCACTTGTGATTTCATGAATATGAATATTTTCTAGTAATATTTTTTGTCCTTTGCGTTATGCTAATTAGTGTCAGTTGATGACACTTCTCCCGGATCCGGGAGGGGTAGTTCTAAGAGGTTATCAACAGCTGGTGCGCAATCTCTAATATTAAGAAAGTTTTGAGGTTCTGCTTACCTGAGTTAGAATAGCTCACGATAAGCTGTAGACCACACTATTTACCAATCTATATTTTTCGTAGCCGTCTATTTTCCACCACAAACATCCCCTGGCACTAAGACCGCACTCAACAAGCTGTATAGGGTCATAAGCAAACAAAAAAATGCTTAGCCTGAGGTGGCGCTCCTTGTGGCCGGTGATTTTAATGCAGGAAAACTGAAATCCATTTTACCTCATTTCTACCAGCATCTTACCTGTGCAAACAGAGGCAAAAAAACTCTAGATCACCTTTACTCCACGCACAGAGAGGCATACAAATCTCTCCCTCACCCTCCATTTGGCAAATCTGACCATAACTCTATCCTCCTGATTCCTGCATACAAGCAAAAACTCGAACAAGAAGTACCAGTGACACGCTTAATACGGAAGTGGCCCAATGAAGCGGATGCTAAGCTACAGGACTGTCTCGCTAGCATCAACTAAAAAATCTGATGGCATTGCGGAGTTTATCACACCAGTCAGTCGATTCATTAATAAGTGCATCAACATCCCCACAGTGACCATACGTGCAGTTGAAGTCTGATGTTTACATACACCTTAGTCAAATACATTTAAACTCAGTTTCAATTCCTGACATTTAATCCTAGTAAAAATTCTCTGTCTTAGTTCAGTTAGGATCACCACTTTATTTTATGAATGTGAAATGTCAGAATAATAGGAGAGAGAATGATTTATTTCAGCTTTAATTTCATTCATCACATTTCCAGTGGGTCAGAAGTTAACATACACTCAATTAGTATTTGGTAGCATTGCCTTTCAATTGTTTCACTTGGGTCAAACGTTTCAGGTAGCCATCCACAAGCTTCCCACAATAAGTTGGGTGAATTTTGGCCCGTTCCTCATGGCAGAGCTGGTGTAACTGAGTCAGGTTTGTAGGCCTCACACACTTTTTTTTTTGTAGGCGCACACACACTTTTTCAGTTCTGCCCACAAATTTTCTATAGGAGTGAAGTCAGGGCTTTGTGAAGGCCACTCCAATACCTTGACTTTGTTGTCCGTAAACCATTTTGCCACAACTTTGGAAGTATGCTTTGGGTCATTGTCAATTTGGAAGACCCATTTGTGACCAAGCTTTACCTCCTGACTGATGTCGGGAGATGTTGCTTCAATATAGCCGCATCATTTTCCATCCCCATGAAGCCATCTATTTTGTGAAGTGCACCAGTCCCTCCTGCAGCAAAGCACCCCCAAAACGTGATGCTGCCACCCCCGTTCTTCACGGTTGGGATGGTGTTCTTCAGCTTGCAAGCCTCCCCATTTTTCATTATAGCCAAACAGTTCTATATTTGTTTCATCAGACCAGAGGACATTTCTCCAAAAAGTACGATCTTTGGCCCCATGTGCAGTTGCAAACCGTAGTCTGGCTTTTTCGTGGCTGTTTGGAGCTGTGGCTTCTTCCTTGCTGATCGGCCTTTCAGGTTATGTTCATATAGGACTCGTTTTACTGTGGATATAGATACTTCTGTACCTGTTTCCTCCAGCATCTTCACAAGGTCCTTTGCTATTGGGATTGGGATTGATTTGCACTTTTCGCAACAAAGTACATTCATCTCTAGGAGACAGAACGCGTCTCCTTCCTGAGCGGTATGATGGCTGCGTGGTCCCATGGTGTTTATACTTGTGTACTATTGTTTGTACAGATGAACGTGGTACCTTCAGGCGTTTGGAAATCGCCAACCAGATTTGTGGTTTATCTGAGATCTTGGCTTATTTCTTTTGATTTTCCCATGATATCAAGCAAAGAGGCACTGAGCTTGAAGATAGGCCTTGAAATACATCCACAGGTACACCTCCAATTGACTCAAATGACGCTAATTAGCCTATCAGAAGCGTCTAACACCATGACATAATTTTCTGGAATTTTCCAAGCTGTTTAAAGGCACAGTCAATTTAGTGTATGTAAACTTCTGACCCACTGGAATTGAATTAATCTGTCCGTAAATAATTGTTGGAAAAATGACTTGTGTCATGCAAAAAGTAGATGTCCCAACCGACTTGCTAAAACTATAGTTTGTTAACAAGAAATTTGTGGAGTGGTTGAAAAACCTAATTGTATGTAAACTTCCGACTTCAAATGTACATATCCCAACCAGAAACCATGGATTACAGGCAACATCAGCACTCAGCCAAAGCTGCTGCTTTCAACAAGTGGGACACTAATCCGGACGTTTCTAAGAAATCCCGCTAAGCCCTCCGCTAAATCATCAATACAGGACTAAGATTGAATCCTACTACACCGAATCCTGACACTCGCCCGATGTGGCAGGGCTTGCAAATTATCACAACTTACAAAGGGAAACCCAGCCACAAACTGTCAAGTGATGCAAGCCTACCAGATGAGCTAAATGCCTTCTATGCTCGCTTTGAAGAAAGCAACACTGAACCTTTCATGAGAACACCAGCTGTCCTAGACGACTGTGTGATCATACTCTCTGTAGCCAATGTAAGACCTATAAACAGGTAAACCTTCACAAGGCCGCAGGGCCAGACAGATTACCAGGATACATACTCAGAGCATGCGCTGACCAGCTTGCAAGTACATTTCTAACATTTTCAACCTCTCCCTGATCCAGTCTGTAATACCTACATGTTTCAATCAGACCACCATAGTCCATCTGCCCAAGAACGCGAAGGTAACCTGTCTAAATGACTGTTGCCCAATAGCACTCACATCTGTAGCAATGAAATGCTTTGAAAGGTTGGTCATGGCTCATATCAACACCATCATCCCAGACCCTGGACCCACTCCAATTCAGATCCACAGATGATGCAATCTCTATTGCACTCCATACTGCCCTTTACCACCTGGAAAAAAGGAACACCTACATGAGAATGTTGTTCATTGACTACAGTTCAGCATTCAACACCATAGCGCCCTCCAAGCTCATCACTAAGGACTAACTGAACACCTCCCAACTGAACACCTCCCTCTGCAACTGGATCCTGGACTTCCTGACGGGACATGGAGAGGGTAGGCAACAACACATCCGCCACGCTGATTCTCAACACGGGGGCCACTCAGGGATTTGTGCTTAGTCCCCTCCTGTACTCCCTGTTCACTCATGCCTGCTTAGCCGCCCACCACTACAACACCATCACAAAGTTTGCAGACGACACAACGGTGGTAGGCCTGATCACCGACGATGATGAGACAGCCTATAGGGAGGTCAGAGACCTGCCAGGACAACAACCTCTCCTTCAACGTCAGCAAAGACAAAGGAGCTGATAGTGGATTACAGGAAACAGAGGGCCGAGCACGCCCCCATTCCCATCGATGGCGCTGTAGAGGAGTGGGTCGAGAGCTTCAAGTTCCTCAGTGTCCACATCACTAAGGACCTATCATGGTCCAAACACACCAACACAGTCGTGAAGAGAGCAAGACAATGCCTTTTCCCTCCGATCCTCAAAAAGTTATACAGCTGCACCATTGAGAGCATCCTGACTCTACAGAGGGTAAAGCATACGGCCTAGAACATCCCTGGGACCGAGCTGCCTGCCATCCAGGGCCTCAATACCAGACAGTGTCAGAGGAAGGCCCTAAAATTGTCAAAGACTCCAGCCACCCAAGTCAGACTGTTGTCTCTGCTACAGCAGGGCAAGCGGTATCAGAGTACCAAGTCTGGGACCAAAAGTCTCCTGAACAGCTTCCACCCCCAAGCCATAAGATGCTGAACAGTTAATCAAATTTCTACCTGGACAATTTGCATTGACCCCCTTTTAATTTTTTACTGTCTCTCTTGCACTGGCTCTATGCCCACTCACTGGACTCTACCCACACACTCACATATACTACCATGACACTCCAACACACACATACACACACACACACGCAGATTGACGCCACACACACACACACACATGCACGCATGCACGCACGCACACACACACACACACACACACTTTAACACTCTTTCACTCTCTTCACATACGCTGCTGCTGCTCTGTTTATTATCTGTCCTGATTGCCTAGTCACTTTTACCCCTACCTACATGTACATATTACCTCAATTACCTCAATTACCCTGTACCCCTGCACATTGACTCGGTACCAGCACTCCTTATATTCTATATAGCCTCGTTATTGTTATTTTATTGTGTTACTATTTTTCCAAATTGTTCTTACTTTTTGAAAGTAAAGATTCACCCATTTTAAATGTTATATTATTTTTGTGCATCTTTGAGCAATGTTCAATCGATTCCCGGGGTAATTTCATCTATAGCATCTTCTCTCGATAATATTTTTGTGATATTCCTACCTCAAGAAATTTGTAATTTAACAGAGGGTCTAACACATTTCTCCTATTTGTCTGCCTTTCCAGGGTGCATTGCATGGTGCCATTGCGAATGTCAGACTCCACTCTGTTGCGGCACAACGACCTGCAGGTTGAACATGGTGGGATTGTAGACACCTAAATTGATAGTGCAGTTTAGCCAATTTTACAGCTAACTAGCTACTTCACATGCTGATATAACAGTCTTTTAGCGCTTTTCATAACCATCTCAAAGCACTACAAAAGCAAACAACAAACAAGCAATACAGGTACACCATCATGAGTAGCCCCCCCCCCCCCCCAAAAAAAAAAGAGGCCAAGTCTTTGAGTGTATGGATCCTCCAAAGATGGAGAAGGACAGTTCATGTCTTGATCAGAGGAAGATGGTCAGGGAGATGGCTGATAAAGAGTCTGGTGACAATCATGTAAAGGTCTACTCTGGGAACCAGCCTGAGTCGTGTAGCTACTGGACCTCCTCCTTCACAATGTATGACACCCATTTAGGTGATGCCTCAGCAGCTCTGGGCGCCAGAAAGCTCACCACACACAGTTCAGAGTAGTAGCCAGTCGTCCTTACTACGAACCTTCTGCCTCAGTACTGCATTCCTTTAGTGCATCTCCCATTCCTCTCAAGCAACAGATAACTTTTCAGGTGATATTCAGGTGACTCTTCAGGTGGTAACACTCTTCAGGTGATATTGACTTTGGTATTATTGTGTGTAGCTACGTTTGCTAGCTAGCTAGCCAGCCAGCCAGTCCATAGAAAGAGCATTGCATTGTGGATTTTGTAGTAGACATGAACTACAAAAGATTTCCACAACCAAAAATATTGTTCTCACATACTGTATTATAGGAATGCAAGGTTTTGGGTGGATTTTTTCTTTAACTCTGCATTGTTGGGAAAGGGCTCGTAATTAAGGATTTCACGGTAAAGTCTACACCTGTTGTATTCGCCGCATGTGACTAATAACATTTGATTTGATTTGAAATGGTTCAGATGCACCTTGCATTCGAGTCCAATGTCATCTCTCTCAACTCTTATTGTCTGGGAGAGAGCTCTTGTTAATTTTATAGCTTTCATTGCTCAGAACAAGATATGTCTAGAGCAAGTTCTGAGCAGACAGTCATTCCTGCATACAGCCTCTCTGTTCAAAACAATGAGGTCATGGATAGGACTCACTCAAAAAAAATATTCTTCAAGGTAGGCGCAGCAATGACGTAGATGCAGAAAGTAAACAGCATAGTGGGTCAATTTCCACAACTAAAAGTGTTGAAGCGCGAGGCTCAACTTCTCTGCTGTTTTGGTCCCGTGGCTACAATGCTCTAACAGCGTGAGGCGAACCCGTGCAGATATCATGTGTGACTATGTGAGAGCGAAGTCTTGCATGTCGCTAATCTCAAAATCTGCGGTGCTGCTCGTGGAAATGTTATTTCGTTGAGTCTACCTTTATATCTCAAGTCAACAGACCGTGTAAAATAGGAATAATTGCTTTACCATATAATGGCTTAAAAAGGTCCTTGATTCAAACGTCAATGTGTTTTATCAATAAAACTACTAGTGAGGCCGACTTGAATTTCAATCTTCACTTTATGTCCTTTAATCTGATAACAGAATATGGTACTGTACATTACATTGCAGACAGCACTTGGGTCATGAAGACTCAAAGTTCACACTTAACACATCATTTATATGTGATATCCCAGAAAGGCGGATACAAAGGTAACAGCCATAAAGAATATTAACGAGCTCCTTTCTTCCTTTATATAAATAACCAAATAAGTCAACAATAATGTCCTATCGGCTTTATCTCAGTCTTTTAATATCCCTGTATTATGACTGTAAGTTTCTAAAAATATTCCTGGCTGGCCTTTCCTGGCAGACACAGCCTTGACACAGTGCTTCCTGCTTGCAGGTTGGAGGACAGGAATGGCATGAGAAGTAGTACAAAGGTTAGGAGAAGACCCGGCTCCCATTACACAACACCAGTTAGTCTCGACAGCCAGTCCACCACAACCCTTACCCAGGGAATCAGGTAATCAATGGCCTATTATACCCAGTAAACTGGGATAGTATTATTCAAATCAAATCAAACTTTATTTGTCACATGCGCCGAATACAACAGCTGTAAACCTTACAGTGAAATGCTTACTTACAAGCCCTTTCACAACAATGCAGTTTAAAAAAGTACCTAAAAAAATAAAAAAATAAGAATAAGAAATAAAAGTAACAAATAATGTACCACATGATTACAACCACAAGATACAACCAACTAGCATGGAGTAGAAAAGGACTCTCTAGAGCAGGGTTTCTCAAACTCAGTCCTGGGGCAGCCCTCCTGGGTACACCCTTTGTTTTTTTCCTTTGCGCTACACAGCTGATTCAAATAATCATAGTTTGATGATGAGCTGGTTATTTGAATCAGCGGTGTAGTGCAAAAACCAAAACGTGACGCAAGAACCAAGTTTGGGAAACCTGCTCTAGAGGAAGGAAACCATGACTAGGGCCTAGACTCAATCAGACCAAGCGTTAACCGGTGACACCAGACAGGTGCAATAGTGAATGTTTTGGAGGTGGAACTGTGTTGGAGCCATCAGATCGTTGAGCAGCTAATGTTGTGATCATTGTCACCATCTCGTGTTAGAAGTTCAGAACGATAAAGTTTAGGCCACATGGAAATAATTACATTCAAATTTTAAAAAATTCAAATAAACAATCAGGATTTCTATCATCCTAATGGAGGTGTAGATTACATCTCACATTCCAGGGTTCAAACTTGTAAACAAGGCTACATGGGATTTATCTTAATGTGACTCGAATAGCAATTACTGCCTTAGGTATAATGCCAAGAGCCGCTTGTGGATTTGACAGCTATAACGCAGTTCCACCCCAGACACCACCAAAACAACCGCTATACGGATGTCTGCTGAAGCGGATCTGATTGAATAGAGCCCTGGGACAAACAAGAGGAAGTATCTGTCCCAAATAGCACCATATTCCCTATATAGAGCACTACTTTTGATCAGAACCCAATGGATCCTGTTCAAAAGCAGTGCACTATTTAAGAGAAAAGCCAAGCTTAATCATGGTGGTTAGGTGTTGGACTGCAACACCCTGTCCTAAAAAGTGAGCCTAATACCTGTAGAAGGTTACAGTCAAGTGTGTGTGTGCATGTGTGTGTGTAACTGGGGTAATTGTGATGCTAACAGCTTAGCTTCCTCCACTTACCGACTGCCCCATACTGGGCTTAAGCTAGTGATCCTCTGCTTCGCCACACACGTGACCGCCCTCCTTGACAACATTCCAACGGGTTGAGCCACCGAAAAGGCAACAACTGGATGGCTCCATCCGCAATATTTCATGCTAGCTTTCAATTGAGCTTAAGGTACGTTGCACGCGTGTGGGTGCATGTGTGTGTGCGCGTATGCATGTGTTTGTCTGTGTCTGTGTTTGCATGTCTTTGAGTCTCCGTCTGAGTCTATGCACGAGCCATGAGGTCATTGTGAATTGTCTTTGCCCACAAACAGTACCAACGTCAGGACATGCTTGTAGCATTCCACACCAAAGAAAATGTACACAGGCTTTGATGAGAGCAGAGAGAGAAGAGCTCTTCAACCACATATGGGCACCGTGAGCAAAGCCAGCCATCCCAAACCCAGTGTGCATCCTAAATGGCACCTTATTCCCTTTAGAGTGCACTACTTTTCACCAGAGCCCTACGAGCCCTATTTACATTTTAGTCATTTAGCAGACGCTCCTAATGCCGATTTATGCTTGATCTGGCATGTGGTCCGGAGGCTCCGTACAGAGGGTATGACGCAATTGCAGCGCTTGCGGAGGCCAAACCGAGCCTCATACAGTGATGCAGTGCGCCTCCAAATGTTGTAACAATACGGAGGGCTCCGTATAGCTTCGCATTGACATGATTGGTTGATGGCAGGTGGAGGCGGGAGGTCCTGTATAAACACAAACTCACTTCCTTGACAACAGCTCTGCTCAGCGAAGCATGAATGCCCTGACTTATGCAGAGGACCTATCGCTGTAAATGACTGTATGGCCAATGCAGACGCCAGATTGACCATGCAGAGCCTTTTATCCAGAGCACATAGGGATAAGTGCCTTGCTCAAGGACACATCAACAGATTTTTTACCTAGTCAGCTCGGGGAATCGAACCAACAGCCTTGCAGTTACTGGCCCAACGCTCTAAATCTCTGCGCTTTGAGATGAGCTTGGAATGAAAAGCACTTTACAAATGTAATAAATTATTATAAAATGTAGTGCACTATAAAGGGAATAGGGAGCCTTTTGGGATGCAGCCGAGCTCCTTCATCAGCTTGATCTTTGAGTGGCTGGCCACGGGCATTAAGAGTAGAGAATAAGAACCCTGTATGGAGGTCAAGATAGGGTTGGAATGTTGCACCGTGGCCCAACAAAGCTTCACACCCTCAGATCCATCACAGTAATGCACGAGGTTAAAGGAGAGAGGCAAACTAAACCATGACACAGTGAGATCTTGCAGAGTCAAGGATTGCAAGCGTGCAGGGAGTCGTGTAACCTGGTACACACTTGCACGCATACACACATACATGCACACAAATGTACACAGACACACACATACACACAAAGAAAACACACCTGCAAAAGGGGATGCTTAACAACCCACTTGGATTTGATTGGCTTTAATGTTCCACTTCCAGCTGCTACTGCTTACACATCCGTAGCTCATCCGCCCATCACTCTGTCACTTGGTATAGTCTACCTCAAATCCGTTCAGACAGATATTACCTCTTAGAGTACCTCTTGGTTCGCAATCTTTTTTTCCTTCTTTTTTTCCACAATTCATTTTTTAAAATTGTTTTTCTACAGAACTCAGTCAAATTTAATCTCACACAGTGTCAGTATACAGTACATCCTTAATCATGGAGATGGATAGATAGAAATTCCTAGGCACAATGAAATGATGGCACGTACATTATCCCAAAATGGTGTCAGTTTGTCACAAGACCACAGCATATGTAATAGGGTTCCTTTGTGTTTTTTGCATCTCCAACAGAGATGTGACATTTCTTGGTGACATTACATGCATTCTGGTAAGGGTGTAGTAAGTCCTATGAATTATCTTAAATTGTAGTAGTTTATGTTTTAGGTTGTAGGAGCAGGTATGAAGATTTTCACATATCTGTGACCAATGGTTCTCCTCGATGCCTTCCTTTAGATCTGCTTCCATTTTGTTTCTTGTTGTTTCTGCATCATCAGGTAGAGTCTCAGTCAACACTTGATATGACTTGGTAATCAACTTCTTTAGCGTAGCAGCTTCTTTTAGTATTTTTTTCCATGCTAGATGCCTTAAATTAATCCGGATTCTGTAAAGAAATTGGCCTTGGATATTCCAAATCTTTCTTGTAATTGACTGAATGATAGTAGAGATACATCATACTATAGTACACATGTTCAAAATTCATGATGCCACTTTGGAACCAGAACTTAAAGGTGTTATCATTAAACGTTGGAGGTAAAGTGGGGTTATTCCAAATAGGGGTGCCTGGCGATGTTGGCTCTTTCCACCGCATGAATGTACGTACATTTTCCCAAATATGAATGGAATTGAGAATCATTGATTGTCTGTTTTTTTCTTCAATGCTTTGGACCCTAAATAGTGGATCTATTTGAGATCATACGATATTACACTTGTGGCTTCAATACCCCTCCATGCACAATGATAGTCTGCTACCCATTGTTTAAGTGTAACATAGTTGTGTATGCCAGTAATAGATCTTCGTATGAGGTAGTCCAAGACCTCCACCTCAATTACATTGTACCCCTTGCACAGCAACTCGGTACTACCCTTGTATACAGTATATCCAGGTTATTGCTACTCATTATGTATCTATTACTACTTTTATTATTAGGTGTTTTACTTTTCTATTATTCTCTATTTTCTTTCCCTCTGCATTGTTGGGAAGGCCAGTAAGTAAGCACTTCACTGTTTTTCCAAACCTTTTGTTTACGAAGCACGTGACAAATAACATTTTGTTTTATTTTAACTTGATTTATTGGGTAAGTGTAAAACAGTCAATTTGACCCTTGAAGTATTTCCATTCCAAATAAAGTTTGAGATCAGGCCATTTATTTTATTAAGTTGGATTGAATTGAAACGGGCAAGACCTAGAATAAATACATCAGCCTTGGTAATATATTCATTTTGACATGTTGACTATACCTCACATAGAAATAGGGAGAGATCTCCATCTCTGAACATCAGATTCAATACTATCTATTAAAGAGTCATTGATTTTGCATGCCTCCTCCAGATTGCATGGTATCAGTACACCCAGGTATTTCATATGTGTCTTTGTCCATTTCCACTTACAGTAAATATACTTTCTAAGCTTGAGAAGTCATGATTAGAAATGGGATTTATTTAAGCATTCTTCCAATTCACTTTGAATCCTGATACAACACCATACTATATGTGTAATGTAGTTTAAAAGAAATGACAGGGGGAGATAATAGTTTTCTGCATTGCAAATGTGTAACCATGGACACCATGCTCTGTTTGTTTCTATGGCAGAGGCTAAACCCTATCACTTGCCTGTGCTAATAGTTCTCACAGGCAAAGTGAAATTATACAAATTACTTTGCTCAAATGATATAAATTTAGCAACCACCTGAAAAACACTGTCTAAGAGGAACTGAGAGAGAGAATGCTTGGATCTCCAAACGTGTCCACACTATGGTGGAATTAATGATTGACTGAATGATTGACCGAATGCATTAATAAAAATGACTCAAATCAGAGCTAAAATATTTGACCCTACTGAAGGTACAAGTTGGCTAACTTAATTAACTTGTATCGTTTCACTGACAAAATACACTATATCAACAAAAGACCCTGTCTTTTAAAGATAATTAGCAAAAATCAAAATAACTTCACAGATATTAATTGTAAAGGGTTTAAACACTGTTTCCCATGCGTGTTCAATAAACCATAAACAATTCATGAACATGCACATGTGGAATGGTCATGAAGACACAAACAGCTTACAGACAGTTGAGGTCACAGTTATGAAAACATAGGACACTAAAGAGGTCTTTCTACTGATTCTGAACGACACCAAAACATTGGATGCCCAGGGTCCCTGCTCATCTGCGTGAATGTGCCTTAGGCATGCTGCAAGGAGGCATGAGGACTGCAGATGTAGCCATGTCCATACCATGAGATGCCTAAGACAGCGCTACAGGGACACAAAATGGACAGCTGATCGTCCTCGCAGTGGCAGACCACGTGTAAAAACACCTGCACAGGATTGGTACATCCGAACATCACACCTGCGGGACAGGTACAGGATGGCAACAACAACTGCCCGAGTTACACCAGGAACGCACAATCCCTCCATCAGTGCTCAGACTGTCCGCAATAGGCTAAGAAAGGCTGGACAGAGGGCTTGTAGGCCTGTTGTAAGGCAGGTCCTCACCAGACATCACCGGCAACAACGTCGCCTATGGGCACAAACCCACCATCGATGTACCAGACAGGACTGGCAAAAAGTGCTCATCACTGACGAGTCACGGTTTTGACTAACCAGGGGTGATGGTCGGATTTGCGTTTATTGTTGAAGGAATGAGCGTTACACCGAGTCCTGTACTCTGGAGCGGGATTGGTTTGGAGGTGGAGGGGCCGTCATGGTCTGGGGCGGTATGTCACAGCACCATCGGAATGATCTTGTTCTCATTGCAGGCATTCTCAATGCTGTGCGTTACAGGAAAGACATCCTCCTCCCTCATGTGGCACCCTTCCTGTAGGCTCATCCTGACATGAGCCTCCAGCATGATAATGCCACCAGCCATACTGCTCATTCTTTGCGTGATTTCCTGCAAGACAGGAATGTCAGTGTTCTGCCATGTCCAGTGAAGAGCCCGGATCTCAATCCCATTGAGCACGTCTGGGACCTGTTGGATCGGAAGGTGAGGGCTAAGGCCATTCCCTCCAGAAATGTCTGGGAACTTGCAGGTGCCTTGGTGGAAGAGGGGGGTAAAATCTCCCAGCAAGAACTGGTAAATTTGGTGCAGTCCATGAGGAGGTGATGCACTGCAGTACTTAATGCAGCTGGTGGCCACACTGTTACTTTTTATTTTGACCCCCCCTTTGTTCAGGGACACATTATTCAGTTTCTGTCTCAGTTGTTGAGTCTTGTTATGTTCATACAAATATTTACGCGTTAAGTTTGCTGAAAATAAACGCAGTTGACAGTAAGAGGACATTTCTTGTTTTGCTGAGTTGATGTGGACATTCCTTCAAATTAGTGGACTTTGCTATTTCAGCAACATCCATTGCTGACAGGTGTATAAAAATCGAGCACACATCGACAAACATTGGCAGTAGAATGGCCTTACTGAAGACCTCGAGGCACTGTCATGAAATGCCACCTTTCCAACAATTCAGTTCATCAAACTTCTGCCGTACTCTAGCTGCACCGATCAACTGTAAGTCCTGTTACTGTGAAGTGAACATTTCTAGGAGCAACCACAGCTCAGCCGTGAAGTGTTAGGCCACACAAGCTCACAGAACTGGACCGCCAAGTGCTGAAGCACAAAAAATTGTCTGTCCTCGGTTGCAACACTACAGAGTTCCAAACTGCCTCCGGAAGCAACGTCAGCAAAATAGCTGTTCATCGGGATCTTCATGATGGGTTTCCATGGCCGAGCAGCCGCACACAAGCCTAAGATCACCATGCGCAACTGCAAGCATTGGCTGGAGTGGTGTAAAGCTCGCTGCCTTTGGACTCTGAAGCATTGGAAACGCGTTCTCTGGAGTGATGTATCATGCTTCACCATCTGGCAGTCCGACAGACAAATCTGGTTTTGGCCAGGAGAACGTTACATGCCACAATACATAGTAAATAACTGTACATTTAGCTGTTAGAGGAAAATTATCTGGGGCCAGGCCCCTTAGTTCCAGTGAAGGGAAATCGTAACACTACAGCATACAATGACATTCTATCTAGACAATTCTGTGCTTCCAACTTTGTGGCAACAGTTTGGGAAAGGACCTTTCCTGTTTGCCCCATGCACAAAGCGAGGTCCATACAGAAATGGTTTGTTGAGATCGGTGTGGAAGAACTTGGCTGGCCTGCACAGAACCCTGACCTCAACCCCATCGAACACCGTTGGGATGAATTGGAATGCCAAATGCGAGCCAAGCGTAATCGCCCAACATCAGTGTCCGACATCACTAATGCTATGGTGGCTGAATGGAAGCAAGTCTCCGCAGCAATGTTCCAACATCTAGTGGGAAGACTTCCCAGAAGAGTGGCGGCTGTTATAGCATCAAAGGGGGAACCAACTCCATATTAATAGCCATGATTTTGGAATGAGATGTTCGACGAGCATGTAGCGTATGTCCATGTGTTTACAGTTTAGAGAGAGACAATGTGAAGTATGCTTACAACAGCACTGGGGAATGTGACGTTGCATCACTAGACTGCAACCCTGGAACCCATATCTGTTTGTGCTGTCTTGTCATTTACTATGTTCATTGTCATGTCAAACATGAATGATGTGGCTATACAGCACCAACAGATCTGTGACCAGGCTGCTAGGAAGTTTTTTTATACTCAACATCACTAATATATGCTTCTGATGTTATGGTAGGTAGGAAATCAGTCAACTGAAAGAAATTCATTAGGCACTAATCATTGGATTTCACATGACTGGGAATATAGATATTCATCTGTTGGTCACAGATACCTTTTAAAAAAAAGGTGGGGGCGTGGATCAGAAACCCATTCAGTATTTGGTGTGACCACCATTTGCCTCATGCAGTGTGACATCTCCTTTGCATAGAGTTGATCAGGCTGTTGATTGTGGTCTGTGGAATGTTGTGTCACTCATCTTCAATGGCTGTACGAAGTTGCTGGATATTGGCGGGAACTGGAACACTCAGTTGTACATGTCGAACAAGAGCATCCCAAACATGATCAATGGGTGAGATGTCTGGTGTGTATGCAGGCCATGGAAGAACTGGGACATTTTCAGATTCTAGGAATTGTGTACAGATACTTGTGACATATGGACGTGCATGATCATGCTGAAACATGAGGTGATGGCAGCAGATGAAGGACACAACAATGGGCCTCAGGATCTTGTCACAGTATCTCTGTGCATTCAAATTGACATTGATACTGTCATGACTTTCTCCTGGGTGAGGATCAAAGGTGCCAGATAAGCTTGGCAAATGGCTCACAGATAGCCAGACCTACCCTCACTCCCACAGGAGAGGAGAGGAGAGGAGAGGAGAGGAGAGGAGAGGAGAGGAGAGGAGAGGAGAGGAGAGGAGAGGAGAGGAGAGGAGAGGAGAGGAGAGGAGAGGAGAGGAGAGGAGAGGAGAGGAGGAGTTGTGCTGGTTTTGACACCTTAACACCCAGTCATAAATTGTGTGCCGCAAAAGGGTCTTTCCTGCCCTGCAGTATTGGGAAAGGATTGTGCTATGTGTAGAGAGAGACTCTTGCCGCCAAAACTTTTCTCTCAAAAAACTGAACATTGGAACATTATTTCTGACATCCAAATGTTTGGAATGGTCAGTGGGGCTCTAAAGAATAATCATGTCATATTGTTTATTATTTTGTGATGTCATTAAGGATGGTATAACGAAATAACTGTAACTCAGAATGTGTACACATTCTATTTGCCAAATTAACATCTTAATTTTCTATAAAATATATGATTAAGTATGAGAGTATTTTGGTGAAGATAGGAATGTGATTTTAGTCTTCTAATGAGAACTGTTTTTCTTATAAACTTTTGCCCAGTCAGTAACAGAAATTGTGTCGGCGTGATGGATTTGACCCCTTTCTACCCAGGGATAAAAGCCTTGTTAACGAAATGTTCATTCAGACCAGAAAACGTGAGACGGTAGTCTACACTTTTGAAATGGTGAGACCAGCAGACGGACAGCGTGAGCTGGACGTTACGAATGGTTGAAACTCTAAGACTCAACACGAGGTGAGAAGATAACCTCACCTATCAGACCAGAAAAGCATGGAGCGTTGGCCACATGTTGAAATGGTTATAAACTCTGAAACTCTCAACACGAGTGAAGAAGATGAAGACTAGACCAGAACATTTGACAGTCCGCAGCTGTGTATGTAAAGGGATCTAGAACTTGACTATCTACCCGAGAAAGGAAGGAGAAGATCCCATCTCAGACAATTATTGGTGCACCTGAAGAAACATCCTCTACAAGCCGGAACAACTAAGAAGGACATTTTGACCTCTGGTGGACAACCAGAGCCTTACATCCATCCAGCCCCTTCCTCATAGAAGGAAGAGAGATGACAAACAAAGACACGTAACTACATTGCATTTATTACTCAAACGGGCAGCAGTTCGTGTGCAAAGTATTAGTATTACTTTGAGAGTAGTTTCCAAATGTACGATACGTTTGTCTCTGTCACTCCCTCTCTTTATCTACCCTTCTCTCTCCATACGTCTAACAAGCTGCTATATCTTGTCTGTCCACTAGGGACTTTTGTCTCATGTAAGTGTGTATGTCTATTCTGTGTTATTATTTAGTTAGTTAGTAAATCAATTATTAAATAAATGTGTGTAGTACTGAATAATCAGAATGGCTGGGGTTCTTACGGATTCAAGAGGCCTGCGACGTTCAGAATAAAACTGATATGAGGTAATGATTAATATGTGACTGTTATCGATATATAATTTATATATATATACAGTGCCTTGCAAAAGTATTCGGCCCCCTTGAACTTTGTGACCTTTTGCCACATTTCAGGCTTCAAACATAAATATATAAAACTGTATTTTTTTGTGAAGAATCAACAACAAGTGGGACACAATCATGAAGTGGAACAACATTTATTGGATATTTCAAACTTTTTTAACAAATCAAAAACTGAAAAATTGGGCGTGCAAAATTATTCAGCCCCTTTACTTTCAGTGCAGCAAACTCTCTCCAGAAGTTCAGTGAAGATCTCTTAATGATCCAATGTTGACCTAAATTACTAATGATGATAAATACAATCCACCTGTGTGTAATCAAGTCTCAGTATAAATGCACCTGCACTGTGATAGTCTCAGAGGTCCGTTAAAATCGCAGAGAGCATCATGAAGAACAAGGAACACACCAGGCAGGTCCGAGATACTGTTGTGAAGAAGTTTAAAGCCGGATTTGGATACAAAAAGATTTCCCAAGCTTTAAACATCCCAAGGAGCACTGTGCAAGCGATAATATTGAAATGGAAGGAGTATCAGACCACTGCAAATCTACCAAGACCTGGCCGTCCCTCTAAACTTTCAGCTCATACAAGGAGAAGACTGATCAGAGATGCAGCCAAAAGGCCCATGATCACTCTGGATGAACTGCAGAGATCTACAGCTGAGGTGGGAGACTCTGTCCATAGGACAACAATTAGTCGTATATTGCACAAATCTGGCCTTTATGGAAGAGTGGCAAGAAGAAAGCCATTTCTTAAAGATATCCATAAAAAGTGTCGTTTAAAGTTTGCCACAAGCCACCTGGGAGACACACCAAACATGTGGAAGAAGGTGCTCTGGTCAGATGAAACCAAAATTGAACTTTTTGGCAACAATGCAAAACGTTATGTTTGGCGTAAAAGCAACACAGCTCATCACCCTGAACACACCATCCCCACTGTCAAACATGGTGGTGGCAGCATCATGGTTTGGGCCTGCTTTTCTTCAGCAGAGACAAGGAAGATGGTTAAAATTGATGGGAAGATGGATGGAGCCAAATACAGGACCATTCTGGAAGAAAACCTGATGAAGTCTGCAAAAGACCTGAGACTGGGACGGAGATTTGTCTTCCAACAAGACAATGATCCAAAACATAAAGCAAAATCTACAATGGAATGGTTCAAAAATAAACATATCCAGGTGTTAGAATGGCCAAGTCAAAGTCCAGACCTGAATCCAATCGAGAATCTGTGGAAAGAACTGAAAACTGCTGTTCACAAATGCTCTCCATCCAACCTCACTGAGCTCGAGCTGTTTTGCAAGGAGGAATGGGAAAAAATGTCAGTCTCTCGATGTGCAAAACTGATAGAGACATACCCCAAGCGACTTACAGCTGTAATCGCAGCAAAAGGTGGCGCTACAAAGTATTAACTTAAGGGGGCTGAATAATTTTGCACGCCCAATTTTTCAGTTTTTGATTGTTAAAAAAGTTTGAAATATCCAATAAATGTCGTTCCACTTCATGATTGTGTCCCACTTGTTGTTGATTCTTCACAAAAGAAATACAGTTTTATATCTTTATGTTTGAAGCCTGAAATGTGGCAAAAGGTCGCAAAGTTCAAGGGGGCTGAATACTTTCGCAAGGCACTGTATATCTTTGAGTTTAATTCGGGAGTTGGTAGCTCATTAAATAACTTCTTCCATGCTGCCCCAAATTCCTAATGAGTTCATTGTTACATGATTAATTTAATCAAGTAATAATTAAACATAGTTGATTCAATAAATAACAGTCATCACATTAATGATAGTCACGTCACGACAATACAATGCTGTTGTGTTCATTGTCCATAGCTTATGCCTGCCCATACCATAACCCAACCACCACCATGGGGCACTCTGTTCACAACACTGACATCAGCAAACCGCTCACCACATAACGCCCACTGCCTGGTACAGTTGAAACCGGGATTCATCCGTGAAGAGCGCACTTCTCCAGCGTGCCAATGGCCATCGAAGGTGAGCATTTGCCCACTGAAGTCAGTTACGATGCCAAACTGCAGCCAGGTCTAGATCCTGGTGAGGATGATGGGCATGCAGATGAGCTTCCCTGAGACAGTTCCTGACAGTTTGTGCAGAAATTCTTTGGTTTTGAAAATCCACAGTTTCATCACCTGTCCGGGTGGCTGGTCTCAGATGATCCAGCAGTTGAAGAAGCCGGATGTGGCGATTCTGGCTGGTCGGTTGTGAGGCCAGTTGGGCGTATTGAAAAAGTCTCTAAAACTACGTTGGAGGTGGCTTATGGTAGAGAAGTGAACATTAAATTCTCTGGCAACAGCTCTGGTTGACATTCGTGCAGTCAGCATGCCAATTGCACGCTCCTTCAAAACTTGAGATGTATGTGGCATTGTGTTGTGTGACAAAACTGCACATTTTAGAGGGGCCTTTTATTGTCCTCGGCACAAAGTGGACCTGTATAATTATTATACTGTCTAATCAGGTTCTTGATATTCCACACCTGTCAGTTGAATGGATTATCTTGGAAAAGGAGAAATGCTCACTAACAGGGATGTAAACACATCTGTGTGGAAAATTTGAGAGAAAAAAGCTTTCTTATTTCTGGGATCTTTTATTTCAGCTCATGAAACATGGGACCAACACATTGCATGTTGCATTTATATTTTTGTTCAGTTTATAAAGAATATAGGCAAATCCTTTCTAGATCCAATATAGGTTCAAAAGTAGTGTAGCCTTCCCCAGATGGGGCTATCTTAAATGATATCTAGAAATGTCACTAAAATGCATAGGCCTGCACTCTTCAGAATAGGAAATTGGTAACACTATCAGGCAGCACATTATTTAAAGATGATTTTTATTTTATTTTTATTTAACTAAATATGTCAGTTAAGAAAAAAATATGATTTACAATGACGGCCTACCCCGGCCAAACTCTCCCCTAACCCGAACGATGCTGGGCCAATTGTTCGCTGCCCTATGGGACTCCCGATCACAGCCGGTTGTGATACAGCCCGGGACCAAACCCGGATCTGTAGTGACACCGATGCAGTGCCTTAGACTGCTGCACCACTCAGGATCCCCGGGGACGTGTCAAAACAGGCCTGGACCCTGGGACTGAACCAGAGAGGGACACAGCCTGGCTGCCTGGATTGAGCCATCATGGAGGTACAGTTTCTTTACAGACTGTGAAAAGTAGAACCACTAAACATAACTGAAGACCTGTTGGCTCAAGGGAGAAAAAAACAAGAACAATACTGCAGCTACCTCACTTTTTTAACAATAAAGTATTTGTCCTTCAAGAGCTGACAGGTGATGTTACTTTTGACCATGAGAGTTGACCAATGGAGTAGCTGTTCAGTTTACGTGCCATGGTCACAAACAGTAACACTTGTTTTGCATGTTACAGTCTGTCTAAAATAAGTCTTGAAATACCGTGAAATCCTTCATTAGGCAATGGGTACTCAGTCACGTCATCTATAACCTAACGGAAGTCTGAGTAACACTAATGATGTTTGACAGGACTCCTGTTGACCAGATCTGCAACAAATGCTTTGCACACCCAAACAGCTAAAGTGGCTTGTGGTTCAATCGGGATTTAAAGCATATTAAGCATACTATTCTACCATGGGCACTGCTGTATTTACAATATACATTTACAATCCTAGAAATCTGATTCTTCAAACAAAAACAACCTGTCAGAAACCCTTCTACTTCAAATGAAGCACATTTAGTTACATTAACATAATAAGCATCACTACCTTTGAACAATATACAGAAGTCACCCATGCAGTTAGTTCCTGTACTGAAGTTACAAGATGGAAGGTTCTGGAAGGTACTGAAGGTTCCAGAAACCACCCTTTCATGTCAACACTACTTGAGCTATGACAAAACAAGTGTCATAGTAGGACGTGAGGGTATGGTGGCATATCATGCCTTATTCAGCGTGACAGCCCTGCATTCATTAAGGCATTTAAATAGCAAGCAAGCAAGTGTTCACAGATGGATGCCTATATCCCTGGTTACAGTGACTTGTTTCACTAGAATAAGTTTAATATCAACACAACACAATGTAAGTATGTAATAAAGAAGGAAAATGATTACTAAAAGAGCCTTTATCCAGATCCCCTTTACCCTTCAGAGAGTAATCACCTTCATCCATTTATCCAGTGTGAGAATACAGTAATACACAGCAGGTTACAGTCTAGATAACTCTCCACTGAGGAGAAAGCCAAAGGTACTGTGGCTAGGGCTCTATTCAATCATATCCGCTTTAGTGATTATAGCGGTTGTTTTGAAGGTGTCGGTAGGTGGAAGTGCGTTAGAGCTGTGAAATCCACAAGTGGCTCCTGGCATTATACCTAAAGCAGACATTGCCATTGGCTGCACAGAGTCACATTAACAGAAATCCCTTACAGCCTTGTTTACACGTTCGAATCCTGAAATGTGAGATGTAATCTAAACCCTCCATTAGCATGATAGAAATCTCCATTATTTGGTTGAATGACTTTTCAATTTGACCATAATTATTTTTTATATAGCCTACACTTTCTCGTTCTGAACTTCCAACTCGAGTGGTGCAGGTGTGGCTTGATGACAATGATGGCAAGAGCAGCTGCTCACCGGTTTTGATGGCTCCAACGCAGTTGACAGCTCCGACACTGCCAAAACATCAGCAATGCAGGTGTCTGCTATCGCTGGTCTGATTGAATTTAGGCCTAATATGGAATTCAGACCTCCAATCGTCCAAACAAAACACTATTCCACTTCCGTAAAGGCGCAATTTGGACTTACAAATTAATGATATGTACCCAGTGCCTTGCTCAAGAGCACATCAACAGATTTTTCACCTGGGATTCAATGCTCTTAACCGCTAGGTTACCTGGCCTACTATGATATTTTAAAGAGTTGTATGTGTGAGCGTGGGTGGGTGCATACGTGTGTGCATGTGTGTGTGTGTGGAGCAGTAAACAGAGCCAAAGCCCGCCCACACAACCCAGCGGCCTGGCGGACCCACTCCGAGCCTCTTGATGGATGAGTCCCTGTCTGGAAGACATTTTATAAATTTGGCTTTTACAAATTAAGTGGAGGCTGTTTGCATTCCCAGCATGCTCCTTCCGTGTGAGAGTGACTTGTGTGGAGCAGATGTTCAGCTGGGCTAATAGTGAGGCTGTGATGCGGCAACGGCGCTATGAGTCTACAGTGTAAAAAAAAATCCTGTCATTTTTACAGTAAATTACTAGCAGCTCAGAACCCGGTAAATTACTGTAGATTTACAGGACCTGTACTGAAACACATATTTACAGCATATTTGTGGAACACCTGACTACAGCAACATGCTTTATTTCTAGAATGTACAGTGCATTACTGGAAGGAAAGTGGATGGTGCACTGTTGCAGATTTACAATGCAGGTAACTAAGTGCTAAAGACGGGCAGTATTTCTGTTACATGTATTTGATATAGGTTTTTCAATAGTTTCAATGCTTATTTTGTCATTTGTATTTCACTGCCATGAACTACAATTAATGTAGAGTATTTTGTAACAGTTTAATTGGAATGCATGTATTTTGTATTCTCTAATACAAAAATAAACTTGAAAGTACCCGCTGAACTACAACAACATTCTCGGTAATGGTATGACTGTGATTTGTTTTTGTTTATCTACCTTAGTTTAATGTAAGTCGAAATACAAATATTTGAGGGCCAAGCTCATTAGAATAGTACCCAGCAGTGTGATTGAAAGAGTTGATTTTTACATTTACATTTTGGTCATTTAGCAGAAGCTCTTGTCCAGCGTGACTTACATTCAGTGAGTGAGACTAAGGTTGATTTTAAAAATACACATATCAGTCATAGCAAGTAAAACGTTTCTGTAACCATTACTGAGAATGTTGTTGTAGTTAAGGATACATTGTTCTTCAAGGTACTTTGTATTAACTTGCTTGACCATGCTGCAGGTGATATAACTGCTTGTTACATGCAATGTTGGCTTTGTGGACTTCATTGGAAAGATGCTGCTCTCATGTTTTGTGCTATATAAGTAGTTGAATTCTTCAGCCACCTGTGTGCCTGTTGTCTTTTTGTTGTCACCGCCTTATTGTATATCACGGTGGTGTATTAACCAATGGGTTATAGAGTAAACAACGGGATTATTACAATTTAATGTAGGTTGTAATACGGATTTTTTTTTACTGGTTTGGCTTGGCTTCCTCGGTGATTTTATCTATGAACCGCTACTGTCCGGAGCTAAACAAGTAGCAGGTGCATTTTCGCCCTCTTTGGAGAACGCTTAAAAGGTGCTGACCTCAATATTGCCACACAGACTGACATCTGTGTGATCAGGAAAATAAAGTGACCAGTCACCCCGATGATTTAAAAAACAAACAGCCTGAAATCACAATTTATCTGTGCGCCAGTTTTTCCCGCTCGCGCTCTAAGGAATATCAGTCCATGATCCGCATTTACGCATAGTGTGACTGAGATGTACATTTTACTATCCAACTGCATAATCAAATAAACGTTTGACTTTCCAGGTATTTTAACATATCTTTCTTTTACACTGCTTTATTGTTATACATTCTCTGCATTTCAAATTAGAAGATACATATATTTAATTAATTGTATGCTGTCAAGTGAATACATGCTTTAAAAACACAAATATGCAGACAGAAAAGGCACAAGCTAGCATTTGTATTGAATGGAATTAAAGTTTGATTGTTTGTTATCAATCACTTTATTATCATTATTGTTATTGCTATTATTGTTATTGGACTATTACTAATATTGTCGTTATTATGACCACCTTAATCATGCGTTGTAGTAGTAAGATATAATCAATATCAGTTATTATGATAAGTAGAAGTAGGATTAGTATTTCTGCTATCATTGGTTTTATCAGAGTCTGATAGCAATACAAACGATTATAGGTTACATTGAATTACATGTAATTACATGCACATTTGGCATAAAGTCAAATGATCATTACAGAGCACGGTAGAAAGGAGTCCAGTTCAAGCCGCGTTGGAGTTTGAACATGACTGCAATAACTAAGCTGCGCTTCCCGACATATTATATATAGTATAGGCTATATTAACTTTGCTTGCTTGTGTAGGCCCATTATATAACCTACAACATTAACATTCGTTGTAAGCAAAAACAAACAATACATTTGAATAAACATAGATTATCATACAACTATCCCACAAAACAACAGTGTTTATTTTATTCTTACCTTTAACGACTCTGACAAGCTTCCCAATCATGGACGTGTGTATGAGCAGAAAAATATAAACGTTATAAAAATACATCTGAATGCAATGGCACTTTACCCCCTAGAAAGCTTTCTCTGGATATCTCTTCTAAACATGGCATAGTAGCACAATCACAGTTTATATTCAAAAAAATATGCGGCCACATTTTTCTCAAAAACGTCCACATTGCCAGGCTAACTGCCAGGTTCTAAACTTCGCCTGACCCTGGGATTCTGTATGTTCCACAATGGGCAAAAATGCGCACGAGATGCGTTATGGACCGAAAGCGCAACAGGTATCGTTCTCATTGAATAGAAAACGTCTCCCTCTTTCTTCACTGCAAACTGCAGATGTTAGTGTTAAAATGTAGCTCCAAACACAGATGTGAGTTGGCTCAGCTTTTTTAAAGCCTGGGGTGTCAAATTCCACCATCTATCACATGTTCCCACACACAATACACAGGTTGCTTTCTGCGACATGACACTCAACCTACAAAAGCTTATAACAAGGCCTACTTACTGATTTTTGTTCCTTCTTTTAATGTAACTTGATTAAAATTAACTTGATTCCTTATGTCGTTCTTTGACCCGAAAGTTGACCCGGTTTTGTTTGAACGTCTGGCGCGTTCCATTAGTAGGTCTCCAAAGGCTTGCGCCCGACTGGCGGTGTCTATTAACTGCGCATATAAATGCGCGCTTCAAGGCAACAGATATAAGTTACACCCCTTTTATTAGCGCCAAATGCTTTCACACTGCTGCTGAGCTCAGCCCTAGGGCATTAGCTTTACACACTGCACTGCAGTACTTGTATAATGTGTCATATCATGAAAAAAAACTATAGACCTAAATTGCCTCTAACAATCATAATTTGCCACCCATAAAAATGTGTAATTGTTATATTGTCTTCTCGTTTTGCCTGTTGAATGACCTTTGTGATATTTCGACATATCAGTACTTGATTGACTTGAAAGAGGTTGTATTTCAAGTGGTTTTCAGGGCAAGTACTTATCAATACCCAGACTTCTATCTGACAGCAATTGACCCAATGCTTTAAGAAAGGGACGTTGTATTGAAAGAGGTTGTATTTCAAGTGGTTTTCAGGGCAAGTATTTGCTTGATGTGGAATCAATACCCAGACTTTTCTATCTGACCACAATTGACCCAAAGCTTGTTGTTTCGGAGATAAGGCTATTCAAACCAGCAGTCACACTTCAGTAATGAGCCTGGTTACTTACCAAATGGCAGTGCACTGTGGGCCCTGGTCAAAAGTGGAGCACTAAATAGAGAAAAACACTCCGACAAAATGGTTCCAAAAGGGTTCTTTGTGGAGGGATAGAGTTCTACCAAAAAACGTTTTGATCTGAATAACCCTGTTTGCAGCACAAGGGTTCTTTGTAAGGCAAATGGTTCTACCTATAACCTTTGACATACAGATCGTTTTTTGAAGAAAGGGTGTTTGATGATTCTTTGGAAGGCAAGAAGGATTCTTTGGGAGGCAAGAAGGGTTCTTTGGGAGGCAAGAAGGGTTCTTTGGGAGGCAAGAAGGGTTCTTTGGGAGGCAAGAAGGGTTCTTTGGGAGGCAAGAAGGGTTCTTTGGAAGGGAAGAAGGGTTCTACATGAAGCCATATTTTCCGGCATGCACTATTGCAGGCTGATTTTCATAATTGTTTGTTTCAATATCTGTGTTGTTGCATGCAAATTGATTGATACATTCTATGCTACACAAAGATAAATAACATCATTATTTTTTAAACTAATCCCATGTGTTAGTAATTAGACAATTTATTGCACCCCTTGGGATGGTTGTTCCAGTTTAGAGGATTGAGGTAGTCTCCATATTCCATTTTTTCTACCCTGGCAGTCATTCTGAATGCAGGTTGCAGGTGACAGAAAGATTCCACTTCTTGGATATTCTAACTCTGGCTGGATTCCAATAGGAATTACACATCACTTTGCAAGCCACCATAATGTGACTTGCAGGCCTCATGTGGCCTGTAAACTAGTTATGGAAAACCGAGGCTTTCTGATGGAGTCTTTTCACATTCACCAAATTGTGCCGATAAACGGTTCATTACTCTGCGCTTCATTATCTGTTCACAATACAAATTAGTGACATCTGCTGGTCAGCAGTAAATAGCATTGTATGATTATCAGATCTAAAACAATTTTCTCTACTCTTTTCATCAAAACTCAGTGGTACAGGGGTACGCCATTGGCATTTAATAGCCTATAATCAAATATAATACCAGAATCACATCATGCTTCCCTTTTTTGCCAAGTTTAAAACATTTCAAAAACAGAATATATGGCATTATTTAGCATGCTTAAGAGATAATTATTTTAACAACAATACAGAAAGTGCCCTCACCTCCTCCCTATAGGCTGTCTCGTCATTTTTGGTGATCAAGCCTACCACTGTAGTGTCGTCTGCAAACTTGATGATTTAGTTGGAGGCGTGCATGTCCATGCAGTCCTGGGTGAACAGGGAGTACAGGAGGGGGCTGAGCACGCACCCACAACCCCAGTGTTGACGATCAGTGAGGTGGAGATGTTCTTTCCTACCTTCACCACCTTGGGGCTGGCCCGTCAGGAAGTCCAGGACCCAATCACACAGGGCAGGGTCGAGACCCAGGGCCTCAAGCTTAATGTTGAGCTGGAGGGTACTATGGTGTTGAATGCTGAGCTGTAGTCAATGAACAGCAATATTACACAGGTATTCCATTTGTTCAGATGGGATAGGGCAATGTACAGTGTGATGGCAATTGGATTGTCTGTGGACCTATTGGGCGATATGCAGATTGCAGTGGGTCTAGGGTGACAGGTAAGGTGGAGGTGATATGATCCTTGACTAGTCTCTCAAAGCACTTCATGATGACAGAAGTGAGTGCTACGGGGCGATAGTCACTCGGTTCAGTTAATTTTGCCTTCTTGGGTACTGGAACAATGGTGGCCATCTTGAAGCATGTGGGGACAGCAGACTCCGATAGGGAGAGATTGAATATGTCCGTAAACACACCAGCCAGCTGGTCTGCGCATGCTCTGAGGACGCGGCTAGGGATGCCGTCTGGGCCGGCCGCCCAGGGGTTCTACCAATAACCATTTTATCATCTAAAGGTTCTTGCTAGAATCCTCTATGAAGGGTTCTACCGAGAACCATTTAATCTTTGGAGGGTTCTTCCTAGAACCGTCGATGAACGGTTCCACCAGCCTTATTAGCATTTCAAATACAATTATTTACGACAATAATGACGTATATCATAAGGCCTTTCACTCCTAACACATTGGTGTTAGGAAACGCCTGGTTTACAGTAGTGATGTTACGTTTGATACTGGAGCTCATAGGCATGCATCGAAATCTCTAAGCAGCTAACTTGGAAGCAGTGTGCCAATGTGTGTATCACTTTATCAGAAGGATGTCATCAATGACGTCCGAAACTTCATTTGATTACGTGCTTTTTCTCAGATTCCAAGCTGCTTTCAAACACCGACCTCTACTGGACATCGAACTTATAAATATAGTTAGGGTTTTGTACCTAAAGCTTTTTGATTGGTAGAGTGGAACTGTGGAACATTCAGGGACGTGGGGGTATAGAAAGAAACACCTCCAAAGATTAAATGGTTCTCGGTAGAACCCTTCATATAGGATTCCAGAAAGAACCTTTAGATGATGCAATGGTTATTGGTAGAACCCTACATAGTGAATTTTAGGCAGAACCCTTCATGTAGGGTTTGAAGAATAACAATATACTGGGGGTTTTATGAATAACTCTACATAGAGGGTTCTAGGTAGAACGCTTAGGCAAAGGGTTCTAACTAGCACCAAAAAGGGTTGTCCTATGGGGAGAAACCAAAGAACCCTATATGGTTCTATTTAGCACCTTTTTTTCTTACAGTGTAGTGTGCCATTTGGGACGCAAACTTTCATGACCAAAGTTCCCGAAAGCGACTGGGGTGCAATCTAAATCTCAAGCTTTAGAGGAGTTATCAAGATTGGCCTGTAATCAAACCCACCCGACTGACTACAGGGTCAGCCAGCTCTAAACATTAAATGTCCTTCCCAAATGGCACTCTATTTCCTATGTTGTGCACTGCTTTTGACCAGGAATCATAGGACTCTGGTCAGAAGTAGTGCGCTATATAGGGAATAGGGAGCCATTTGGAACGTAGTCTTTTCCAGATTGTGGATCTCTTCTCCACCCCTAACATGAAGCCATAGCATCGCCAAACAGCAGATTAAAGCCCCACAGAGGGTTGCCTTCTTTGGGCAGCGGTGGAAGGCTGACTGGCTCAATGGATGCTGCTGGTGCTTGACCTTGCCACCCTCCGCTGATCAAGCAGTGCCTAGCCTGGGAGGTTGTCTGACGGTGAGAGACAAGCCCCTGTGCCAGCCTACCTGGAGCTAGGGCGGTGAGACAGGACAGGAGGCTGACTGGGGCTTGACTGGGGCACCGGGGCAGGAGACAGAAGGGCTCACAGGGGCACTGAGGAGTGACTCCAGGTCGCACTGTTGACTCTGGGGCCAGGTCGTTATTCATGACTGCTCAGTGAACAGCATCAGCAGGACCAAAACGACCACAACCAAAAATGTATAAAACCTGAATTTGATTCAGTATCCTCACGTGTTTTGGGTTACGAGTCACAGGTGACTGTGGAGGGGTTGGACAGGGGCAGCAGGCATCCCTGGACTTTGAGTCTTTGACTAGTTTTGTAGTCTGTAGAGCCATGAGGAGCTAGTTGACCTCTGGACTGTGACCAGTGACTGTGAGTAGTTTTGTGGTCTAAAGGTATGAGGTCCTGGCAGCAGACTGTTGTGATCCAAAAGCATCAGGACGTAGTTGCCTCCCGGACTGTTCTTGTGTAGTGGTTTAGAGGTACTGTATGAGGACCTTGTTGACCTCTGCTCATAGGGAGAATATTAATGAGGTCCTCCAGCGGGGTTGGCACAACCCTCACAGCTAGACAGGCAGCCAGGAGACCACACTGCCAGTCCCTGACTTAAAGCAGAAAGCCTTGTCCTTTCCAGCCCACACAGGCCCTCCCTGCTCTGGCCTGGAGTAGATGCTAAGCAAACATGGGCCCATATGCTCTGTCTCTGGAGCTCCAGACACTTGGCTAGCCCACCGCCACAAGCCCATCTCCCATCCACCTCTATCAGAAGTTCAGATCTCCCTCACCACATTCCCCAAGCCTCTCTCTGCTATAGCCTCCTACTGTAAGCGCAACCGGCTGATTAAATTCACATGTATGTCTACCGCGGACCAATGACCATGAAATAATGTTCTCAGTACTTTCCAGGCTGCACAAGTGGACTTCCCTATGGATAAAATGAACTTTCCTTCCCTCTCCACATGAATGATGGCTGAACCCTTCAAAAGGAATTGTTGACTGAAATAATTGCATTTCAAATAGCCATTTAAACTCAATTTGGCCTCTGTCAGAGTGATGTATTTTCAGTCGTATAGAATTCAGCTGGAACAACAGAGAGCTCGTTGACTGCAACCCAAATGTCACCCTGTTCCCTACATTTCGGGAATAGGTTGCCATTTGGGACACCGTCCTTGACTGTTGGGATAGATAATGGTAGGGAAATCGGATCCCGGGCTGACAGTGTGTGCACAAACCGAAACCTGGGTATGTATTTAAACGGGGAGAGAGTTATTTGATGTAGTTTTCTATTTAAAAAAAAAAAAAACTTTATTCCCGGTCTCGATCCAGAGTGCTTTTTTATGCCTTTTAAGTGAATTACAGTATTGCAACACAGCAGAGATGTAGGCTATATTTCTCACGAAGCAGAACCTGTTTGTTTAGAGCAAAGTGAAATACAATAGGTTCCACATTGCCAAACCACACATGTACGTTCTGATAAGACATGCTCACACTGTACCTAAGAGCCTCCTTAGACCTGGGCTAAGGGAGAGTTTAGCCGGGGGGCTAAGCGAGTGTTCACACTTGCACATTCTAAAGTGGGCTAGCACCAACCTTAGCCCAGGGCTAGCTGGCCGTAAGACGGAACAGGGTTAGCGCCGACTTTTTGGGGCTGGCCCCAGAAACACGGTGCCAAAATAGCCAGTGTGAAACGGGCTCAAGAACAACTCATCGAGATTTCACTGTCTAATCACAAAAGCAGCACTTTCACTTAATTTGCATATGCTTGTGATGGTTGTGATGCAATCTGCACACTATTTTAATAAGTACATTTATACTATTTCATCCGTCTATCTGAGGACAAAAACCTGAGAAAAAAACTAATACTTTCATCTGTGCTAAAGTATTGGTTGCTGTGGCTAACAAAAACGATTGTTATGCAATCGTTCTCACTTACTGATTTTGCTAGCCAACTGAAGCCACAAACTCTACAGCTGGAAGGGCAGCCAATGCTCAATATTCATCTGTTTTCATAGCTTTTCTATTTACATTTAAATGGATATAGCTATCCATGATAATCATATTTTTGCATGATTTTGCCTGGATCAGAAAAGTTGATGTGTTGTCTGTGCACAGCATTCTCTGAACATGGGCGACATCACATTTCAAAATTGAAACAGTTTCCGAGGTCGGACAGGCAGAAAGCAAGGTTTATACAAACCATCAGTATTGGAAATAAAATGCTAGGCTAGAAGCAAGAGGAAATAATGTAATATTACTTATAACATTGGTCGTGTGCCAGAGATAGATTGTTGGTTGCATGTGTGTTTGTCCGTTATTCCAGGGCTTTGGAATACACGTGTGAATCCTAAAGCCCAGGGTTAACTAATACCAGGATAAACTAGCCAAGGGCCAGTCTTAGCCTGGGGCTAAGATAGCCTGGGGCAAAGAACAATGCAGAGTGAAAAGGCCTATAAAGAGGTCACAGTAGCTGCATCAATAGGATACATATACAGTATATTCCAACTAAAGCTTTATAGTCACCAACCGTCCTTCCAGTCTAAAATCATCACAAGTTATCACTCTGTGAATCCAAAATAGAACATGACCCTGATTAACCTGTGCCCTACAGGTCAAGCCCCCTGTTGTGGTTGGCCGGTGAATCCATCCACCCACCCACCTATTCCAATGGGGTTTCTGTCTATAAGGAAACTCGTAATTCTGGCATCTGAGTAAGGCTCACAATGGCACTGGGGGGCTAGATTTAGAGAACTAGAGAAAGGTTGATTTATCTGATATCTCTTTCGACCTGGGGTCTACTGGTCCTGTGGTGAGGTAGGGTTAGAGGTCAGGGGTCAGACAGTTTTTGCGTGGTCCGGCATGGTCCCCCTGGATCCCCCTGCTGTTCAAAGCTACCAGGTTCCTCAGCTCTCCTGCTGATTCACAGCATCCAGGTATTGTGAATGAGTTGGTGGCAGAGGATTCCTCCCAGGCTTAGGATGCCTATATCCGGGGAACACTGGTCTGTTCTGGTATGCACGGGGTATCGTTACAGCCCTCTGTTACCCAGACTGGAGACTTCTATTCAGATGCCATCTCTAGTTGAGAACCTGTTAATTATAGAATGGTTTATGCACTGATTCTACTATAACAGAATGCCCTTGTAAAACACTGTGGGGTAGAGTACAGAACAAAGCAAGCATACACAAATATATGCCTATTACTCACATTGCTGTATTGAGGGAGAGAGAATAAGGAGAGTGAGACAAGTCTCAGTGGATAGGCTTCTCGTTCTGTAGTCAGCACCTCTCTCTTTCTCTTTTCTAACTCACCTGTGGCCCAGAGGGACCTGTAAGGAACTACTAGATGGAGTGATTCCACTCCACTGAGCTAGGAACACAGTGAACCACTCGGTCTATTTCTGGAAAGCATACTAAACGTGACGATATCTCTAAAGCATCGGGCGACCTGAGAAAACAAGCAGTTGATCAACGTTGTAAAAGAGGATTGCTGAAGAAACCTGGTCCACATTACATTACAACTTGTTCCAGAGCACATCACGTCCTATAATCTATCCCGTCAGTGTCTGACATACATTAAACATTATAATTGGAAAAGAGAACTTGTAGTGACCAGACCACCTGTTTCTCTGTCTTCTGTCCCTACTGTAGATGTGAACTGTGTATGTCAGGGTTCCCGAACTGGCAGCTCAAGGGCCAAATCTGGCCTGCCAGCAATATTATTTGTCCCCCCCATAACCCACCAAATAAATTATCAATATTTTTTGCATAAAAAGAAATGTCATTATAAAAACATCTCGGACCCAAGATGCAAAAAGTCCCAAATGCAATGTCCCAAGAAGGACGTTAGCCTGCCTAAATAATGCAAAAGTTACATTTGATCTTAATTCAAGAGGAGAAAAAATGCAGGAGACAGGCAACTAATAAAGCAGGCAGTGGACCATTATGTGGTGCTGAAACGTAAAGCTGCAAACACAGTGCAATCAATAGGAGGTGAACAGCAGCTGGTGATGCAAATATAGATAACTTATTTTGCAAGTGGCGCACAGCAACAGATGGAGAAAAACCACACCAGATGAGTAACTCATTTTAACAATAATCTTCATTTTAATTTGACTTTACAAACAAAAAGTGGGCTTAATTGGAGTATATTTTTTACGAGCCTAGGCCTATATAAAATAACTTAACTGGCTGAGATAGACTATGTGTCTTAGCAGTATCTTTCACAAGAAAAAAAATATGGTCTAATTTAATATATGTATTTTTTTAATAGAAGAGGGATTTTTAAAATTAGGCCTACAATTGCAACTGGTCAAAAATGTAACAACCGACATGGTGACGTCTCTGTCTGAATGTCTGTATCGGTAGTCTCGGAATAGCTTGCATCTGTAATGACAGAATAAACAGAAAATACTGTCAGCATGACTCCTAAATATCTCTGGATAAGCACTTTACTTACTTACTTAATGGGAAAAGTTGCATTTCCCTTCTTGTGGAGGGAAATACGATCTTGTGGATGTCGGGTGAGAAGGATGTGATTTTAATGCCCAGGCAGTCCTCAATTGAGTTAAAAAGCCAGTTACTCTCATGAGTCTTGATTGCGTTCATAGAGGAAAAGGAGGGCTTGCAGTATCGTAAGTATCACAAGTCGATCCAAACATTGTTAGCACATAAAATGCCAGTTTCTTTATGGTGCTGTATTCCTCTGAGCATGCCACCCAAAACGCACACAAGAACTCAGCACTCCTGAGCGCATCACTGATTTGGCTCAATGTCTGGAATTCAATCAGCTCAGTTTGAATTGCGGCCTTATCGAGGAAGGGTATCGTTTTCTTAGCAAGGGAGGAGAATTCTCCACCTGGGCGGACTGTGAGAGGATCACGGACAAAGACAATGATATCCTTGGGCATGCTGTAGTCTTCAAATCTGGTGGAGAAGTTGTCCCTCAGCTGCTTGATGAAATCTTCCATCACCTCTGTGACAATGCTAAGGCCTGGTCCTTCTGCCTGTCGTTTCTTCGTTGTGCTGAAGTGCAGTAACCTTACAAATGACAAGTCCAAATCTGGGCTGTACCCTTCCCAGTCCACCAGGTACTGAAGCTGACCCCCATGACGCCAGGGGTTCAGTAGAGACCTGACAGCATAGCCAGGGATCCCATTAATGTCCAGGGGAGGCGGAGGGGTGTCACGGGGGACGGCATCAGCCAGGGGACCAGGAAACACCGGCCTGAGGAAGGAAACACGAAAAGAGGGTGAGATCGGGTAGTTGGTCGGGAGTTGTAAACAGTAAATTACCTCATTGACCCTCCGGAAGACTTTGAAGGGCCCCACAAACCGGGGGCTCAGCTTCTGGCAGAGGGCAGGCGGGGTGGGAGGTTCCTGGTGGAGATCCAGACCCGATCACCAGGATGGAACACGGGAGCCTCACTGTGGTGGCAGCCTGCCTGATCCTTCTGATGGCAAACGGAACCACTTGTCCACTGCAGGGGCCTCGGTCTGGCTCAGAGTCCATGGAGCCAGGGTCGGTTGATATCCCAAGATGCACTGGTAGGTGTCAGCCCGGTGGAGGAGTAACGAAGTGAGTTCTGGGCGCACTCTGTCCAGGGAAGGAACCGGGCCAACTCCCCTGTCGGTTCTGGCAGTGATTCCTTAGGAACCTCCCCAGCTCCTGGTTGGTCCTCTCCACCTCCACGTTGGACTGAGGTCACAGTCGGAGATGATGTCCTCCGGAAGGCCATAGTGCCGGAAGACCTGCTGAATAGGGCATCAGCGACCTGGAGAGAGGTATGGAGACCAGGGAGAGGGATAAAATGGCAGGATTTGGAGAATCTGTCCACAACAACCATAACAGTGGTGAAACCATCAGACTGGGGGAGACCGGTAACGAAGTCTACAGACAAATAGGACCAAGTCCACTGAGGCACGGGAAGGGGAAGTGGTTTCCCTGCTGGAGCGTGCCAGGGAGATTTGGTTTGGGCACATATGGAGCAGGAGTTGACATAGCGGGTGATGTCCTGCACCAAGGTGGACCACCAGTATTTATTGGAGAGGGATTGGATAGTGCGGGTGATACCTGGGTGTCGAGTGGCGAGGGATGTGTGTGCCCAGGTTCTCAGCAGATCTCTTACCCCTGTTGGAACATTGATGCATTCTGGAGGGCAGGTAGCAGGAGCAGTTTCCCTCTCCAGAACCTGGTGGAAGTCCACATCTACATCCAAAAAATGCAGGGCCAAAGATACCGGAGGAATGATGGATGGGCTGGAGGGTACTTACAGGACTCTCAACCGGCATGGAACCACAAGGTACGGGAAAGCAGGTCTTCCGGCATCATGGACCCCAGGAGGTGATTTTCATCCTCAACCAGGAGATGGTAGGGTTATGACGTTGGAGCCAAGGGAGGCCGAGGATGATTTTGTGTACGGGTGCAGTGTTGATGAGGAATGGAAGGCTTTCCTGGTGCATGGGTACCACAGTGAGGGTGAGTGGTGCTGTGATGTGTGTGATTGTGCCAGATCTCAATGGTCCGGGGCTTGCACCGGAAAAGGAAAGGAGAGGTACGAAGTTATGTTCAGGGAGGAGGCGAGGGCCTGGTTGATGAAATTCTCGTGGCACCAGCCTCCACTAGAGCTGTAGAGACAACACCTGAGGGACAGCCAGCCAGTGAAATGGGAATTAGAAAGGGTTTGGCGGAACACGATGATGAATACTCATGTGGGCCCTCTGCCCTAGTGGACTCTGGGTTGGCACGCACTGGACACCACTTAAGCTGGTGCCCCTCCTGGCCGCAATAGGGACATAACCCCAGCAGTCTCCGGCGACGCCGCTCTGCCTGGGAGAGGTATGTGGCTCCTAACTCCACGGTTTCAGGCTCTGCCTCACTACAGCCAAAGGAGGGAGGCGAGTGGTGAGGTGGCACCGTGGCTCCCGAAGAAGGTTATCCAGACGGATGGCCATCGCGATGAGTGGATAGGTTGTCATCCCGACACGCCAACTCTGTCTGGACCTCATCATGCATTTCTCTCTGGAGGAGAGTGCGGATCGCAGGCTCATTCCATCCACTGGAGGCTGCCACAGTACAAAAGGTGAGGGCATACTTCGCAGCAGTTTGGGCACCCTGCTGGAGTTGGAGAAGTCACTCACCTCCCTCTCTGGCCTCTGGAGGATGGTTGAAGACCGCTCTGAACAGAGCCATGAACCTCTTATAAGAACCCACCTCCTCCTCTCCCCTCTCCCAAACAGCCGTAGCCCACTCCAACGCCCGCCCGGTTAGCAGGGAAATGACAGTGGCAACCTTCGACCTCTCGATGGTGGGGGTTCCCGTCTGATGGGTGAAATAGAGGGAGCACTGGAGTAGGAAGCCACAGCATTTCGATGAAGTACCGTCATACTTCTCTGGAAGGGACAGTAGCGCATCGCTGACCTGGGCAGATGCCTGGTTAGGCTGGGAGACTGGCTCACTGTGATGACCAGTGGTACTAATCAGATGTGTTAAAAATGTTGTTCAATTTGTAGTGTAGGCCTATTAATTGTGCTAATATTATTTGCTAATTATGTTCTGGCCCGCCGGCTATTAGCTCAGAAACAATTGGGCCTGATTTTATGGCTGGTTATTTTATGGCTGGTTATGACATCCACATAAAAGTGTTAAAAACCCACAAAACCTACCATGGTAGTTATTTTATGGCTGGTTCTGACACCTACATACGTGTTTCAAAGCCCACATAACCTACCACACATGGTAAAACATTCCATTACACTATAGCCTACATGTCAAGAGCATGTTTTCAGAAAATAACAAAATATTGACCATATTCAATTATCATTGTAATCGTGCACACATTCATATCAGATATGCACCTACCCCAGTGCTCTGTTGCTGCCGACTGGGATGAATGCAGGAGCAGATTTCAGGAGCAGGACAAGACACCCTCTTTTTGACTGAGAACTGATATAAGGACATGTATGTGATATGCTTATCTTATGTTTTCTTATATGATTATCATCTTGACGGTGTCATAAAGTGTATTTCCTTAGTCCAACCAAGTAAAATGACACAGGTTCTCAGCTCTGTAGATTTTGCTGTGAAGAGACAGAATCACTTGGTCATTTATTTTGGTATTGCCCCCATGTAGATTGTTTCTGGTCACAAGTTCAGAAATATCACAACATTTACTTAAAATGATCCTTACAAATAGCAGTGTTGGGCGATTTGGAAAGCCATAGTCAATCAATCAATAATATAATAATATTGTAGGCAAGGTTTTCATCTTTAGCTCACAATCTGTGGATACTATGCAAATAGAAAGATTCATAATGAATGTATGTAAACATCACAGCACAAATGAAAAATATATGGTACATGGAAACCAAATGAGGGTGGTCTATGGTGATAGTTGGGATGGGCTGAGAGTGGCTGAGGGGCGGGATTAAAGAGTTTATGTTTGGTAATGTATTATTGTTATGTGATTGCTGTATATAAAAGTACTATGCACATCAAATGTGATCCATTTCAGGAAACTAGGCGTATGTCACGGGGCATTACTTCACAGGAGATATGTTTGAATATAAACTTTTGTTTTTAATCAAAATGTGTGTTTTTTTTTGGCAGAAATGCCTTCTCGAACACATGAACTTTCATGTGACTTGACAACAAACTTGTATGCCATCTGTAAATGGCAAAGGGTGCCTACTTTGAGGAATCTCAAATATAGCATACATTTGGATATGTTTAACACTTTTTTGGTTACTACATGATTCCATATGTGTTATTTCATGGTTTTTATGTCTTCACTATTATTCTACAATGTAAAAAAAAAAGTACAAATAAAGAAAAACTCTTGACTGAGTAGGTGTGTCCAAACTTGTGACTGGTACTGTATGTACAGTTTATGTAGCTGAAAAGCTTTAAAAACAAAATAAGATAATGTGTCCTCCGAAGAGGAGGGTGGGGATAAAAAATATGTATAAAAAAATGACACAGGATGATCATTATTCTTTATGACAATGCCATAAAGTGTATTTTCTACAAGTTATTTAAAAATATAATGAGAAAAACACGACTGCAAAGGATTCTAGAAACAAACTTTCAACCGAAAGAAAACTTATTGGCAGGGAAAAAAGTAATTTGAGTAAATGTTGGTTTTGACCCTCTTATGTAGGTGTCATGACCAGCTATAGAATAACGCAATGTATGTCACGACAGGTGTAATTATACGTGTCATGACAGTGTTATCACCATATTATGACACGTTATGTCAGCTTTTATGACATATCATGACATGTTTATTACCATGTCATAACATGTTATGACACTGGGTATCAAGTAAAGTGTTAAATGTTTTTCATCTGAAAGTGTCTTCCGTTTTCAAGTAAATACATTTTCTAGGTCAGCGTTGTAGCAGCCATGATGCAGAGTCAGTAGAAACAGGTTGTGGAACCTGAGATTGCACAGACACACTCTGCTGGAGAACAGTGCATGGGCGGACCAAAACAGGGTCAGGGTTTAATTAAAACTAAATGATGTGACCCACCAACAAGAACCAGGGCTCGTATTTCAGGTCAGTCAGAAGATGAAGAAAAATAAGATCAAAAGACTTGGTAACAGAGACTGAACCCAGTCTGGCCTTTTCTGCTGGTGGTATGTGAGAACTGTCCCCTGGTGTCACCTTCCCAGGATATCCATGTTGTCACTCAGATCTGAGGCCACCTAGATAGAGTAGAGAAGACCAGACCACCTGTCTGTGTGCACTCTACCAAGCCCCCCAACCATAACCTTAACCTTGACCCTAACTGTCACGGCTGTGTGTAGAGACGGACCAAGGCGCGGCGTGCTCCGAGTTCCACATCTTTATTTTGTGAAACTTACAAAAAACTAAAAAACTAAACAAACAACGAACCGTAACATAAGAGGAGGTAACTCAAAACAAGATCCCACAAAAAAAACAGTGGGGAAATGGCTGCCTATATATGATCCCCAATCAGAGACAACGATAATCAGTTGCCTCTGATTGGGAACAATACCAGGCCAACATAGACATAAACCAACCTAGATAACCCACCCTAGTCACACCCTGACCTAACCAACATAGAGAATATAAAAGGCTCTCTGTGGTCAGGGCGTGACCCCCCCATCTAGCGTCGGTGGAGCGGGGCGAAGTACCCACACAGACCACGGGTCCGGCCATGGAGCCGGGTAGAACGACGTGCCCGGACTGGGCTTGGCGCAGAGGAGGGCCCTGGCCATGGAGCTGGGTTGAACGTCGCACCCGGACCGGGCAACGGCGCCGAAGAAGACTCCGGCACAGGATATACTGGACTGGGGACAGGCACTTCAGGGAGAGTGCAAGGAGGAGGCACAGGACGTACTGGGCTGTGGAAGCGCACTGGCGACCTGGTGCGTAGAGCTGGCACAGATGGTGCCGGAACAATGACACACTTCGCACGGTGAGCGCGGGGAGCTAGCACAGGATGTACTGGGCTGTGGAGGCGCACTGTAGACCTGGTGCATAGAACCGGCACAAATTGTACCGGAACAATGACACACTTCGCACGGTGAGCTAGCACAGGACGTACTGGGCTGTGTATGCGCACTGGAGACCTGGACGTACCTGACTGAGAAGGCGCACTTGAGGGAGAGTGTGAGGAGCAGGTACAGGACGTACCGGAACGGTGACACACACTTCAGGGCGAGTGCGTGGAGGAGACACAGGATATACCGGACTGGGGAGGTGCACTGGAGGCCAGATGCGTGAAACTGGTGCAGGTGACACCGGACTGGTGTCACGTTCCTCAGCACGCCTGCAGCGAAATAATTACAATATAGCAATTAAACAGTGGAGTGATAGATGTGCAAAAGATGGGTGTGCAAGTAGGGATACTGGGATGCAAAGGAGCAAAATAAATAAAATAAATAACAGTATGGGGATGATGATGATGGATGGGCTATTTACAGATGGGCTATGTTGCAGTGCAGTGATCTGTGAGCTGCTCTGACAGCTGGTGCATAAAGATAGTGAGGGAGATATGAGTCTCCAGCTTCTGTGATTTTTGCAATTCGTTCCAGTCATTGACAGCAGAGAACTGAATATAACATGATTTGACGTCATTTTGTCTGTGGCCAATGACTTTGAGCCTTCTTGGATGGCTACTTCTAACGTAACTCTATGGCAGCACCCAAGGGGCTAGAATTGTCGGTGATGTAGTGTCCCCATGAGTGACAGAACACTGAGCCAGTCACGGCGCAACTAGAAAACATTACCAACCCCTACGCTCCGTATTATTTCCCGCTGGCGGCCCGACCACCACAGTAAGTATGGAGCTGGGCTGAAACACCTGCATTTTGGAGCTGCCTTACTCAAGAAAGCAAAAAAGAGACCATGTTTGTATGCGACTTCGTTAACTCAAATTCACTTTTTCATTTTTTGCAAACTGATATGTGACACATTTTAATGCCAAAATAACATGCAAAACAGCTAAACAGGTGGGGCTCAAAACAGGTGGGCGCTGCCCCAACTGCCTTGAATGAAGGGTCGCCAGTGGCCAAATGTGAAACCAGTCATGTAAGCAAACAGAAAAGCATATCAACATGACAGGTATTTCTGCCCCTTTCCCACAGTTAAGTATAAAATGATGTGACCTTGTGCATAATATAAATTGTATGGCCTTTTAACTTGCAGTGATGAAACTTGGAGACTCAAGACAATGGGTAGGCTAAGTGATGATGATGATGATGCAAAGCATTGCACAATGACAGTCACACCAAATTGAACCTTTGGGCAGTCTTGAAGGTTGTAGTTATATATCCCGACTTTCTCTGTTTCCTACTATTTCAATCACCTTAGATATTAGCCAATACTATAAATGTCAATGTGGTCATTAAACCCATTGCACTTACAGTGCCTTCAGAAAGTAGTCATGCTCATCAACTTATTCCACAATAGGTTGTGTTACAGCCTGATAATGATAATGATTCTCACCCATTGACACACAATACCATATAATGACAAAGTGAAAACATGTTTTTAGAAGAAAAAAAATTCAATGTATTGAAAATGAAATAGAGACATATCTAATTTACATACAGTACCAGTCAAAAGTTTGGACAAACCAACTCATTCAAGGGTTTTTCTTTATTTTTATGTATTTTTTACAATTTTCTACATTGTAGAATAATAGTGAAGAAATCAATACTATGAAATAACACATACAAAATCATGTAGTAACCTAAAAAGTGTTAAACAAATCAAAATATATTTTATATTTGAGATTCTTCAAAGTAGCCACCCTTTGCCTTGATGACATTTTTGCACACTCTTGGCATTCTCTCAACCAGCTTCATGAGGTAGTCACCTGGAATGCATTTCAATTATTACCATATTGTGGCAAGAACAGCTCAAATAAGCAAAGAGAAACGACGGTCTGTCATTACTTTAAGACATGAAGGTCAGTCAATGCGGAAAATATCAAGAAATTTGAAAGTTTCTTCAAGTGCAGTCGCAAAAACCATCAAGCGATATGATGAAACAGGAATGGAAGACCCAGAGTTACCTCTGCTGCAGAGGATAAGTTCATTGGAGCTAACTGCGCCTCAGATTGCAGCCCAAATAAATGCTTCACAGAGTTCAAGTAACATACACATCAACTGTTCAGAGGAGATTGCGTGAATCAGGTCTTCATGGTCGAATTGCTGCAAAGAAACCACTACTAAAGTACACCAATAAGAAGAATATACTTGCTTGGGCCAAGAAACACGAGCAATGGACATTAGACCGGGGGAAAACTGTCCTTTGGTCTGATGAGTCCATATTTGGGATTTTTGGTTCCAGACACTGTGTCTTCCTGAGACGCAGAGTAGGTGAACGGATGATCTCAGCATGTGTGGTTCCCACCGTGAAGCATGGAGAAGAAGGTGTGATGGTGTGGTGGTGCTCTGCTGGTGACACTGTCAGTGATTTATTTTGAATTCAAGGGACACAACCAGCATACTCTTGTGCTACCACAGCATTCTGCAGCAATATGCCATCCGATCTGGTTTGCGCTGTGGGACTATCATTTGTTTTTCAACAGGACAATGACCCAACATACCTCCAGGCTGTGTAAGGGCTATTTGACCAAGAAGTGGAGTGATGGAGTGCTAGCATTAGATGACCTGGCCTTTACAATCACCCGACATCAACCAAATTGAGATGGTTTGGGATGAGTTGGACCGCAGAGTGAGGGAAAAGCAGCCTACAAGTCTTCAGCATATGTGGGAACTCCTTCAATACTGTTGCAAAAGCATTTCAGGTGAAGCTAGTTGAGAGAATGTCAAAAGCCTGCAAAGCTGTCATCAAGGCAAGGGTGGCTACTTTAAAGAATGTCAAATATAAAATATATTTTGATTCCAGATGTGTTATTTCATAGTTTTGATGTCTTCACTATTATTCTACAATGTAGAAAATAGTAAAAATAAAGAAAAACCCTTGAATGAGCAGGTGTGTCCAAACTTTTGACCGGTACTGTATGTTAATGAGATATTTCTGTATTTCATTTTCAATAAATAAGCAAATATTTCAGAAAACATGTTTCACCTTGTCATTATCGGGTATTGTGTGTAGATGGGTGAAATAAGTACATCTATTTAATCCATTTTGAATTCAGGATGTAACACAACAAAATGTGGAATAAGTCAAGGGCATGAATACTTTCTGAAGGTGCTGTAAAATATCAGAGAACATTTACTTAAAGTGATTTTGTAGTCATTGCTAAAACCGATAGAGTCACTGTGACTCTCTAGTTCCCTCAATCTCAACTATGGACCTCAAAGTCATTGTTCCCCTCTAATCAGGGACTGATTTAGACCTGGGACACCAGGTTGGTGCAATTCATTATCAGGTAGAACAGCAAAACCAGCAGGCTCCGGACCTCATAGGGTAAGAGTTGAATTTTGTTATTTTTTTATTTAACCAGGAAGGGCTAATTGAGATTTGAAATCTCTTTTTCAAGAGCATCCTGACAAAGATAGGCAGCTTCAAGTTATTACACAATTACAGACAGATAACATGAAAAACTACAGGTAATCTAGTAAAAAACATATAATTCACAAGAGTATAACAAAATCATAAAACAGCAAATTTAAAACATTGACAGGTCAGAGAATCTGTCTCGAAATTCTGCATCAATGATTAGAAACTCCAATCGGGACAAATTCTTCCAGATTAAAAACATTATGTAAGGCGTTCGAAGCCGATGGCGCAGAGTACATGAAAGCCATTTTACCAAATTCTGTTAAAAAAACAAACATTCTCAGGATAAAGTCCTGCGAAAGAAGAGAGAACCCGCCACATTTGTAAACAATAAAAATGTTCCCCAAAAAATGGTGGTAAACCCAAAATGGCTTTGTAAATAAAAGTATACCAGTGACTGAGCCTACGATTGACAAGGTGTCAATTGATATCAAACACTGAGTGGATGCATTCATATCTAAAATACCCCCATAGTCTAGTATAGGCATAAAGGTAGCTGACACTAGCCTCCTTCTGGCTTCAAAAGAAAAACAGGCTTTATTCCTAAAATAAAATCTCAACTTCAGTTTAATTTTTTTTGTAAGTTACAATAAATAACAGTATCATCAGCATAAAAGTAAAGTTGCGCCTTTTGCACATTTTTGTCTAAATTATTTATACAAATAGTGGAGAAGAGGGGACCAAGTACAGAGCCCCGGGGCACATCATTACAGACAGACAATTTAACAGACATGAGCCCATCAAATTGAGTGCACTGAGTTCTATCAGACATATCGTTAGCAAACCATGCAACTGCATGCTCCGAAAGACCAACGCTCAATAATCTCTGCCTCAGTATAGCATGATCAACTGTATCAAAGGCATTAGAGAGATCAATAAAAAATGAGACCCAATGCTGTTTTTGTCAAGAGATTCAGTGAAATAATTGAAAACCTTCGTGGCTGCTGTAATTGTGCTATGCTTCTTCCTGAAGCCCGATTGGTAGATTGATAAAATAGAGTTAATAAATAAAAACTCTTTTAGCTGTTCACTCACAAGGGATTTAAGTATTTTCACCAGGGGTGAGAGCTTTGAGATTGGCCTATATGTATTTAAGAGTTGTATCTCCCCCTTTTAAAAGTGGTAGGACAAATGCTTATTTCCAGATCTTTGGAATTTCATTACATTCCAGGATTCAATTGAACAGATATGTAAGTGGTTCAGCTATGAAATGAGCTGACAGATTTAAAAAACAGGGATCAAGAAGATCAGGACCTGCAGGCTTTCTCTGTTCTAAGGATTTCAGGGCTTTATGTACCTCCTGCACTGAGAATGGCAAAAAGTTAAAAGTTTGACCAGCTCTAACCGGTTTATCCACACAGGGTTGTACAGAGACAGAGACTACTCAAACAGCCTACCAGATGATACAAAGTGCTAATTGAAACAATTCAGAATTTCAGTTTTGTCATATACAGCAACAGACTCCTTCAATACCCATGAAGGTAATTCATTAACATTACTGTTACCAGACATAGACTTAGTAGCCTTCCAAAACTTTCTAGGGTCATTCAGGTTATAGGTGATAACAGACATAAAATATTCGGACTTGGCCTTTCTGAGACGAAAAGAACACTTGTTTGGTAGCTGCCTAAAAAGAAGCCAATCAGCATCAGAACATGATTTCCTTGCTTTAGCCCAGGCTAGATTACGTTTTTGAATAATACAAGACAGCTCAGAAGAAAACCATGGATTATCCCGCCCACTAACTTTGAGCCTGCAGAATGGGGCATGTTTGTTTACTATTTGGAAAAAAACATCATGAAATAATTTCCAGGCAGTTGCCACATCAGTGTTAAGCTCAATCTTGCTCCAGTCAAAATAAAAAAAAATCATGAAAGAAAGCCTGCTCAATACAATTTAAAATTTCTCTAACGAATAAAGCATGGGTTTGTTTTAGGAACCTTTCTAACAGCAACAACAGCAACAATAACCCTGTTGTGAGGGGTCCAGATTAGAGTTGTATCAACTTGAACATTTTGAGTAACGAAAATCGGTCTTTTCAGGAAAACATCTGTAGTGGCCTACAAACTATTATGACCACTCTATGGAAAGGGGAGACTCCATTTTTCTCAATAACCACCACAAGTGTCACGAGAATAATCTGAAGGTAACACATATAAACAAACTGAAGTATGGAGGTAGTTGTGTGCCAACATAAAACAAATATTTCCTGAGGTTTCTTATTTGTCCATTTATGGATGTGTTATCCTAAATTGGTCCTAAAATTCATAATCAAAATAACTAAATTATCCATGGTATTTCAATCAATTCCATATGTTAGCTTGGTAACTTCCCAAAATGTTCAGGTTTTCCAGAAATCCTGGTTAGACTTTTCCTAGAAACGGATACAGAAAATCCAAAATCCTTCAATCAGGAGGTCACCGGAATTTTGTAACCAAAATTTACACAGCCTCTGCTCAACAAACTCAAACATGAATCGTTTGGGGGGCTACAGTTCACGAACGATATTGTGCTTATCAACCTCACGGCATTCAAGCAATGCATTCCTCTAAGTCAAGTTGCAGCAACAACTAGACTTAATTTTAAATGTACCAACAAATAATCGTATTTGTATGCCTAGCAATCAACACATGTACATTGTACAACACATGCACGCTTTTACAAGTCTCAGTCACAAACGACAGCTCCAATAAGCACCTTACAGTGAACAATATGTGAACCAGAGGCTTGTAGAATTATGACTATTTTAAGTTTTCAGTTCATCGTTCGCTGGTAGGGGGCCCTGCGTGCGCTGGTCATTACTGAGTCAAATGTGGAAAAACACCTAACTTCCCATCACTATTGGAGACCACTGACCGAAGGCATCTAAACTGGAACAACCATTTCAGTAACGTGTGCAATAAGTCAAGTAACATATTGGATTAGTTTAGTAATTTATATTAATGAATTAATGAATCAATCAATGACCATGCACAAACATAGATACGGAAATAAACAATTCTAAAAATCCACCTGCTATAGAGCATGATGGGAAATATGATACTTTTGTTCAAAGTTATATATATATATGAGTTTCAGGACTCTTTATTATGGTAAAACTAGGCCCTCAAAATAAGGACTTATGAAATATGTATGGTATTGTGTAATAAAAAAAAGTAAAAATCAAGTTTTTTTAAAATTAGATGATATTTGAATGAGACCAGATCAAAGTATGATGATCAAAGTATGAACAATAACTGTTGCTTCTATGACTGGTCCCCTCACCAATGTCAAATAACTTGGATTCATTATTAAGGGAACATCGTGACATATTCTCTTATCTAATTGAAATAAACACTGTCTTGTAACCAACATCAGAGAAGGCATGTTTGCAGAGGGGCGTGGTTTATACAGCAAGATAACTACTCCGCTGGTGCTAAAATTTTACTGTAGGGTGTCAAAGAATATATTTAAAAGTTTACCCTATTCATCTACAGTGCCATGCGAAAGTATTCGGCCCCCTTGAACTTTGTGACCTTTTGCCACATTTCAGGCTTCAAACATAAAGACATAAAACTGTATTTTTTTGTGAAGAATCAACAACAACAACACAATCATGAAGTGGAACGACATTTATTGGATATTTCAAACTTTTTTAACAAATCAAAAACGGAAAAATTGGGCGTGCAAAATTATTCAGCCCCCTTAAGTTAATACTTTGTAGCGCCACCTTTTGCTGCGATTACAGCTGTAAGTCGCTTGGGGTATGTCTCTATCAGTTTTGCACATCGAGAGACTGACATTTTTTCCCATTCCTCCTTGCAAAACAGCTCGAGCTCAGTGAGGTTGGATGGAGAGCATTTGTGAACAACAGTTTTCAGTTCTTTCCACAGATTCTCGATTGGATTCAGGTCTGGACTTTGACTTGGCCATTCTAACACCTGGATATGTTTATTTTTGAACCATTCCATTGTAGTATTTGCTTTATGTTTTGGATCATTGTCTTGTTGGAAGACAAATCTCCGTCCCAGTCTCAGGTCTTTTGCAGACTCCATCAGGTTTTCTTCCAGAATGGTCCTGTATTTGGCTCCATCCATCTTCCCATCAATTTTAACCATCTTCTCTGTCCCTGCTGAAGAAAAGCAGGCCCAAACCATGATGCTGCCACCACCATGTTTGACAGTGGGGATGGTGTGTTCAGGGTGATGAGCTGTGTTGCTTTTACGCCAAACATAACGTTTTGCATTGTTGCCAAAAAGTTCAATTTTGGTTTCATCTGACCAGAGCACCTTCTTCCACATGTTTGGTGTGTCTCACAGGTGGCTTGTGGCAAACTTTAAACAACACTTTTTATGGATATCTTTAAGAAATGGCTTTCTTCTTGCCACTCTTCCATAAAGGCCAGATTTGTGCAATATACGACTGATTGTTGTCCTCTGGACAGAGTCTCCCACCTCAGCTGTAGATCTCTGCAGTTCATCCAGAGTGATCATGGGCCTCTTGGCTGCATCTCTGATCAGTCTTCTCCTTGTATGAGCTGAAAGTTTAGAGGGACGGCCAGGTCTTGGTAGATTTGCAGTGGTCTGATACTCCTTCCATTTCAATATTATCGCTTGCACAGTGCTCCTTGGGATGTTTAAAGCTTGGGAAATCTTTTTGTATGCAAATCCGGCTTTAAACTTCTTCACAACAGTATCTCGGACCTGCCTGGTGTGTTCCTTGTTCTTCATGATGCTCTCTGCGCTTTTGACGGACCTCTGAGACTATCACAGTGCAGGTGCATTTATACGGAGACTTGATTACACACAGGTGGATTGTATTTATCATCATTAGTCATTTAGGTCAACATTGGATCATTCAGAGATCCTCACTGAACTTCTGGAGAGAGTTTGCTGCACTGAAAGTAAAGGGGCTGAATAATTTTGCACGCCCAATTTTTCAGTTTTTGATTTGTTAAAAAAGTTTGAAATATCCAATAAATGTCGTTCCACTTCATGATTGTGACCCACTTGTTGTTGATTCTTCACAAAAAAATACAGTTTTATATCTTTATGTTTGAAGCCTGAAATGTGGCAAAAGGTCACAAAGTTCAAGGGGGCCGAATACTTTCGCAAGGCACTGTATCACATCTACTTATACAGTCTCTTTCCCATTTCATCTGTGTCTGGTGTCAGCTAGTTACTGGCTAGGTCTTCAGCCAGCATGGAACAATAGGGGGGAAAGGTTCATTGAAAACTCTGATGCAGTTATCAAGTTAAAACATCTGTCAGTGTTGCTTTGAATCGCATCACAAGAGACGTGACAAACAGGAGATGTATACAAATAGATTGATATCACTGATGAAATGTCAATGTTGTTTGAGTTGCTTTGGGTATCACCACATTAGCTTGAGATGATTTTACTGCAATACTGCATCCAAGTTGCTTGACATAGGCGTTTCAAAGAGCTGCCAGTCAAGGCGAGCTCATGAATATTAGCTCCCTGTCCACTCAGTCTGTCTTTTAATTCTTTCTGGTAGTTAGCCAGGAGAGAAAATGTACTTTTCAGCATGGCTGTTCAGGACCATTAACACTGTTCCGGTGTGTATATGGGTCCACAGACTCCACACTATCCGTCGTGATTCATAAAAATAAAATAAAAATTACTCTGGAGAATTTGCTGTGTCTATTCATGTACTATTGTATTCATGTACTATTCATGTACTATTGCAACCCTATTGTTGTTCTTTGAAGATAAGTCACTTTCATTAGTGACTTCATTAGGTAAAATCACATTAGGCTGGGTAATAAACTGATGTTTGGCTACATCCCAAATGGCACCCTATTCCCTACGCAGTGTGCTACTTTTCATCAGAGCAAAAAAGTTATGCACTTTATAGGGATTAGGGCGCCATTTGGTGATGCAACCCTATTGTTGTGTAAGGGTGGCCTTTGTTAATCTAGCCGTTCAGACAGCACTCCTAAATTCAACAGAAATAGACACAAATTCCCTGTGGAAGAGCAAAACATACACATTAGACTCCAGCCTCTCCTGGCTTCTCCTGTTTCTCTCTACAGAGATAAGATAGAATATCGGTTAGACTGGTGTTATGTAGTCATAGCCAACAGCCACAGCTCTCTAACTTGTCTAAGCCACAGCTCTTATCTAACTTGCAGACGAAATGGTTGGGTTGGACTCTCCCTCCTGGTTGAAGGCAATAAAAGCTTTGGTAGCTCACCAACACTTCTGGCTCATTACAAAAAAGGTATAGTTACAATGAAATGGTAACCATGGCAAAACCTATTTCCACCCATGCACAAACACAAACCACGCACATACGCGTGATCAGTCTGAAAGAGTTATGATGGCCAGCAATCTGTTCCAAGAATACTGTTCTGTTGTTTCTCGTTCTTGACCTTTTCCACACAAATATCCTGCTAGAATCCACCCAGGAAGGCACCAGACCTGGGTTCAAACACTATTCAAAATCATTCCAAACACTTTATATGTGCTTCATTGAGCTTGCCTGGCTTAATGGATGAATATAAGATTTTTTTTTTTAAAAACTGCAACAGCCTGGCATTCCAGGCAGGATAGAACAAACTCTGAAAGAATTTGAAAGGTTTCGAATACTAGTTGAACCCAGCTCAACGCACAAAGATGACTCAGATCCATCAGTTAAATTGAACATGTTTACCTGCACACTCCTATAAACATGTACTGTTTGTTGATGCCACCTATGAGAAGGGAAATAGTTTACAGCTCTCAAAAGTGGGACAAGAAAAAGCTGAGATGATCTTTCTGATGAGGCGTATCCACTACTGGAACACATGGATGGGTGGGTGGAGGACATATACATACAAACATACTATATCTAAACAACATGACATTAGAAAACAACACTTAGAATTTGCTGTTTTGCAATATCAAATAGATGCTTTGTAAATGCCCCCAAAAACGTTTTCTAGGGAAGACAGTAGATTGTATATTAAATTAAACAAGTTGTATGCATTTCATGTAATTACATGGGACAGAGTCAGGTGATACATCTGTTTTATTTCGTTTGTCAAACCATGACACATGATGATCCATAGTGTAGTCTGTGTATGAGCGATGAGAAATACATAATACCTAAGTGCTTTGGGTTCCGCATACGTTGTTAGCCGGTTTTGTAATTTTATCAGTAACTTACTGTATTAATCAACAGTATAATACTGTATAAACTCAATACAGTAGATTATCATCGATTGCACCGTAAAATACCATACATTTGTGTTACAGCACACTGTAAGACCTTCCTGTAATTTCAACAGTAAAACACTGTATAACGCACAGTAAAATGCTGAAAAATGTTTTACAGTATTAATTATGACGCATTGTAGAACATGTTGTGGGTGGGAGAGTCTCTAGCTCCTTAACATATGTTAAGGTATGCCTTGTAAGAGGCTATACTGTATTTGTTTCACCCGTGAGTGAGAAAGCTGTACCCCCACAGAATGCGTTAATATACTGTATTTTAGGAATTCTACAACCCTTGTCCTGAAACTCTACAGTACCTTACTAGCTAATTGCTGCCCATTAATTAACTGTAATTCAGAACACAGTACCAATACGGCATCTTTGGAGCACCAACAACCTTCTGAACACCAGTGGGTGTGTGGTATTGTTGTTTCTCACTCAATAACATTTTGAGGCATGTCTTGTAAGAGCCTACATTTGTTGCACCTGCCAGTGAGAGTGATGTACCAATTTAAGTGATATGAAGTAGAGGTTCCATAACAATTAAATGTACGTAGGGGACAGATCGGTGTGGAAGCAAGTCTCAAACCTTTAATGGTTGAGTGGCTAGCCATGTCATTTGATTTTCCCTGTAGTCACTGTCAGTTTAGAAGCCTTTGTTAAGGCTTCAAAATTGGAAGTTATTTAAAAACACCAAATATCAGTTAGTATGCTGTAATATATCATTCAATATTCACTATTAGCAATTGCTGAATTTCTTTTCAATATAATTCCACAATAAAGTACTGTTTTTCTGTTTTGCTATACATTTACTGCATCATACATTAACTTATGGTGCTTTGTGGAGAAATATTGTGGGAGGAAAGAATCGCTGGCTCATTGACATATTTTAAGTTCCTATATTTGCTGCACCCATTAGAGTCCTGTACCAATTGAAGTTATATTTGTTAGTAATTCCATAACAATTAAATGCATATAGGAAAGAGATTGGAGTGGTTGTGGGTCTTAAACTTTTAAATTGTTGAATATTTAACCATGTCCATTTGCTCTGTTTTTATCTTTAATCACAGCCAGTTTGGAAGCCTTTGTTTAAGCCTCTAGAAGTGTACGCGATCTAAAACACCTGGTATTCATTAATACGCTGTAATATGCACTTTTACTGTATTGTACTGTTTCATTGCTCTGGCATCAAATTACTGTGAATATCTCAGTATTGTATTAGCACTATCCAGAGATAGTTAGGTATATCTTGTTGTAATTACAATTATTTTGAAGACCAATGTGTCCTTAACTACAACAGCCTGGGTTGAATGCACTGACTGAATAATGGCGCCGGAGGGGATGACTGCTGTTTTACAGGTTTCTAACCAACTGTGCTATTTTGTGTGTTTTTTTTTTGCATTGTTTATAACTTATTTTATACATAATGTTGCTGCTACTGTCTCTTATGACCGAAAAGAGCTTCTGAATATCAGAACAGTGGTTATTCACCTCGAACTGGTCAAAGATGTTTTCTTTAATGAGTCCGACGGAAAGGATATACTGCTTCTCCGAGACCAGGCCCAAATCAAAGTCATTCGCGTGAAGAAAAGACGTCAATACAAGGGGGCGGAGATCGGGGTGCCATGTGAGAATTCGTTGGCGAGTGGGTAACCCGCTTCTACCATCCGTTCTATTGGCCAAGGTGCAATGACTATCTTGTGTTTCACGAGTCGTGGCTGAATAAGATAATATTCAGATAATATACCGTTGGCTGGGTTTTCCGTGCATCGGCAGGAAAGAACAGCTACATCTGGTAAGACGAGGGGTGGGGGTATGTGTCTATTTGTCAATAACAGCTGGTGCGCGATGTCTAATATTAAGGAAATCTCAAGGTTTTGCTTGCCTGAGGTAGAGTACTGCATGATAAGCTGTAAACCACATGATCTAACAAGAGAGAATTAATCTATGTTTTTCATAGCTGTCTATTTACCACCACAAGACCGAACTCAATGAGCTGTATAAAGCCAAAAGCAAACAAGAAAATGCTCATCCAGAAGCGGCACTCGTAGTGTCCGGGGACTTAAAGACAGGCAAACTTAAATCCATTTTACCTCATTTCTAACAGCATGTCACATGCAACCAGAGAAAAACAACTCTAGACCACCTTTACTTCACACACAGAGACACATACAAAGCTCTCCCTCACCCTCCATTTGGCAAATCTGACCACAATTTTCTCCCCGATTCTTGCTTACAAGTAAAAACTATAGCAGGAAGTACCAGTGACTCACTCAATACGGACATGGTCAGATGACGCGGATGCTACGCTATAGGACTATTTTGCTAGCACAGACTGGAAAATGTTTCGGGATTCATCTAATGGCATACCATCTCAATCACCGGCTTCATCAATAAGAGCATCGATGACGTCGTCTCCACAGTGACTGTATGTACATATCCCAACCAGAAGCCATGGATTATGCATCGAGCTAATGTCTAGAGCTGCCGCTTTCATGGAGCGGGACACAAATCCAGGCGCTTATAAGAATCCTTCTATTCCCTCAGACGCACCATCAAACAAGCAAAGCATCAATCCTACTACATTGGCCCTGACGCTCGTCAGATGTGGCAGGGCTTGCAAACTATTACGGACTACAAAGGGAAACCCAGCTGCGAGCTGTCCAGTGACGCGAGCCTACCAGATGAACTAAATGCCTCGGGCGGCAGGGTAGCCTAGTGGTAGAGTGTTGGGCTAGTAACCGAAAGGTTACAAGTTTGAATCCCCGAGCTGACAAGGTACAAATCTGTAATTCTGCCCCTGAACAAGGCAGTTAACCCACTGTTCCTATGCTGTCATTGAAAATAAGAATTTGTTCTTAACTGAATTGCTTAGTTAAAATAAGGTGAAATAAAAAAATAAATGCTTACTTTGAGGCAAGCAACACTGAAGCATGCATGAGAGCACCAGCTGTTCTGGATGACTGTGTGACTAGGCTCTTCATAACCGATATGAGCAAGACCTTTAAACAGGTCAATATTCACAAGACCTCTGAGCCAGACAGATGACCGAGACTTGTACTGCAGGCATGCACAGAGAAACTGGCAAGTGCCTTCACTGACATTTTCAACCTCTCCCAGACCGAGTCTATAATACCTACATGTTTCAGGCAAACCACCATAGTCCCTGTGCCCAAAAAAGCGAAGGTAACCTGCCTAAATGACTACCTCCCCATAGCACTCACATCGGTAGCCATGAAGTGCTTTGAAAGGCTGGGCATGGCTCACATCAACACCATTAACCCAGACATCTTAGACCCACTACAATTCACATACCACCCCAAAAGATCCACAGATAACGCAATATCAGTCGCACTCCACACTGCCCTTTCCCACCTGGACAAAAAAAAACATCTATGTGAGAATGCTGTTCATTGATTACAGCTCAGCGTTCAACACCAAAGTGCGCAAAAAGATCATCACTAAGCTAAGGAACCTGGGACTAAATACCTCCCTCTGCAATTGGATCAATGACTTCCTGATGGGCCACCCCCAGGTGGTAAGTGTCAGCAACAGCACATCTGCCACACTGTCCCCTCCTGTACTCCCTGTTCACCCATGACTGCGTGGCCAAGCACGGTAACGATGAGACAGCCTATAGGGAGGAGGTCAGAGACCTGGCAGTGTGGTGCCAGGAAAACAACCTCTCCCTCAATGTGAGCAAGATAAAGGAGCTGATCGTCAGTTACAGGAAAAGGAGGGCCGAAAACGCCCCCATTACCATCGACAGGGCTGTAGTGGAGCGGATCAAGAATTTTAAGTTCTTTCTGTCCACATCACCAACAAAATATCATGGTCCAATCACACCGAGACAGTCCTGAAGAGGGCACGCCAACACCAACGGTAGACTGGCCGTCGGGAGCACCGGGACATTTTCCGGTGCCCTGAGGGTTGTTTTGGCCTACCGGGAATAGTCAACTTGACCAGTGATAATATTGCAAGCAGGAATGAGTTGACGGAGAATCCACGCATCAGGCACGACTCTCACTCTCTCGCTGCAGTGTCCCCGCGCGATGGTGCGGCGCCAAAAATGACAGAAATCAGGTGTCTCCGCGACGCACATAGCAACCATCTATCTGCTTCGCACAGCAAAATGGATGGTCAGAAAAGGGAAGGTGGAGCAGAGAGGGAGAGAATAAAAAAGAGGAAGGCCCTTGCCACAGATGCAGCTAAATGCTGCAAAATAAGTGACATGTTCGTCAGTAAGGGACCAGGTCAGTCAAAAACACTAGCTAAAACACCCACACGACACCCAGCATGGCTAGCTAAGTAGCCTAGCTAATAATAGTGACACAACAGCCGGTAGGCTAAACAGTTTGCACGTCTTACGTCTTCGTGGAGGAATTATATCATAGCAATGAGTGCAACATAGCGATCATAATATGACATTGAAGGCAACTAGTAAAAAATAGTAAACCTAGACTATGGACATGCCAGCATTCGGTCATGACTCATGCCACATCAGCTAAGGAAAGTGCACATACACTGTACAGCGAAACAGGCTACAGTAACTTAACCATAATAAATCCATGAACGTAACACAGCCTGTGTGACACAACACAGACAATGACAAAGTCCATTAGAGCCATAAGTACCAGCATTACAAGTTACTACAATAATATACAGCTCTGGGAAAAATTAAGAGGCCACTCCAAATTAAGAGACCGCTCTTAATTTTTTCCAGAGCTGTATTACACTAATGATCGTGTCTATGATAATAGAGTATTTTCTTTGCAAAGGTGGAGAAGGAAGCAGCAGCACTAGGGCTTCAGGTGCTCCTGCAGAACTGGAGATGGTGGTCAGTTCAGAGTCAGACTCCGAGCAGGAACCTTCAGGTACAACTAAAGAGCACAAACTCTAAACATGTAGGCTATGATTTCAGATTAATATGTGCTTTATTTATGAGATTATAAGTAGGACTGTAATCGGGGGGCATACAATCGATGACTGCACAAGTAATACAAGTTTAAATTGAGGTTATTTACAATGTTAATCTCATTCTGCAGAGCAGCCAGATGTGCAGAGAGAGAGAGAGAGATTCAGAGCCCAGTACAGGGAAATAGAAAGGGACAGTGAAAGCACTGAAAATCCATTTGATTATTTTGCCCGTCCTCAGTCCAAGGATTTTGACTTATTTTTTCAGTATCACCCAAAACAAACCCCTCAATGAGTCATTCCCAATGTATTCCACTCCAAAGATAGCACAAACAGAAAATGGATGTAATAACAGTAGCGAGGTAATAAAAGTAGCAAGGCTACATACATACACAGGTTAGTCAGGCTGATTGAGGTAGTATGTACATGTAGATATGGTTAAGGTGACTATACATATATGATGAACAGAGAGTAGCAGTAGCGTAAAAGAGGGGTTGGGGGGGACACACACACACATTGCAAATAGTCCGGGTAACCATTTGATTACTGTTGAGAAGCCTTTTTGTCCTAGACTTGGCACTCCGGTACCGCTTTCCATGTGGAATTAGAGAGAACAGTCTATGACTGAGGTGGCTGGGGTCTTTGACAATTATTAGGGCCTTCCTCTGACACCGCCTGGTGTAGAGGTCCTGGATGGCAGGCAGCTTAGCCCCAGTGATGTACTGGGGCCATTCGCACTACCCTCTGTAGTGCCTTGCGGTCGGAAGCCGAGCAATTGCCGTACCAGGATGCTCTCGATGTTGCAGCTGTAGAACCTTTTGAGGATCTCAGGACCCATGCCAAATATTTTTCATTTCCTGAGGGGGAATAGGCTTTTTCGTGCCCTCTTCACGACTGTCTTGGTGTGTTTGGACCATTCTAGTTTGTTGTTGATGTGGACATCAAGGAACTTGAAGCTCTCAACCTGCTCCACTACAGCTCCGTCGATGAGAATGGGGGCGTGCTCTGTCTTCCTTTTCCTGTAGTCCACAATCATCTCCTTAGTCTTGGTTACGTTGAGGGATAGGTTGTTATTCTGGCACCACCCGGCCAGGTCTCTGACCTCCTCCCTATCGGCTGTCTCGTCATTGTCAGTGATCAGGCCTACCACTGTTGTGTCGTCTGCAAACTTAATGCTGGTGTTGCCTGGCCATGCAGTCGTGGGTGAACAGGGAGTACATGAGGGGACTGAGCACGCACCCCTGGGGAGCTCCAGTGTTGAGGATCAGCATGGCAGATGTGTTGCTACCTACCCTCATCACCTGGAGGAGGTCTGTCAAGAAGTCCAGGATCCAGTTGCAGAGGGAGGTGTTTAGTCCCAGGATCCTTAGCCTAGTGATGAACTTTGAGGGTACTATGGTGATGAACGCTGAGCTGTAGTCAATGAATAGCATTATCACATAAGTGTTCCTTTTGTCCAGGTGGGAAAGGGCAGTGTAGAGTGCAATAGAGATTGCATCATCTGTGGATCTGTTTGGGCGGTATGCAAATTGGAGTGTGTCTAGGGTTTCTGGGATAATGGTGGTGATGTGAGCCATGCCTAGCCTTTCAAAGCACTTCATGGCTACGGACGTGAGTGGTATGGGTCTGTAGTCATTTAGGAAGGTTGCCTTGGTGTTCTTGGGCACAGGGACTATAGTGGTCTGCTTGAAACATGTTGGTATTACAGAATTAATCAGGGACATGCTGAAAATGTCAGTGAAGACACCTGCCAGTTGGTCAGCACATGCCCGGAGCACACGTCCTGGTTATACGCCTGGCCATGCAGCCTTGTGTTTGATGACCTGTTTAATAGTCTTACTCACGTCGACTATGGAGAGAGTGATCACACAGTCGTCCGGAACAGCTGGTGCTCTCATGGATGCCTTAGTGTTGCTTTCCTCGACACAAGCATAGAAGTGATTTAGCTCGTCTGGTAGGCTCGTGTCACTGGGCAGCTCGCGGCTGTGCTTCCCTTTGAAGTCTGTAATAGTTTGCAAGCCCTGCCACATAAGACGAGCGATGGAGCTGGTGTAGTATGATTCAATTAAGATTGTATTGAAGCTTTGCCTGTTTGATGGTTCGTCGCAGGGCATAGCAGGATTTCTTGTAAGCTTCCGGGTTAGAGTCCCACATCTTGAAATCGGAAGCTCTACCCTATAGCTCAGTGCGAGTGTTGCCTGTAATCCATGGCTTCTGGTTGGGGTATGTACGTACAGTCACATATGGTGTTACTCACATGTAATCAACCTTGTTCTAACTGACACCACTGGGGTTGTTGTGGCAAGTGAATCCCTTTTCTCACTACTGAATAACATTGTAGTGTTCGTTCGAGATTCCTACAAGCGCATGAAGCTATGGGAGGAAACCAGTGAGGACAGGAGACACAGACGGCTTGATGTAATTGATGAAACACGCTGGTGGGCCAAAGACAAGGCCTTGAGGAAAGTATTTGGAAGCTTTGCAAAGCCTGACCATGCACTTTACACGGATGTGGTCATCACTATGGAAATAATGGAATATAATGTAACAATAAAACCTGCAAGGCCCAAGGGTACAAGGATGCTCTCCCGAAGTATGAAACCATACTTACAGCTGAGGTTTTTCTCAGGATTTTTGAGCAGACGTCCCCTCTCTCTAAATACTTGCAAACAAGTGGCTTGGATATTGTAACAGCACAGCACTTGGTTACGGGAATGGAGGATAACCTGAGAAAGTGTGACAAGACTTTGAGGGTGTGAAGAGGGCAGCAGACGACTTTGTTGAGTGGGCCAATGGCATCCTGGAGGAGTAGCAGGACTGTGATGCTGAAGCGCAGACTGCTCTCCCAGAGAAGAGAACAAAAAAAGAAGAGAAAGCCAGGTGAGTTGGCAGAAGATGAGCCCATTACTAATGCAGACATGGATTACAAAAACAAGATCTACAATGTGGTATTGGACACTGTTGTTGAAAGTATTCACCTCCGTTAATGCAGCAAATGCAGGGCTGCATGAATCTGAAGCATTTTCTCAGGTCAGAGAAAAGGGCCTTCCAAAGACAGCCATGAAGGAGCTCAGCAAATGCTTATTGGAATTTGATGAACATGCCACTGTTGAGTCATTGTAGGCTGAACTGATCAACCTTGCACAACAGTGGGAAAGACTGAAACAGTCAGCATTGGAGGAGGACAACACCAGAGCCACCTCCGCCAGTGATGAATAAGGAGAAGGCTTTGAGGATCCTAATCAAAGTGTGGAGTTGGTGAGCAGAAGTTGTTGCCTGATATGCTGCTATCTTCTCCTGTCTCAGTACAATCTGCTCACGGACGCATATCACATCATTGGTTTGGGCTACAAGTTCCTCCTCGACCTATCCATCACTCAGGTGGCTTGTGAGACGACATTCTCCACCCTGAAATTTGTGAAGAACCGCCTAAGAACCTCCCTCACTCAAGAGAACCTTTTGATGGCAACAGAGAAGGAGACTCTTATGGGACTTGACAAAGATGACATCATTGACAAGGTGGCAGAGAGCAGTGAGTTACTGTGCCGCCTACTGGTTTACTAGTGGTAATTTCTCACTGGTTACTCTGAAGTAGCTGTGATATGACACTTCCTTAACAGGCTGACAAGGGTGAAAGGAGATGTGCTGTGAGTTAAAGCTTTTGTATTGAGGCATGTTTTTGGACTTTCGTATTATACTTGCAGTTATGTTATGTAGCTAATGTTCAATTTCATTGACTCAGTGTATAGATGTGTCCATAAAGCAAACAACACAAAAATAAACACCAGTGAGTGAACATTGTAGTCTACATTTTTTTGTAGAAGAGTGCTTTTCCCGACTTTTGTATTATACTTACTTACATTGTTGTAGCTTATGTTCAAGTTTAGTGAATGTGTGTGTGTGAAGGTTTTTGCTACTTTTGATATGCTTGATGCTTGAATATAATCATTTGAACATTTGAGCTAACTCTGTATATCTCATTCTCTTTTTAAAAAGTGTAGGCTAATTGTTTTGTGTGTCTAGCCTTGTACATTTGTATGTGCTATGATTGGTGTATTCCTAGTGAGTTTTTGAGGGTGCACCCATAGCCATTGCTTACCTTGAAAACTCAGTGTTCAGATAGGCTACTTGTTGGTCAGTCCCAAATGTTTGTATTTTGTAATGTGGATAACTTTCTTCCCAGATGAACACAGTGGCCACATTTATAACTAGTTTGGTACCCGTTACATAAAAAAATAGGGTTAGCCTACAAAATGAGCGGTCTGGTGGTTTGCGTGAACAGGGTGGCTTGGGATGGAGTCAAATTCCCGGCCTGAATTATTGTTTCAGTCCGCCCCTGGCCAACACCTTTTCCCCCTCAGGAGACTGAAAAGATTTGGCATTGGTCCCCAGATCCTCAAAAAGTTCTACAGCTGCACCATTGAGAGCATCCTGACCGGTTGCATCCTCGCCTGGTATGGCAACTGCTCCGACCATAAAGGGCGGCGTAGCCTAGTGGTTAGAGCGTCGGACTAGTAACTGAAAGGTTTCAATATTGAATCCCCGAGCTGTCGTTCTGCCCCTGAACAAGGCAGTTAACCCACTGTTCCTAGGCCGTCACTGAAAATAAGAATTTGTTCTTAACTGACTTGCCTAGTTAAATAAAGGTCAAATACAAAAATACAGAGGGTAGAGTACATCACTGGGGCCAAGCTTCCTGACCTCCAAGACCTATATACTAGGCGGTGTCAGAGAAAAATTGTCAAAGACTCCAGTCACCCAAGTCATAGACTGTTCTTTCTGCTACTACATGGCAAGCGGTACCGGAGCGCCAAGTCTAGGTCCAAAAGGCTCCTTAAAAGCTTCTACCCCCAAGCCATAAGACTGCTGAACAATTAATCAATTGGCCACACGGACTGTTTTTACACTGCTGCTACTCGCTGTTTATTATCTATGCATAGTCACTTTACCCCTACATGTACAAATGACCTCGACTAACCTGTACCTCCGCACATTCTGGTACCCTCTGTATATAACCTCGTTATTGTTATTTTATTGTGTCACTTTTTATTACATTTTTTACTTGAGTTGATTTAGTAAATATTTTTAAAACTCAATTTCTTGAACTGCATTGTTGTTTAAGGGCTTGTAAGTAAGCATTTCACGATAAATTCGACACGTGACAAATAACATCTGATTTGATTTGACTGTAACTTGCTAAGGACAAGAGCACACGCTAAATGACCAAAATGTAAATATCAAAATGAGAACTTGCAAAGAACACTGCGTAATATGTCGCTGCATGGGTAATTCCAGTAATATACTGTAAATTAGATTACAGTAACATTTTTGGTAGCGTAAAATGCATTACCGTAAAATAGATTACAGTAGCTGTATTGTAAAATTAATTACAGTAAATTATTGGCCACTTTCTTCCAGTAAGTTACTGTAATCCATTATACTGTAATGTATTTTACTCTACCAAAAAGGTAGAAAATAAGACAATATGTAGTTGATCAGAGAATGGCAGATAAGACACCACATATTATTACTTAAAAAATGTAAATTAATTTGGGCAAAAACAAAGAAAATTATAATGTTTATACAACAACTGACAGTAGTCAGTAGTAACACTGAGTATGTTTGTGGGCCATGCAGAGGCCTGACATAAAGTATGCATCCCAAATGACACCCTATTCCCTAAAGGGCTGCAGGTAGCCTAGCAGTTAAGAGCATTCAGGTCGCTGATTCAGGTCGCTGAAGGCACTTAACCCTAATTGCTCCTGTAAGTCGGACTGGATAAGATTGTCTGTTTAATGATGTATAGGCTCCTGGCCAAAAGTAGTACAGTACATAGGCAATAGGGCAGGGCTCTCCAACTCTGTTCCTGGAGAGCCACCCTCCTGTTTGTTTGTTTCTCCAACTAACCTGATTCAGTTTATCAGCCAGCTAATTATTATAATCAGGTGTACTAGATTAGTGTTAGAGCAAAAACTTACAGGATGGTAGCTCCCCAGGAACAGAGTTGGAGAGCCCTGTAATTGGGTGTCAAGATAACAGCATTAAGACCAGAGCAACAGTTTGAAACGTGATCCAGGACAGTTCAGTGTTTGGGAACCACACTGATGGACTTAAGATCACACAAAGCCCAGTGTTTCTCACAGAGAACAGTAAAATAAAATATAGGCTCTTACAAATAATATATGTTTATCCAGTGAGGGGCTTGATTGTTCACTCATCTTCTTTGCGTTGAAAAAAAAAAGACAGAGTAGAACAAAGTAATCTCTAAAGGTAAATAATTGTAATACATCGTAAAAGGTGGGAAGGAAGGAAGTTGAGCATCTCTGCTTCCTGATACAGTAGAACAGAATACGTATGCACATTATTTGCTACCCCGGCGTCAACCATCCTATAATGACGAAGCCCAGATAAAGAGGGCACCGCAGCCATTACGAGATATGAAAATAAATAACAGTTTACGAACAGTAACAGCAGTTTCTGCGATGCGTATGTAGTGACGGAATATATTCAAGTATACTGTATGAGCAGAGGTATGCACTTCTTCCTCCTCCAAAGATATTCTCGGTCCATTTTTTCATAATACTGTATTGAGTCAGCAGTTTTAAGTTCCTCGGTGTCCACATCACTTGTCATGGACCAACAACACCACCCCTCTTGTCAGCGTCTGTAATTCCTAAGGCGACTGAAGAAATTTGGCATGTCACCCCGGGTCCTCTCCAAATACTACCGATGCACCATCGAGAGTGCCCTGACTGGTTGCATTACGGCCTGGTACAGGAATCGCTCCATTCACGCCCACAAGGCCCTCCAGCGAGTGGTGAAGACGGCCCACCACATCACTGGGACCGTGCTCCGACCCATCTAGGACATCTACTCGAAACGGTGCCTGAGGAAAGCTCCAAGCATCATCAAGGACCTCGCACACAAGTTGTTTACTCCCTTACCGTCAGGCAGACGGTATCGGAGCATGAGGTCTGATACCAACAGGCTCAGTGACAATTTGTATCTACCAGCCATCAGACTACTGAACACTTGAACTTGACTGACCACCTTCTCTGATTCTCGTTACCTTGGCACACCTTAGCGCGCGCACACACACACACAGGCACACACACACACATGCACACACACACATGCAGACACACACACGCACACACACATAACAGATGCTGCTTCCAGACATATTGTGATTGCTAAATACTGCACAATTTAAACACTTGCCCCCAAATCCCCTCTTGCCCAAAACCCACAGATAAATACTGGACTATAAATTGTGCCTTCCTGTATTATAGTTATACACAAAAATATTCTATTCAACTGAGCCATTTACTTTATGTTCATATTCTTATCATTTATTATTTCTTATTGTTGTTGCATTGTCGAGAAAGAACTTGCAAGTAAGCATTTAGTTGGACGGTGTATACCATGTTTATCCCATACATATGACTAATAAAACTTCAAACTATTGTCACACAGCAAATCATAAAATAGAACAGAATAACTCTGCGTTCAACAGAGTTCAAGTTCCATTTGTTCTAGAGTATTCTAGAGTGTTGTGTATCTCTCCAATGAAGTCCAGTGAAGATGCCATCTACCACAGTTATCTTCCGTCAGAGATATAGGAACGCTTCAGAACCCTTCACCAGCCTTCTGTCCTGACAACAGTATGCCTCAGCCAGCGGTGAAGGTTAGTTTGAGGGGAACAGAGCAGGACGTCACAATACTGCCCCTGTGTTTCTCCTCCATATCTCTCTGCGATCTGGGATTGGCTGGATGTTGTCATCAGCACCCCGAGCCACAGATCCCATGGGTCAAGTCCTGTATAACCCCGGCCTTCACCAGCTTAATCAGGAACTCCTTCTCTTTAGAAATGTTATGAGTCCAGGACTGTGAACAGGAGACAGGGAGGGAGGAGAGGATAGGTGGGGAGAGAGGGAGGATGGAGAGACAGAAAGGACAGGGGGGTAGAGGACAGGAGATGCAGAGGAAACAATTAGGTACTTTACAGGGGATGGAGGTAAAAAGTAACATTCTTTGAAAATGGAGGCAGGGAGGATGACAAAGCTGTTGCGTCCACATACTATTACTTTACTTTCAACTTTTGATCACAGAGATTTTCTCAGTGGAGGCAAAGGCGAGAGGTACAATAGAAGACCGAAAGTAAACAGACCATTGAGGTTGACAGGGACACTATTGTGTCTTTTTAAAAGGAGCTTTCTACACTTACGGAGCTGTCCCTTAAATACAGCGGATGAGAGAGAGACAACACCACATGACTGACTGTACACTGTGGTTCACCAATGGCTAAACCATTTTTTTACCGTGGGCTGTTGGATGCAAAAGATAAGAGAGAGAAAGAGAACTGATTTATTATTATGGCTCCACGAGCTAAATGCGAAAACCATTCACTGCTCAAAACAGCAACGTCCATAGTGAAAGATCTGATGGAGATGCCGGTACATGACGGTAAATGATGATGGGAAAACTAATGTCATTGCAGGCATGTTCAAAACCTTTTACTAACCACAACCACATCCTTTACAGGCACAACCTATCCCATACTTGCCTCTACTGAAACCAATAGCTGTTATCAAACAGTTGAAAGGCAATAGCTATCGTGTCTGGTCTAAAACATCACCCTTTTGGGTTCCGTGTAGAACTCTCTGTAGAAAGGGTTTTACATGGAACCCAAAAGGGTTCTACCTGGAAACAAAAGGGATCTACTGGGAACTAAAAAGCCTAAGAATCCCTTTCGGTTCAAGATATTACCTTTTTTTCTAATAATGCAGTGAATCCTTTAGGTATCATTAGAAAGAGCATATGATAAGTGTTTGAACAGTCTTAGCTGTTCAGTACATAGCTGTGTGTGTTTGCTCCATTCAGAGGCAGGATAGCCTGTTGGACCGAGCGGTTCTACTGGCACAGACCCAAAGGTCTTTGAGTGTGAGGCCCAGCGTTCATCTTGGAATGACAGCTTCACACGGGCCCTGGGTCACCCACAGAGAGAATAATGTACTACCACAGCTCTCATTATACATGGCAGGGGGGTGGGAGTGGTGCTGAGATGGGTTTGTGCCACTGCAAACTAAAACACAAGTTGACACAAGGAGAGTGCACACTGACATCTGGTTCAAAACAAATCAAATTGTATTGGTTACATGCACCACATTTAACTGGTGTAAACTTTACATGGAAATGCAGAATACAAAAATACAAATATTTGCTACATAAAAAAAGAAATAGTAACACAATTAAAACAATAACGAGGTAATATACAAGGAGTACCAGCATCGAGTCAATGGGCAGGGGTACTAGGTAGTTAATTGAGGTAATAGTGAGAAATTTCCAAGAAACTGAAGATCTGGTACAACGCTGAGTTGAAAAGAAAAAGCCATATCTCAGACTGGCCAATGAAAATGTAATATTAAGATGGGCAAAAGAACACAGACACTGGACAGAGGAACTCTGCCTAGAAGCCCAGCATCCCGGAGTCGCCTCTTCACTGTTGATGTTGAGACTGGTGTTTTGCGGGGACTATTTAATGAAGCTGCCAGTTGAGGACTTGTGAGGAGCCTGTTTCTCAAAATAGACACTCTAATGTACTTGTCCTCTTGCTCAGTTGTGCACCGGGGCCTCCCACTCCTCTTTCTATTCTGGTTAGAGTCAGTTTGCACTGTTCTGTGAAGGGAGTAGTACACAGCGTTGTACGAGATCTTCCGTTTCTTGGCAATTTCACGCATTGGAATAGCCTTCATTTCTCGGAACAAGAATAGACTGATCAGTTTCAGAAAGTTATTTGTTTTTGGCCATTTCGAGCCTGTAATCAAACCTACAAATACTGATGCTTCAGACACTTAACTAGTCTAAAGATGGCCAGTTTTATTGCTTCTTTAATCAGTACAACAGCTTTCAGCTGTGCTAACATAATTGAAAAAGGGTTTTGTAATGATCAATTAGCCTTTTAAAATTATAAACTTGGATTAGCTAACACAGTATGCCATTGGAACACAGGAGTGATGGTTGCTGATAATGGGCCTCTGTCCGCCTATGTAGATATTCCATTTAAAAAATTGTCCGTTTCCAGCTACAATAGTCATTTACAGCATTAACAATGTCTACACTGTAGTTCTGATCAATTTGATATTATTTTAATGGACATTTTTTTTTACTTTCTTTCAAAAACAAGGGCATTTCAAAGTGACCCCAAACATTTGAACAGTAATGTACATGTAGGTAGGGGTAAAAGTGACTAGGCAATCAGGATATATAATAAACAGACTAGCAGCAGCGTACGTGAAGATTGTGAAAGTGGGTCTATAAGTGGCATCAATATGCAAGTGTGTGTGTGAGAGTATGTAGTGTGTGTGTGTGTGTGTGTGTGTGTGTGTGTGTGTGTGTGTGTGTGCGTGCGTGCATGCGTGTGTGTGTGTGTGTGTGTGTGTGTGTGTGTGCGTGTGTGTGTGTGTGTGTGTGTGTGTGAGTGTTAGTGTAGTGGGAATGTGTGGGTAGAGTCTAGTGAGTGTGCATAGAGCCAGTGCAGGGATGTCAGTGCAAAACAATTAAGATAAAGAATTAAATAATAAAGGGGATCAATGTAAATAGTCCAGGTAACCATTTGATTAACAGTTCATCAGTCTTATGGCTTGGGGTTACAAGCTGTTCATGTACCTTTTGGTCCCAGACTTGGTGCTCCGGTATCGCTTGCCATGCGGTAGCAGAGAGAACAGTCTATGACTTGGGTGGCTGGAGTCTTTGACAATTTTTAGGGCCTTGCTCTGTAACTGCCTGGTATAGAGGTCCTGGCATTTTCGTGCCCTCATCATGACTGTGTTGGTTGTGTTTGGATGATGATAGGTCCTTAGTGATGTGGACACTCCACTACAGCCCCTTTGATGTGAATGGGGGCGTGTTCAGCCCTCAATTTCTTGTAGTCCACGAAAAACGTATTTGTCTTGCCCATATTGAGGGAGTGGTCTGCCAGGTTTCTGACCTCCTTGCTGTAGGCTGTTTCATTAGCCTCAGTGATCAGGCCTATCACCGTCGTGTTGTCGGCAAACTTAATGGCGGTGTTGGAGTCATGCACGGCCACGCAGTTTGGGTGTACAGGGGGACTACACGAGGGGAATCAGCACGCACCCCTGAAGGGCCCCCCTCACCAACTAGGGGCGGCCCGTCAGGAAGTCCAGGATACAGTTGCAGAATGAGATGTTCAGTCCCAGGTTCCTTAGCTTAGCGATGAGCTTGGAGGGCACTATGTTGTTGAATGCTGAGCTGTAATCAATGAACAGCATTCTCACGTATGTGTTGATTTTGTCCAGGAGGGAAAGGGCAATGTGGAGTGCAATAGAGATTGCGTCATCTGTTGATCTGTTGGGGCGGTATACGAATTTCAGTGGGTCCAGGGTTTCTGGGATGATGATGTTGATGTGATCCATGACTAGCCTTATAAAGCATTTCATGGCTACAGGAGTGAATGCTATGGGGCAGTAGTCATTTAGACAGGTTACCTTGGCATTCTAAAGGCACAGGGACTATGGTGATTTGCTTAAAAAATGTAGGTAAACTACATGACCAAAAGTATGTGGACAACTGCCCGTAGAACATCTCATTCCAAAGTCATGGGCGTTAATATGGAACTGGTCCCTCCCCTTTGAAGTTATAACAGCCTCCACTCTTTTGGGAAGACTTTCCACTAGATGTTGGAACATTGCTGCAGGGACTCACTTCCATTCAGCCACAAGCGCATTAGTGAGGTCGCGCACTGATGTTGGGGCGATTAGGCCTAGCTCGCAGTTGGCATTCCAATGAATTCCAAAGGTGTTCGATGGGGTTGATGTCAGGGCTTTGTGCAAGCCAGTCAAGTTCTTCCACTACGATCTCGACAAACCATTTCTGTATGGACCTCGCTTTGTGCACAAGGGCATTGTCCTGCTGAAACAGGAAAGGGCCTTCCCCAAACGGTTGCCACAAAGTTGGAAGCACAGAATCGTCTAGAATGTGGGCCTTCCCCAAACGGTTGCCACAAAGTTGGAAGCACAGAATCGTCTAGAATGTCAAGTTCTTCCACTACGATCTCGACAAACCATTTCTGTATGGACCTCGCTTTGTGCACAAGGGCATTGTCCTGCTGAAACAGGAAAGGGCCTTCCCCAAACGGTTGCCACAAAGTTGGAAGCACAGAATCGTCTAGAATGTGGGCCTTCCCCAAACGGTTGCCACAAAGTTGGAAGCACAGAATCGTCTAGAATTGTATGCTGTAGCGTTAAGATTTCCCTCCACCAAACCCAGATTCGTCCGTCCGACTGCCAGATGGTAGAGCATGATTCATCACTCCAGAGAACGCGTTTCCACAACTCCAGAGTCCAATTGGCAGCTAGCTTTATAACCACTCAAGCTGACGCTTGGCATTGCACATGGTGATCTTAGGCTTGTGTGCGGCTGCTCGGCCATGGAAACCCATTTTATTCAGCTCCCGATGAACAGTTATTGTGCTGACTTTGCTTCCAGAAGAAGTTTGGAACTTGGTAGTAAGTGTTGCAACCGAGGACAGACAAGTTTTAAGCACTACATGCTTCAGCACTCTGCGGTCCTGTTCTGTGAGCTTATATGGACTACCACTTCACAGCTGAGCCGTTGTTGCTCCTATACATTTCGACTTCACAAGAACAGCACTTACAGTTGACTGGGGCAGCTCTAGCAAGGCAGACATTTGACGAACTGACTTGTTGGAAAGATGGCATCCTATAACGGTGCCATTTTGAAAAATTAACTGAGCTATTCAGTAATGCCATTCTACTGCAAATGTTTGTCTATGGTGGTTGCATGGCCATGTGCTTGGTTTTATAGACTTGTCAGCAACAAGTGTGGCTGAAATAGCCGAATCCACTAATTCAAAGGGATGTTCACATACACTATATATACAAAAAAAAGCTGGTCAGCGCATACTCCGAGTACGTATCCTGGTAATCCATCTGGCCCTGTGGCCTTGTGAATGTTAACCTGTTTAAAGGTCTCACTCACAACGGTTACGGGGAGCATGATCATACAATTGTCCTGAACAGCTGGGGCTCTCACACATGCTTCAGTGTTGTTTGCCTCGAAGCGAGCATAGAAGGCATTTAACTCATCTGGTAGCCTCCCATCACTGGGCAGCTCTCAGATGGGTTTCCCTTTGATGTCTGTGATAGTTTGCAAGCCCTGCTATATCCGACGAGCATCAGAGCCGGTGTAGAAGGATTCGATCTTAGTCCTGAATTGATGCTTTGCCTGTTTGATGGATTGTCCAAAGGCGTAGCGGGATTTCTTATTAGAGTCCGGATTAGTAGTTGCGGAGTTATGTGTGTGTTTGTGTGCTGAAGGTGATTGCATGTCAGCCATGGAGGGACCAGAGCAGCCACTCTGGGCTCTGACATCCCTCAGTAAAGAGTGATTTATGACCAGGCAGAGTGCTGTGTACTTAACCAGCAGATCAGATGGCCCCTGTAGACACAGGGACTTGTGTCTGTCTGTGTCCTTAGTGTCGGTCTGTGTCCCTATTCCACATAGTGCACTACTTTTTTTTTAGGGCTATGGTCTAAAGTTGTGCACTATTAAGGGAATAGGGTGCCATTTGGGACACACTCACTGTGGTGCTTGTGGTAGTGTCTCCTCTTTTGAACTCAGCACCCACAGGCTCCTATACACTTGACTTTCTTTACACATCCTACTTCATATCCTACTCCACATCTCGCCTCTCATGTGGTGGTGGGAATTGGGAAGTAAAATGATGAATATAAGAGAGTAACCACGAGACTCTTGGGTATTAAATAATGACAGAAAGGTTTGTGTAAACTTCCACTGGGGAGAAGTAAACTATCAAAGCTAAACAGACAGGATGTTGGTGGGCAGGGGAGACAGGGACACACGCTTAGCAGGGAATGCTAACACATAATCACCGGCTGGCTGTAAGGTTCATAGCTGTGGACTTTGAGTGGGCAGATGGATGGGTGGATGTTACTGGTATGTTCCAGTAACTAAGGGTTCAGAGAACAGCCGATACCACAGCAACACAGTCAGTGACCTGTATGACTCATCATCAAAGGGATCCCCCGCAACCTTGTATTTTTGTCTCTTTCAGATCAACCTAACTCTTTCATAAGGTGACCCTTTCACAACTTTACCCTTTCACAACCTAACTCTTTCAGAACCTAACCTTGTCAACACACTTAGAAATAAAGGTACTATCTAGAACTTAAAAGTGTACTTCTGCTGTCCCCGTAGGAGAACCATTTAAAGAACCATTTTTGGTTTCAGGTAGGACCCTTTCCACAAAAGGGTTCTCCTATGGGGACCACCAAAGATGCCTTATGGAACCCTTTTTGGAACCCTTCTGCACTGAGGGATTCTAAAGTGAAAAAGAGTAGCACTAACTGGCGGTGGACTCCAATAGAGGTGCTGCTTTAACATGTTGGTACAACTGTCCTCTGGTAGAAGGCAGATAATGACAAGTAGGAGACAGATGTACAGAACACACTTTATTCCACATTCAAGACAGACAGGCACACACACACACAGAGATAGGAATTGGACTGATGGTAGTAGTGAAAGGGATAGTGGTTGTCTAGGAAAAGACAAGAGAGAAAGAATCAGACAATGTACAACTGTTATAGCTACAAAGGCAGTAATAACAATGTAATTGTAATGCTACTGTAGTAATAGCAGTGCTAATAACTGCATCATTGTAAAGTGGCAAGCAATATATTGGCTAATAGCACACAATGAACAGAACAGGCTACAGGATGTACAAAGGAATAGCAGTAGCATGAGCAGTACTAGTACGTTAGCAATATTGGCTACACAGAGAGGCTAGTAGGACCCAGTTAATGTAGCACACAATATGACAGTATACATGTACAGTAGCACACTAGGTTAGGCAATAACAGGCTAGTAGTATGGGACAGTATATACAGAGGCAGGATAGCATGCTAGGCTGATAGACCACAGGCTCTTGGACATGGCAAACAACGTAAAAGCTATACAGTTAGCACGCAAGGCTAATAGATAGCATTAGCATGCAAGGATGTTAACGTGTAGACAATAACAAGGCCATGGGGGCAGGCATCTTGGGAGAGGCCAGGACGTGATGATGTTATAGGCCGGCCATCTTGGGTGAGTGTGAGACACAATAGGCTGGCAGCCATCTTGGCTCATGGAGTGTAATGGGGAAAGATTTTACCTCATAGCCTGAACATGAAAAAAGTATGTACCCCTGAACTATGCCATAAGGGCCAGCCAGATAAGCAGGACTAGTGTGGCTAGTACACAGGCCTGAGATAGTAACATTTAACCCTCAAATTAATAAGCACACAGTAATTACACAGTAGTTACACAGTCCCAAGGGACTATTATATACAGAGGCAGAATATGCACATGAACCCTAAAGTCCACTTACATGGTCAGTGACACACTATCACATGGTTGCACAGTCCAGGGTGGAGGCTTGTCCTCGTAGGAAGGATCCAGTGGTGAGTTTTGTTGAGGTGGTGCAAAGTTCTTCTGACCTGTTGTCTCTCTGCACCCCAGCAGTAAAAGGCTACAAAGTTTGTCTCTTCAGTATCAGAGATAGGGAGAAGGTTTGAATGGTTAATGTCTGAGGATTTAATGATACAGGTTAGAGGGTTTTGTACATAAAGGCTGCAGGTATAAATTACACACTTCAGGAATGAATCACTGGAACCTAGGATAAGATAATGATCTTTAGAGTCTTCTATAAATGGGCGGTAGGTAGACTGGCGGGTAGGAGCATTGGTTAGGTACCCGAAAGGTTGCTGGATCGATTCCCCGAGCCAACATGGCAAAAATGTGTTGTTCTGCCCTTGAGCAAGGCAGTTAACCTTTGTCGGTTTACTGCTGAGGTAGGCTACCATCCCCTGCCTCAGCTTGACCCCATTGTGCAGTGGCAGAGACCACTTCACACCTCTGAGTTAGGGACCAGGTTGCTAGGGTAAGGACACAAAAAAACAGAGGCAGTGGGAGAACCTATTTAAGTAAGTAAATACATTTTGAAATTTTTTAAAACAGTAATAGTAGTAGGCTACTTTGTAGGCTAACTCAACTGAGCTGCTAGCTAGCTAACTTTACACACTGTTTAGCTAAGTTAATTAAATGTAATCAGCTAGCTAACTTTCTTTTCACTAGCTACCTTGATGTAATCATTGTAAATTAAAAAGACAGTCTCCAAAAGCATTTGTAGAAAACAGCCATGGAATTATTGACAAGTGTTACTCCCCTTTTCCGGGACGGCTAAAAAGCCCTCCCCAGCGCCCTTCCTTCGGCAAATCAGATGACGCGTCCATTCTGCTCCTCCCTTCCTATAGGCAGAAACTTAAACATGAAGTATCCATGGTAAGGATTGGTCAACGTTGGTCTGACTAATCAGAATCTATGCTTCAAGATTGTATGTTGATATGTTCTGAGTTGCCTTTGAGAATAACATTGACGTATACACTGACTCAGTGACTGAGTTTATCAGATCAAATCAAATCAAGCTTTATGTTTTTTTGCCAACCGAGGCAATGAAACCTCTCGAACCAGCTAATGTGTGGAAGCCCGACGAGCCAGCTGAGGCACCCCTGGTTCCTACAGCACCCGGGCCCGACATCACCAACAAAACAGAAAACAAAAACCTCCCTGATGCTTCAAATATTGGTGTCAGCATTCTGTAAGGACAGACGCTAGAGACGAGAAGCAAGTACAGGGAGAGAACATTTAATGAAACACGGACAGGAATAGAATACGGACAGAGTCTGGGCAGGGGGAAACAAAATAACAATAATGCTGACACAGGGGAACTGAGGAACAGACAGATATAGAGGGGCCAGGTGTCCAGGTGTGTCCAGGTGTGTCCAATGTGTGCTGATGTGCGTAATGATGGTGACAGGTGCGTGTAATGATAGGAAGCCTGGCACCAGAGAGGAGGAGCGGGAGCAGGCGTAACACAATGACACAAACCGAACAACTAAAAAGCACCCTAAGGAAAAGAAAAGCTAAAAAGAAGTGTCCACAGTCCACATATGTCCAGCGTTTCGGTCTCCCTCAGGTTCTCTAGCAGGCTATTCCAGAAGCATAATAACTAAAGGCTGCCTCTCCATGCCTCTTGGTCCTAGGCTTTGGGATAGTTAAAAGGCCAGTGACAGAGGACCTGAGGGACCTACTGGTTACATAACTTAAAAGCAAGTCTGACAAGTACTGGGGTGCACAATCATGGATTGTTTTAAAAAACAATAGAAGAATCTTGAAATGTATTATAAAACTCACAGGCAGCCAGTATTCATAGAGGAAGTGCATAGAGGATGTTGTTCCCACTGTGACGAATAAAACTTATCCAAATAAAATACATTATTGGCAGCGTTCAGACAAAACTAAAAGTGTAAACCACTGCAAATAACCACGGCAAGGTGACTGGGAACATGGACGAGTACAAACAGTCCAGCTATGCCCTCCGTAAGGCAATAGAACAGTCACAATTCAATGGCTCAGACACGAGATGTATATGGCAGGGAGTCCAGACAATCATGGATTATAAATGGAAAACCAGCCACGTCGCTGACACCGACTCCTTGCTCCCGGACAAGCTAAAAATCTTCTTCACCCGCTTCAAGGACAACAAAGTGTCCCCGGCATGGGCCAACACCGGTCATGAGGAATGTGAGCTCTCGTTCTACGTGGCTGACATGAGTAAGACATTTAAGTGTGTTAACCCTCGCAAGGCTGCCAGCCCAGACGGCATCCATAGCCGTGTCCTCAGAGCATATGCAGAGTGTTTAAAGACATATTGAAGCTCTCCCTATCAGTCTGTTGTCCCCAATTGCTTCAAGATGTCCACCATTGTTCCTGTACCCAAGAAACTGAAGGTAACTGAAGTAAATGATTATCGCTCAGTAGTACTCACATCTGTCATCATGAAGTGCTTTGAGAGGGTAGTTAAAGATCATATCACCTCCACCTTACCGGACACACTAGACCCACAACAATTTGCATACCACACCAACAGATCCACAGATGATGCAATCGCCATGGCACTGCCCTATCACATCTGGAAAAGAGAAATATATATGTAAGATTGGTGTTAATTGACTACAGCTCAGCCTTCAACACCATAGTGCCCTCCAAGCTGATCACGAAGCTCAGGACCCTGGGTCTGAATCCCAGCCCTGTGCAACTGGGTCCTGGACTTCCTGACGGGCCGACCCCAGGTGGGGAAGGTAGGCAACAACATCTCCACTACGTTGATCCTCAACACGGGGACCCCACAAAGGTGCGTGATCAGCCCTGTCCTGTACTCCCTGTTCATCCATGACTGCGTGGCCATGCACGCTTCCAACTCAATCATCAAGTTTGCAGACGACACATCAATGGTAGTCCTGATTACCAACAACGACGACACCGCCTACAGAGAGGAGGTGAGGGCCCTAGTGGAGTGGTACCAGGAAAATAATCTCTCTCTCAACGTCAACAAAATGAAGGAGCTGATCGTGGAATTCAGGAGGCAGCAGAGGGAGCACGCTCCCATCCACATCGACGGGGCCGCAATAGAGAGAGTTAAAAGCTTCAAGTTCCTCGCCGTGTACATCACTGACAACCGGAAATGGTCCATCCCTGTTCAACCTCACTCTTTAATCTCAGGAGGCTGAAGAAATTTGGCTTGGCCCCTTCTACAGATGCACCACTGAATGCATCCTGTCGGACTGTATCAACGCCTGGTACGGCAACTGCACCATCCGCAACAGCAGGGCTCTCCAGAGGGTGGTGCGGTCAGCCCAACGCATCACTGGGGGCACACTGCCTGCCCTCCAGAACATCGGCAGGCTGTGGCCTGAGTCAGCTAGAGACCACTAGCTGGCCTGCGCCCAGTAGCCTGCCCTGAACTTTGGTCATTTTTACTAGCCGGCTACCAACCGGTACTTAACCCTCCACGTTAGAGACTGCAGCCCTATGTGAATAATGTAGTCATTGAGCACTGGTCACTATAATAATGTTTACATACTGTTTTACCCACTTCATATTGTCGTGTCTTTCCTATCATTAACTGAAGACTGATAGTTTTTATCAAAGATTCTCTGTAATTAGTTACTACGCGATCAACTGATTAATCACATAACTAATTAACTAGGAAGTCAGGGCACCAAAGACAAATATTCAGATTACAAAGTTATAATTTCCTAAAATGTTCAGGTATTTTCTCTGATCAATTAGTCTTCGAATAAATTAATTATTTACTTTACCTCACGTTAGTCTCATTCCAAACGTCGTAAATGGTTGGTTATCTGCACGTACACAGTCTTCACTATGAGTCATCCATACATCAATTGTCTTAAATCATTTATTTATTACTAACTAAGTAATTCACAGAAATGCATAAACAAACAAACAAGGTAAATGTAATGATAGGAGAATGTGCCCTAGTGGGCTAAACCGGCAAGGCGGCTTGTTAGACAAAGGGGGAAGTGGGGGTCGACTAAGAAGTCACTACAAAGTTATAATTTTAACAATTGAAATGCTAATCCTTTGCACATGAACACTCACTCATTCGGGAACAATTGCAATCAATATGTATATTTATGCTCAGTGTGTCGTCTTGATCGCTGGTGAAAAGTTCATTTATTTTGTAGAATTGTCCGTCTCTCTCCCTCTCTCTCACGGTTGTGGTTAGAGGGGATTGTATAGAATGGATGTTTCGGCGGTTGTTGTTCTTCGCGTTCAATGATACCGAATTCCTAGCTGCAGACTAGTAATTAATATCAAAGACTTGTTCTTATTCTGTCGGTATCGATAGTCTAAGAGTTTAACCACGTGGTATGGTTAAAAGATTCAGCAATGGTCTACAACCTTTGTCCTCCCAATAGAGAAAAACATGGTCTGCAACCTTTAGCCATCTCGTAATTAAGGTAAGCTCGTTCTGCTGATCATTTCTCAAAGTTGGGTTTTATTCGGAATGGCAGAAAAGGAGCTGTCCCAGGAGGCCATAAGCATTTTGCTACACCCACGATAACACCGGCAAAATATATGTACGTGACCAATAACATTTTATTTGATTAGGAAGACGATGGAATTCCAACTCCAGCTGTCAGTAAAGGGAGAGTGTAGGCTACTGGATAGGCTAGGTAACTTTCTGGGAGGACATTATGAAAAGATTCTCATGTTCCAGTCCCTAGAGGGAAAGACAGAGAGATAATAGCAACATAATATTCAGTGCTGTCTAATTTGAGTATAACGAAGCCTGTTTCTTTGTGATGTTTTCTGTCCTCAGATATGTACATCAATGAAAACCTGTGTTCGCAGATGTGTAGCACCTATATTAGCACGTTATACACATTGTGTACGTTATATTACTCACAATGTATCAACCTATTACAACTGGAGCAGGTCAACCCTGCTGGAGGTCTGCATCAGCCCAGCAATAACACACCGGATTCAACTTATCAACCCTAATGAGGTGATAATCAAGTGTGCTATTGCTGGGCTGAAACAGAAGTCTGCTCACTCAGTAGATCAGGGACCAGTGGAGCAAGGTTTGCCACCGTTGGTATTGATTTTTTTTCTCTCACCTGAAATTATTCTTTAGTAATAATAGCCTACTTGTTACTACTCAATTATTTATTGTTGTTGATACCTAGATGTCTAATCTTTAAATGTGAGTTAATTTATTTGTATTTATTTTGTAGTGATGAAGAGTTGATTCTTTGAAGAGAAGTGTTTAAGCTGCAATATGTAACTTTTTGGGCGACCCGACCAACTTCACATAGAAGTGTGAGTTATAGAAGAGGTAGATGTATTCTATGTGCACAGTTTCTATGCTTCCCTTTCATAGGTTTTGTATTTGAGTCTTTTACTTTCAGTTTTGTACACCAGCTTTAAACAGCTGAAAATACAATATTTTTGGTTATTGAAAGGATATTTCACAGTGGTGGTACAATTCAGATGGTACAATTCTCTTCCCTATATATTGTTTGTTTTGTCACAAACTGAAATTAGAATATTAGCATCCAGAAAATGGCAGAGCGATTTCTGCATATTGCACCTTTAAACTTGTAAATATATATATATTTTTACTATTATTCAAAATGAACTGGTGTCAATGTTGGTTAATAACATATCACAATCCTGTAATAAAGAGAGGAAGGGGTTCTGTCTCTAATGTGTCTGTTTCTGTGTTGTATTCACAAATGAACATTTCCTTTTTGTCTAGTTATAAGAGCTCCAATCTGTTTTATTTGATCGTCAATCTGTCTCAGTATATCTGAATCCCATTTAGCAGTTTATCATATGGCATGCATCGCCAATGCAGCCATAGGCCTGTAGCACTCAGAGAACAGCTAAACTCACACATTGTTTACATGTTGAGCTATATGTTCTCAATTTAAAATGATACCAGTAGACAATGTATATGAGGCAAACCATATACCAGATTTTGTACATTCCTTTGAAGTGCTGACATATGAAATTGTCTAGTGAAATTCAAGCCTTGTAATTTAGGTACAGTATGAAAAGAAGATGTCAACAATTAGTCTACAGGAGATGAGCATTACAGGTAACATATTATGAGGTTCATTTAATTCATTTCAGCAATGTTGCTTGCAAAAAGGAAGTAGTTGTTTCCATAGCAGATAGATCAGGGGTAATTGAACTCTTACCCTACGAGCCTGCAGGTTTTCTGTTCTACTTTATAATTAATTGCATCCACCTGGTGTCCCAGGTCACCCTGTATAAGCTAGATACTCGGTCACAGCTAAACCTTTAGATCAATAATATGCTGTTTTTATTAAAATGTTGTTATAATAGTGAGAGAAATTAAACTAGCTATTAGCTAACGGTAGCTAGCTAGTTATACCTTACAAGGTTAGCTGACTTTTCTCAAAACAAAACTCATTGTAGCTAGCTACATCTTGTCCCTCATGCTAGCCTGCACAGTCAAATTTCCCTCCAGAAATGTACAAATGACATTTATATGGCCAGCATTTGAGACCATGTATCCCCTCTTGCTGCAGCTTTAGCTCATCTTGAATAACAGTGAAATGCTGTGAAAACCAGCGTGCTGCAAATGTTCTAGAATGTTTTGTCACCAATGCTTGTCTGTTAAAAACATTTTGTCCACTTGTACATTTGCTCCTACAGCACTAAACTGGTGAGCACCTTTCGAGCTCCGCCAAGCAAGGCATTTGATTGGTTTGACGTGTTGTGAGGTGTCAGTGATTTACACTGGATTCACACTCATCTTTAGCTGATTTCTGCCATAAAACTTCCCCAGGCTTCCCGTACTAGGGAAGCGTGGTTTGCCACGAGGCTAACCTAACTCTGGCTTTCACAACCTAACTTAGGAGACTAACACCTCAGCTCACACAAGTTTGCGCCTGCGTCCTAAATGGCAGCCAATTCCCAATGGACCCTGGTCAAAAGTAGTACACTATATAGGCACTATAGGGAATAGGGTGCCATTTGTTACGCAGGTGAGTAAGTGCATGGAAAGCAGATCTGAGGCTTTCTAGATATAGCCAAACATACACCTGTTCACTACACAGTAAAGTCTCTAGAAAGAACTAACTTTAATTGGAAATAAGTTTACAATTACCGTGCCAATTATGGTTCAAATATTCAGGTAAATTTGTCTGTAAATTTCCCTCTTGTTTTACAAGATATTTATAAATGCTTTTCTTAATGAAGTTATTTTGACCTTGGCACCAAACTAAGCCATTAGTTCTTCTCACTTTGATGCTGTGTGGAATGTGTGCATGTGTGTGTGTGAACATGTAGTTGAGAGGTGAGTTGCTGGGTGAGGATGATACAACCATCATCCATAGTTAACTATCAGACTGACAACATACATTACACATGCCCCTCTTTCAGATTCCATTATTTCAACAGGACTGCTAGAAATCTTAACAAACCTTCTGCTATACAGTAGGTCAGTGTGACCTCATGGTCAGATGAATGCATTGTATACAAAATAGATTACATATTTATTTTCATGTTTCCATTATGTATGTAAGCGTGTGTGTGTGTGTGTTTTGTGTGTGTGTGTCAAGGCCCCACTGTGACCCTTTAAGGGGTCAACAGAGAATACGTAGACGGGGCAAATGGCTATTGTCAGTGTCAGGTCACTTGTACCTGTTTGATGGCCACCATCCTGATCTTCTCATAGTAGTGTAGGGGAGCGTGGGGGGTACTCATGTCATAACCAAATCCAGCGACGGCTACCTCATCACAGTTATGGAGGGCCATTGTTATGGCAACAGTCCCCAGTGTCGGAATATTCTGGAAAACACAGAAGAGAAGACAAATGTTCCCTGAAACAAGACAGTGAGTAAAGTTGACTACTGGAACTACTGGAGGTTAATAGCACACGGGGTAACAAAGAAGAAATGTAAAAAGGTTACCAAACAGAAGTAATGGAACTATTTGAAAGACTTTAGTCACAGCTGAGTCAAGATTTGAAAAGATGGCGCCGACAGACATGGTCGTCCAGTTCCTAGCTCCTAGCCAACTTTGCAGTATTTCATTTTTTTTGTGTGTTATTTCTTAAATTATTTGCTCAGAACATTTATTGCATTATTACCTACAGCCAAAAAAACTTTTGGATATTAGATTTCCAGGTCACCATAATTTCAACCATAAATTAGACTTTCCTGAACTGGCTCCTTTGTTCGTACCTCCCATTTACACTCATCACAGGGGCTGTTCCAAGACGCCCTCAAAGCAGAAGAGGAATACGGAGTGGGCTTTAATTTGCAAACCATCCACTGCCTCCAAGTATATTACTCACTAAGGTTTAGTCCATGGACAATAAAGTAGACAAGCTCAGGACGAGGATCTCCTTCCAGAGAGACATTAGGGACAGTAACATCATCTGTTTCACGGAATCATGGCTCTCTCCGGATATGCTGTCCCCATCCATACAGCCAGGTGGGTTCAACGTAACATTCCTTGAACAGTAAGAAAGAACTCTCAGGGAAAGAGAAAATAGGAGGTGTATGGTGCATGCTCAGCCCCCTCCTGTACTCTATTGTTCACCCATGACTGTGTGGCCAAGCATGTCTCCAGCTCAAGCATCAAGTTTGCAGATGACAGTTGGTAGTCCTGGATACCAACAACAACGAGACAGGCTACAGGGAGAAGGGGAGGGCACTGGCGGACTTCAGGAGAAAGCAGAGAGAGCACGTCCACATCCACAGGGCCGCAGTGGAGAGGGTGAAAAGCTTCAAGTTCCTCGGCGTGCACATCAGTGACAACCTGAAATGGTCCATCCATGCAAAAAGTGTGGTGAATAAGGTGCAATAGCACCTCTAAAAGCTCAGGAGACTGAAGGAATTTGGCTTGGCCTCTAAGACCCTCACAAACTTCTAAAGATGTACCATTGAGAGCATCCTGTTGGGCTGTATCAATGCCTGATACGGCAACTGCACCTTCTGAAACGTTTGGGCTCTCCAGAGGGTGGTGCGGTCAGCCCAACGCATCACCGGGGCACGCTGTCTGCCCTTAAGGTCATCTGCAGCATCTGGTGTCACAGGAAGGCCAATAAGATCATCAAAGACCTCAGCCAGCCGAGACACTAACTGTTCACCCCACTACCATCTAGAAGGGAGACAATTCAGGTGCATCAAAGCTGGAACCAAGAGACTAAAAATCAGCTTCTATCTCCAGGCCATCAGAGTGTTAAATAGTCACCACTAACCGGCCTCCGCCCAGTAACCTGCCCTGAACTTTGGTCATTGTTACTAGCCGGCTACCACCCGGTACACTACCCTGCACTTTAGAGACTGATGCACTATGTACAGTTGAAGTCGGAAGTTTACCTACACTTAGGTTGGAGTCATTCAAACTCGTTTGTCTACCACTCCACAGATTTCTTGTTAATCAAGTTGGTTAGGACATATACTGTACTTTGTGCATAACACAAGAAATGTTTCCAACAATTATTTACAGCCAGATTATTTCACTTATAATTCACTGTATCACAATTCCAGTGGGTCAAAAGTTTACATACACTAAGTTGACTGTGCCTTTAAACAGCTTGAAAATTCAAAAAAAGATGTCATGGCTTTAGAAGCTTCTGATAGGCTAATTGACATAATTTGAGTCAATTGGAGGTGAACCTGTGGAAGTATTTCAAGGCCTACCTTAAGACTCTGTGCCTTTTGCTTGACATCATGGGAAAATGAAAAGAAATATGCCAAAATCTCAGAAAAAAAATTGTAGACCTCCACAAGACCAAACGCCTGAAGGTACCACGTTCCTCTGAACAAACAATAGTAGGCAAGTATAAACACCATGGGACCACGCAGCCGTCATACCGCTCAGGAAGGAGACGCGTTCTGTCTCCTAGAGATGAACGTACTTTGGTGCAAAAAGTGCAAATCAATCCCAGAACAACAGCAAAGGACCTTGTGAAGATGCTGGAGGAAACAGGTACAAGAGTTTCTATATCCACAGTGAAACAAGTCCTATATCGACATAACCTGAATGGCCGCTCAGCAAGGAAGAAGCCACTGCTCCAAAACCGCCATAAAAAATCCAGACTACGGTTTGTAACTGCACATGGGAACAAAGATCATACTTTTTGGAAAAATGTCCTCTGGTCTGATGAAACAAAAATAGAACTGTTTGGCCATAATGACCATCGTTATATTTGGAGGAAAAAGGGGAGGCTTGCAAGCTGAAGAACACTATCCCAACCGTGAAGCACGGGGGTGGCAGCATCATGTTGTGGGGGTGCTTTGCTGCACGAGAAACTGGTGCATTTCACAAAATAAATTGCATCATGAGGCAGGAAAATTATGTGGATATATTGATGCAACATCTCAAGACATCAGTCAGGAAGTTAAAGCATGGTCGCAAGTGGATCTTCCAAATGGACAATGACCCCAAGCATACTTCCAAAGTTGTGGCAAAATGGCTTAAGGACAACAAAGTCAAGGTATTGGAGTGGCCATCACAAAGCCTTTACCTCAATCCAATAGAACATTTGTGGGCAGAACTGGAAAAGCGTGTGCGAGCAAGGAGGCCTACAAACCTGACTCAGTTACACCAGCTCTGTCAGGAGGAATGGGCCTTAATTCACCCAACTTATTGTGGGAAGCTTATGGAAGGCTACTCGAAACGTTTGACCCAAGTTAAACCATTTAAAGGCAATGTTACCAAATAATAATTGAGTGTATGTAAACTTCTGACCCACTGGGAATGTGATGAAAGAAATAAAAGCTGAAATAAATAATTATCTCCACTACTTTTCTGACATTTCACATTCTTAAAATAAAGTGGTGACCCTAACTGACCTAAGACAGGGAATTTTTACTAGGATTAAATGTCATGAATTGTAAACAACTGAGAAGTTATTCCTTTTCAAGGTGTATATAAACTTCTGACTTCAACTGTACATAGTCATTGAACACTGGTCACTTTAATAATGTTTATGTAACGCAGGTCAACTAATGTTGAATACTTATCGTTACTAGTGAAATTCCAGTAACCAATCATATCATACTATATTGCTATGTTTAAGTTGACAGCTATTACAAATCAGCTGTCAGAAGCTGCATGACGAGCAGTTTATTTTGAGCCAATCAAAACTCAATATTCTCTTTGTCCCTCTCCTAACCTCACGTTATACACCATTCGGCACCAACATGCTGAAAAAAAGAGCTAGAACATGAAGAGCTACCTCCATTCCATGGAAGAAAAACAAAGTTTCAAATCTTTGAGAAGTTGTATAAAACTGAACTAAAAAGAGCAAACTGGATCGGGGTGGTAGGTAGCCCAGTGGTTAGAGCATTGGACTAGTAACTGAACGGTTGCAAGATCAAATCCCAGAGCTGACATGGTAAAAATCTGTCGTTCTGCCCCTGAACAAGGCAGTTAACCCACTGTTCCTAGGCTGTCATTGGAAAAAAATAATGTGTTCTTAACTGACTAGCCTAGTTAAATAAAGGTAAAATAAAACACATTAACACTCACTTATCTATACAAATGTGCTGTGAAGGGATTGAGGGAAAGATTGATGCCAGGATTTGGTGAGTTTTCAGAAGGACAACGAGCTGCTAGCGATTAGGCTGGCTAAGCTATTGCTAGCATTTTGTGCGCGTTCATACTGAACCAAGCATACGCACAAGCCGTTAACATTTAGGCTAGCTCAGCCATCGATCAATTGAAATAAAACACTAGTGATCATGTAATCATGCATGGCGAACTATTTTAGTTTTCATACTGTTATAAAATGTGATGTGAACTAGTATGTGAACTAGTATCTTAATCCATTTTCGTACACTTATGTCATAGATTACTTTATAAGAAATTACGTGTAGATGTAAGCACTAGTACTTTTCATTTGCCCGGGCTAGTCTATTGTTCAGTCCACATGACTGCCTGGTGCTGTAGTTGAAGTGTAAAGAATTTTGACTAAGTTTTCTTTTCTTTTTCCTGTAATAGATTGAAGCTAAGCACTGAATTAATGGTTATATGAAAGGTACTCATGGTATATATATGTGTCACATGTTAAATCCATTTCAGTGTAGATGAAGGGGAGGAAACAGGTTAAAGAAGGATGTGTAAGCCTTGAGAAAATGGAGACATCATTGTGCATGTGCGCTATTCAGAGGGTGAATGGGCAATACAAAATATTTAAGTGCCTTTGAACGGGGTATGGTAGTAGGTACCAGGCACACCAGTTTGAGTGTGTCAAGAACTGCAACGCTGCTGAGTTTTTCAGGCTCAACAGTTTCCCGTGTGTATCAAGAATGGTCCACCAACCAAAGGACATCCAGCCAAATTAGACACAACTGTTGTAGGCATTGGAGTCAACATGGGCCAGCATCCCAGTGGAACGGTTTTGCCTTTGACGAATCGAGGCCTACAGTCCTTGCTCCATCCATGGCTCGGAGCCATGCCTATATAGGTGTGGATGTTGCAACAGGGAAGCGCATCTTCTTTAGACGCTATGGCAAAGCTACTGATTGATAAGAAGGGCCAACCAACTCTAGCCTCCACATCTCCATCCCAGGTCTACTAGGTGTGGACATTACGAGGATGTTACTAAAAGCTACTACTATCGGGCACCTGGAGGGTCAGCTGTGTGTCTACAGTGTGTTAGGGTAGTATGTTAGAGCTGACCTGGTCTGCTGTGTGTCAGGGCTGACCTGTCCTGATAGGAGCAGACACACAGACAAGGAGAGAACATGAACCAGTGCAGCACAGCCCAGCCATTAACGCATGCTTAAGTGTGAAACAGCTGAGGGGGTTTTTCTTTATATTTCATTTCTTAGAATGTAATTTAACTACCTTGAGTATCCTGGTAACACATATTCTGCAAGCTATTTATGTAAATGACTAGTTGTTAGCTGTATAAAACCAGGGACTGATTATTGCGGTTGATGGCATTATGTTTTGATCAGTTAGTTTCCCAGTCTCTCACCCCTCTCCCCATCTGTCCCTTGTTGTGTGGCAGGCCAATGAACCTGAAGGCAGCCTCCTGGATGAAGTAAGGGTTGAGGATCCTCATCTCACTGGGCTCCCTGGGGACATGATGGGCCACAGACTTCCAGAACCCATCTGTACTATGCTACGTGAGAGAGAGTGAGAGAGAGAGAAAGAGAGGGAGGGAGAGAGATGGAGAGAGGGAGAGAAAGTGGAAGAAAGGTTAGTTTGAATAATAGCATTAAAAATGGTAAAAACAAATTAAGACATCAGTAATACATTTACCACTTGCTATAACAATGTGATGTCTCTCTGTTGGTGATCTCCAACAGCACAAGTCATCCAGCCCAGAGTACCTCAACATCTCTTCTCATCAGACCTGGGTTCAAATACTAATTTAAATCATTTCAAATACTTTGAGCTTTTGATTTAGCCTGCTTGGAATGCCAGATGGGCAAGATTTGACAATTCTATTGGTTCATTAAGTCAGCCAAGCAAAATCAAACACAGACGATGTATTTGAAATGATTTCAGTTTCATATTTGAACCAAGGTCTGCTTCTCATGTTCTTCTGCCTCATGATTAGTTATTCATTCTTCTCTTCAGCTGAGAAACTGGCAAAGTGAGAGCTGATGCTTAGCAGTTGGTCAGTGAATTTTAACACACGTCACCTGTACAAATAAACCAGAGTGCTTCCTTTGATATTTCCAAATAAAGAGTGACTAAAATATGGCCAAGTGGCTTTGAGGTGGTTTGGCTGTGTGCCCAGGACAAGCCCAGACACAACCCACCTCTCTGTCAGACCAGTTCTGAATAAAGGGCCTTTCTGATTCTGATGGGGCAACAACATCACAGCAAGGGACACATAAAGCCAGGCCCAGGGACACAGTCCCCCCTCCCCTAGGTAAACCAAAAACATATGGTCTCAGGTTTCACCTGATTGTTCAGAGGGTGAAAAGTGATGGAAGGTGACACCTACTATTGAGTATTGCCTTTATTTGATTTATGATGAAGTATATTGTGCATGGTCTTGTTCAGATTCAACATGCCATAATCAACAGAATATACCCAATGCTTTTTTATGTAAAACCTGTCACATGTCAGTCACACAGACAGAGTTCCAGGTCCTGTAGCAAGATCCCAAGCTAGGTCTGATGGGCAGGGAGGAGAGCCCAAAAGTTCCAGGTCGTAACCTAGCCTACTGTGGTGGGAGGAGGTCCAGGAAATCAGGTCTTATTTTTCTCTGGGGAGGCCACTCTACTGCACTAAGCATGCTGTATATACTTCACAGAGGTGTTCCAGATAACCTCAGACCGGTTTAGTCACGTGGGGTTCCTTTTATGGGCTAGGAGTTTATAAAAAGCAGGTAAAGAACACCTCACAGCACAGGCTGTGTATCATCTGTGTTTCCTTTTGTAAATAATATATGTGTGAAATTTGTTTTGATTTAGAATGGATCATTATCCCGCAACTGTCTCGAAACAGGGACAGGGGAAAAAAAATGTAATCTATGCAAATAGCGAATGGAGGACACTTTTCCGTGGTTAATGTTCATGACAGCCAGGTAGGCTTTACTGCTGTTGTAAAGAGAAGCAAAGTATCAAGAAAGTATGCCTAGCCTATAGAAAGCTGATGGGATCCTTCTCTTTTTAATAGAGGCTATCAAAACAGCTTTCTCACGTAATTGCATAGGCTATAGAAATGTTGCTCAACATGATTTGATTTTTGATCGCATTTGCATTGATGTCAGAGTGGTTCGAGGGACAATAGAGTTCTGAGTACCAGGCAGTTAGCAAGCTTGGTAGGCTACTAATGACCATCAGGAGCATCAGAGTTAGGAGAAGCCTCGTTACGGTGACTAAACGGTCCTGTGGAATTTTACTGAGGTCATGACTAGTGACTGCTGGTGTGGCTGTAATATGGTCACCGTAACAGCCCTATCTGTGTATCTGTTGGGTCGGTATACAAATTGTAGTTGGTCAAGGAAGTCGGGTAAGGTGGAGGTGTGATCTGATTTGCCGAAGGGTGGAGCAGGCAAGGGTCTTGTAGCCTCCCAGAAGGGAGAGTAACAATGTGTAGCACGGGAGAGGTGTTGGTAGATTTTCGGGAGCGTTTGCCTCAGATTTCCTTTATTAAAGACCCCAGCTACAATAAATGCGGCCTCAGGATATGTAGTTTCCAGTTTGCACAAAGTCCAGTGTAGTGCCTAATGAGCCATTGCGGTGTCGGCTTGGGGGAGAAATATACAGGGCAGTGACAATAGCCAAAGAAAATGATCTTGAGACTTAATGCTGTCTGCATTTGATGGTGAGTTATTCCAGATTGGGAGAACAAAAGGACTTGAATTCCTGTACATTACCACAATCACACCATGAGATGTTAATCATGAGACATACCTCCCACCTTAGTTTTTTCTAAAGAGTTCTTTCTTCCTGTCAGCGCGATGTAAAGAGAACTTTGTTGGCTGTATGGATGGGGACAATATATACGGAGAGAGCCTTGATTCCGTAAAACAGAGCATGTTACAGTCCCTTATGTCTCACTGAAAGGAGATCCTAGCCCTGAGCTCATCTACTTTATTGTCCAGGGGGCTGAATGTTTTAGCGAGTAATATACCCTCTGGTGGAGTGTCTGGGATGAATGGGGCTGCCTCGGGAAATCCAAACAAAAGATCCAGGTTAGGGAAGTCATTTCTCGTCAAATTTCTGGTGAGTGACCGCCGATCAAATGTTCAAAAGTAATTTTTCGGTTGTAGGAAATTATACTAGAAACTTTCTGAGCAAATAATGTAAGTCATAACACCAATAAAGCGAAATACTGCAAAGTTGCCGGGGAGATAGAAACAGGGTGACGTGTCTGTCGGCGCCATCTTGTCTGAACCTAGGACATACAACCACAACTTGCTCTATAAATGCTTTGCATAAGTACTTGGGATAAATACATTTTGAAATGAATGTCTTTAGTGAAGTATTGCGGTGTTAGTTATATAATTGTGCGATACCTAGGCCTTCATGAAAAGGCAACACACTTTTTTGTATATGTAAAGACAATATTAAATTAAATATATATATAATATATATTTATATATATAATATTAAATCAAGAATAGTGTAATGGGTGACAATATTAGCCTATAACTTGTGAATGATATATTATCGCTTGTGTATGATGCCCAGCTTAAGGCAAGAAACAGCGCATGCCTTTTTGCTGCGAATTCAAATCATACTCACATATATCACATATATGCCTATATGTTTTGCTAAGTTTTATATCACAACTAAAGTGGCCAAATAACTTAAGATTAAGCACATTCATCTGCTTTACAACTGGTGTAGAGCCTAATAATTAAGCATTATATGCATAATTGCATTTACGATTACTTTTGAGAATAGTGTTTTCCCGCTAATTGATTGCATTTTGGAACATTCGTGCTTATACAGCGGTTCTTCTTTTAAAAGTTGCGTCGTACTGCAGCACAGCTTCCGGACTGCCGCATAATTCTATGGTACGTTATTTAAGTGTCAGCCATTGTTGCAATTAATGATAGTTAGTGCTAATTTGACCACCAGAGGGCATCTTTGAGAAGCATTTGACAGTTTTTAATATTGGCTGAACTAGAGAATTTAAACACTTTTTTGTAAGAACATAGTATATGGAATTGATTTTAAGAAATATAGCTTAATTTGATTCATAATATGTTGTTTCTATTCCAAGAAAAATGATAAACGAAACCCTCAGAGTTTCCATTAGGAAAATATGTCGCTGTACAACATGACCGGTCAGGAGAAGGCTACTAAGAGCAAAATAATCTTAACATTTCCACAACCTAATTGTAGGCTAACCAATACCCAAACTGAGATTCTGTGAAAATAAAAATATAATTGATTTATCAAGACCAGTCCCCAAGCTTGTCTCAAAGCAGCATGAAACGGTGCTGAAATAGTTGGTTGACCAAAATAATGCTTAAATAAATCAACTGCTGGTCTTTACTGTACGCTGCACATTTTTACATTGTATTCTATTTCCAGCAAGACTGTTCAAGCCATCGACTCACTGATGGTTGAAGATGATGAGTGATCGGCAAAAGCAATCAACATCGCTCTAATTATAGTCAGAACAAAAATGGCGCCGGAGAAGATGGCTGACGTTTTACGTGCTCCTAACCAACTGTGCTACTTTGTTATTTTTTTTTGCGTTGTTTGTCACATATTTCTTTACTTATTTTGTACATTTTGTGCTGCTACCGTCTTTTATGACAGAAAAGGACTTCTGGACACCAGAACAGCGATTACTCACCTCGACCTGGAAGAAGCTTTTTCCTTTAATGAGTCCGACAAGCCTGATGCGAAGGATATAGTGCTTTCCCGGGAACAGACCGAAATCCTAGTCATTTCAGTGAAGAAAATACAGAGAAAAAGGGGGTGGAGGTCGGGCTGCCTTCTGAGAATTCGTAGGCGAGCGAGTAAACTCCCACTGCCATCCGTTCTATTGGCCAACGTGCAATCATTGGAAGATAAAACCGACTAACTACGATCAAGATAATCCTACCAACAGGACATAAAAAAAATCGGTGAAAAACGACACAGGTAAAATGGAGCTGGCGGGATTTTCCATGCACCGGCAGAACAGAGATGCTACGTCTGGTAAGACGAGGGGTGGAGGTGTGTGTCTATTTGTCAATAACAGCTGGTGCGCGATCTCTAATATTAAAGAAGTCTCGAGGTATTGCTCGCCTGAGATAGAGTACCTTATGATAAGCTGTAGTCCACACTATCTACCAAGAGAGTTCTCATCTATATTATTCATAACTACTGTATCTATTTACCTCCAAAAACTGATGCTGGCACTAAGACCGCACTCAACCAACTCTATAAGGCCATAAACAAACAAGAAAATGCTCATCCAGAAACGGCGCTCCTAGTGGCCGGGGACTTTAATGAAGGCAAACTTAAAACCGTTTTACCTCATTTCTACCAGCATGTCACATGTGCAACCAGAGGAAAAAAAAACTCTAGACCACCTTTACTCCAAACACAGAGATTCATACAAAGCTCTTCCTCGCCCTCCATTTGGCAAATCTGACCATAATTCTATCCTCCTGATTCCTGCTTAAAAGCAAAAAATAAAGCAGGAAGTACCAGTGACTTGCTAAATTTGAAGTGGTCAGATGACGGGAATGCTACGCTACAAGACTGTTTTGCTAGCACAGACTGGAATATGTTCCGGGATTCATCCAATGGCATTGAGGAGTATACCACCTTTTAACAGCTTCTACCCCCAAACCATAAGACTAAATAAATAAAATGGCCACTGGACTATTTACATTGACACCACTCCCATTAGTTTTTTACACTGCTGCTACTCACTGTTTATTATCTATGCATAGTCGCTTCACCCCTCCCTATATGTCCAAATTACCTCATCTAACCTGTACCCACACACATTGACTCGGTACCAATACGTATATGTAGCCTCGTTAGCCTCGTTATTGTTAATTTTTGTTCTTTTTTACTTTAGTCTATTTGGTAAATATTTTTTTAACTCTTTCTTGAACTCCACTGTTGGTTATGGGCTTGTAAGTAAGCATTTCACGGTAAGGTCTACACATGTTGTATTCGGCGCATGTGACAAATAAGGTTTGATTTGACTCCAATCAAGTTGTAGAAACTTCTCAAGGATGATCAATGGAAACATGATGCACCTGAGCTAAATTTCAAGTCTCATAGCAAAGGGTCTGAATACTTATGTAAATAAGGTATTTAAAACATTTTTTTTAATACATTTGCAAACATTTCTAAAAACCTGTTTTCGCTTTGTCATTATGGGATATTGTGTGTAGATTGATGAGGGTAAAAAACGATTTAATACATTTCACAATAAGGATGTTGAAAAAGTCAATGGGTTTGAATACTTTCTGAATGCACTGCACTGATGTTATATGATATACTGTTTTATTTTATTGTATGATATGCCTAATGTGTCTGCACCCCAGGAAGAGTAGGGGATCCAACAATAAATAGAAATACCCACCTGTCTGTCACTGTATGAATAGTGATCCAGACTCACAGGACCACCCCAGTGATATGCCTATCATCCATCCATCCATCCATCCATCCATCCATCCATCCATCCATCCATCCATTCACTGTCTGTCTATGGGCATTGGGCAGGCCAGGTAAGCCCAGATCTGAGATACTGTTGCTCTCTGATGCGCATCAGACCCCTGAATCCCATAGCCTGTCAGCCTCCAGCCCAGCCCTGCCCCCCCCCCCCCCCCCCCCCCCAACCCTCTGAACCCCACACACCCTGACCCACCTCCTGCTCTAAGTGATCAGAGCATGGACAAGGACAGGAGGGAGTCTGTCTATGGAGCCCCTATAGATGTCCATATCCATGCAATTTATGCCAACATCAGATACAATACTATAGGATTTGACTCTGACCCATCCTTCTGTAAAGATCGGAGAATGAAGAGAGGAAGGGAGAATAAGGTATGCTGTTGTTTTGAAAGTAGGAATGTGTTGTATGTGTTCTATTCCCATTCAACCATGAAGGAATAACCATAGTGACTGTAACCAGAGCTAGACATTTTTCTTCTCAGAGACCAAAACCATGTCAGTCACAGCCCTCTACAAAGCAACCTTAAAATGTCATAGCTCTCTATACTAAAAAGCAGCATTGGAATGCTGCTCTAAAACTTTGGATTAAAATGTACTGTATGGTTATTATTATATTCACATTCATTTACAAGCAGGGATTAGAGTTATACCCCTTAAATGAAGACAGAGAAATTCCACAAGGACAATGACACCTCCCAATCCCATTCTGTGTCCCCACTTGCTTCAAGATGTCCACCATTGTTTCTGAACCCAAGAAAGTGAAGTTAACTGAACTAAATGACTATCGCCCAGTAGAACTCACTTCTGTCATCATGCTTTGAGAGGCTAGTTAGGAACATATCACCTCCACCTTACCCGACACGCTAAACACACTACAATTGGCACACTGCCCCAACAGATCCACGGATGACGCAATCACCATCGCACTGCACACTGCTCTATCCCATCTGGACAAGAGGAACACCTATGTAAGAATGTTGTTCATCGACTACAGCTCAGCCTTCAACACCATAGTGCCCTCCAAGCTAATCACTAAGCTCGGGGACCTGGGTCTGAACCCTGCCCTGTGAAACTAGATCCTGGACTTCCTGACAGGCTGACCCAGGTGGTGAAGGCAGACAACAACACCACCGCTACACTGATCCTCAACAGGGAGCCCAACATGGGTGCGTGCTCAGCCCCCTCCTGTACTCCCTGTTCACCCATGACTGCATGGCTACGCACGTCTCCAACTCAATTATCAAGTTTGCAGACAACACTACAGTGGTAGGCTTAATTACCAACAATGATGAGACAGCCTACAGGGAGGAGGTGAGGGCCCTGGTGGAGTGGTACCAGGAACATAAACTCCCTCAAACTTGAAAGTGTATTTCAGGGTTTCTTCTGGATCAAAAAGTGGCTTAGCTAGTGGGTGTGGAAGGGGGCATGGCAATGGATGTGGTCGGCCAATTGCCGTGGCTGAATTTTGGAGAACATTTTAGAGGCTCCCATCTTGGCGGTGTAGAGAAAATGTTACAGGTTTAAAGCAAATTTCCTGCGTTTCTACATATTCTGGTATAATGACAGTAAATATGAATTCTCCAGTCACAACAAGTGCGGAGTTCCAAAGTCAGATTATAAGGCTACTATTATCTAGTATTATCCACTTTAAAACATTTTTTTTTACCTTTATTTAACTAGGCAAGTCAGTTAAGAACAAATTCTTATTTTCAATGACGGCCTAGGAACAGTGGTTTAACTGCCTGTTCAGGGGGAGAACGACAGATTTGTACCTTGACAGCTCAGGGATTTGAACTTGCAACCTTCCGGTTACTAGTCCAATGCTCTAACCACCAGGCTACCCTGCCAATTGCAGTAAACAGTGTGCTAAAGATGGGTATAAACAGGTAAGTGACAAAATAATGAAACACCAACATGAAGAGTATTAATACGACATTGGGCCACCATGGGCCAGAACAGCTTCAATGCACCTTCACATAGATTCTACAAGTGTCTGGAACTCTATTAGAGGAATGCGACACCATTCTTCTATGAGAAATTCCATGATTTGGTGTTTTGTTGATGGTGGTGGAAAACAGAGGTGCATAAAGATGGCGGCCAACATGCACTTACCACAAATTCCAAGTTCGCTAAATTCCTAAAAAAATGTTTATGGTCATTAGCAGAGTATACATGATCCCAATTTTAGCTTTAAGATGCTGGCAATTATTGGCACATTAAACCATATCGCGCTCCCTACTGTAGTTTAAAAACTCAGTGGATAGTGAAAATGTCAAGAACTTTGAACGTTTCTTCAAGTGCAGTCGCAAAACTATCAAGCACTATGATGAAACTGGCTCTCATGAGGACCGCCACACTAAAAGAAGACCCAGAGTTACCTCTGCTGCAGAGGATACGTTCATTAGAGTTACCAGGCTCAGAAATTGCAGCTCAAATACATGCTTCACAGAGTTCAAGATACAGACTCATTCCAACATCAACTGTTCAGAGGAGACTGTGTGAATCAAGCCTTCATGGTAGAATTGCTTAAAAAACACCACTACTAAAGTACACAAATATGAAGAAGAGACTTGCTTGGGCCGAGAAACACGAGCAATCAACATTAGATCAGTGGAAAACTGTCCTTTGGTCTGATGAGTCCAAATTTGAGATTTCTGGTTCCAACCGCCATGTCTTTGTGAGATGCAGAGTAGGTGAACGGATAATCTCTGCATGTGTGGTTCCCACCGTGAAGCACAGAGGAGGTGTGATGGTGTGGGGGTACTTTGCTGGTGACACTGTCTGTGATTTATTTAGAATTCAAGGCACACTTAACCACCACAGCATTCTGCAGCGATATGCCATCCCATCTGGTTTGCGCTTAGTGCGACTATCATTTGTTTTTCAACAGGACAATGACCCAACACACCTCCAGGCTGTGTAAGGGCTATTTTACCAAGTAGGAGAGTGATGGAGTGCTGCATCAGATGACCTGGCCTCCACAATCACCCGACAATGTAGAAAATAGTAAAAATAAAGAAAAACCCTTGAATGAGTAGGTGTCCAAACTTTGACTGGTACTGTATATGTTTTGATAAAGTTTGAATAACAACTAAAGTAGCCAAATAACTTCTTACAATTAAGCACGTTAATCTGCTTTACAAGGGTTGTAGAGCCTAACTGGCATACATAAGCACTGCCTGAGTTTCAAGTTTGGGGAAGATAATTTTCACAATGAAAACTGATTTAAAGATAGTTTGCATTCAATTTCAATGCTAAATGCATTAACTCCAGTAACAGGAATTTGCCCAATTATAATACAACTCAAGTTTTAAAATTCTAAATAACAATTCCATTTAAATTATTTTTATTTTCCAATTTTCCAGGGATGATTTTCTTTTACAATATGACAATTTAAATCCAATTCAATTCCAATAAAAAAATATATGATTGCTACAATTCCAATTGAATTCCAAGTAAATTCTCCACTTCCTGCTTGAATTCCAGAATTGAATTTGAAATTAAATTGGAATTGATCCCAACCCTGATGTTCTCATGACATGGCTTTAATGTTTTCTCCATGAATTGGGATTCAATTGGAACTTTATCTAACATTGTAGGAACGGTCACTCTTTGCTGGATTACCACTTACCAGCCTCTCTTTAAAGATCATGGACCGGAGCCATTTGAAGTCGAGAGCTTTGAAGGCAGAGAGAACGAAGAGGGAGTCCTGTTCGTAGCGTTCAGTCTTCTGGATGGCTCCCTCTGGGTAGGTGATACGCATAGTGGTCCGGGAGCCCACATCTTTCTCATAGCCACTCACTGGGGCCTCGTTCAACCTGCAACACACAGGTCAACTGGGACTAGGAATCTATAAACATATGGTTCTCACAATCACTGGCTCTTACTCAATTGGTCTTTCCTTAATTCCTCGCATACTCTCTCTTCGCCTCCTTCTCAAAACATATTGGAGAAGGTCAGAACTTCGGCTGTTCTCCTCTAGTGCTCTTGAGAAGGAGGCGAGGATAGAGGATGTAAGGAATCTAGAAAATATTATTTAAGAACCCTGGAGGTGATGTGCCTTTTAATACTGACCTTGCAATCACATTGTACTCGTCAATCCTTGCACCCATAGACTTGTTGGTCAGAATAGCACCATTTCCCATGATTATACACTTTTTACAACTCAGACTAGAAGAGCAGGAAAAGAACAGCAGAAAAACAACATTTCTGTGAGGTTTGTGAAGAGAGGAAAATGACAAGTACTGCAGTGATTTATTCTGATATTATGTGTAGTTGTGCAATTGCTATCAGGTTCCCTGACAGCATTATGTAGTAGAGAATGTGACCTCTGTTAAGTCTGAGTTCTGCATTCCAGGTGGAAAATTAAACACATTCCCAATTTCCTTAGTTGATGATATCAGGTCGGCAAATAATGGTTGTGGAAAGAACCAAGCCCTTAACAAGACAAAACACTGGAAAATCAGCAGATGGGAGAACATATTTCTTGCCTGGTCCCAGATCTGTTTGTGCTGTCTAGCCAACTTATATGGTTGTTTTGGCGTGACAATGACCAAAAATTGTCAAATCAGCACAAACATATTTGGGACCAGGCTAGAATATTTCTGAGTAAGCCGAGAGTTTGCATTCTGGAGGTTAGTTTCTGAATGTCTTGAGAAGCAGGCATGACCCTTTAAACACCCCAAGATGCCCCCTGATGTTGCTGAGTTAGAGGTGTGAAATACCTGTCCAGCTCATCTTCCAGACCATAGCTCTTTGTGGCTGTCAGAATATTATCTATGATCTTTTCTGAGGAGAGAAGAGAAGATTTTTTAAACCAGCACATTCTCTGGGCAGCAATCCTTGGACCCAAAGGAATGAGGTTACATCAGGTTTCCCCAAGGATAATGCCCCCACTATGTTAAAGATCATTTAAAAAACAATAAAAAAAAAAAAAACACTATAGTAAATACTACAGTATTATCCGCAAAAACACTAAATTAATTACTATAGTATTTACAACAGTTTTTACTAAAGTAATACTACAGTATTTATACTAGGACTCGTTTCAGGAAACTAGACGTATGTCGCACATCACTTCACAGGTGAGCCATTTGACCTAAACTTTTGTTTTATCAAAATATATTTTTTTTGGCAGAAATACCTTCTGGAACATGTGAAATTTCATGTGACTTAATAACAAACTTGTACGCCATCTGTAAATATGAATACAATTGTTAAATTACGAGCCTAGTTTGTTCAGCCACCAAAATATATAGGAAACTTCCGGCTAGTCAAGATTGGCTGGGATAATGAGAGGGCTGGACAAGGCGAGACATGAGTTCGGATTTGTCTGTCATGTAGCACGCTTCTGTCTATAACATGAGCTGGTAGGTATGTGTAGCTAATCCTTTCTAACGCAGCTTTTTTGAACAATATCACATAGTAAAACCTTAAAAAGCGAAAGTGTTGCTCTCAGGTTGAATTAGAGTATGAAAGCTAAGGAGACTGAGAAAATTCTGTTGTTTGATTGGAAATATGCAGAGGTAGTCGTAAAGAGAACGCACAGAAGGCTATTGTATAAAACACCTGTCCCAGGACTACTTCAAATATAGGGCAACCATGGCATCTGTGACAGAGAGGGAGAAGTGTCTATCCATGTATACATGTAAGATAATCTAGCTAGCTACAGTTGAAGTCGGAAGTTAACATACACCTTAGCCAAAAACATTTAAACTCAGTTTTTCACAAACAAAAGTTTACATACACTCAATAAGTATTTGGTAAAATTGCCTTTAAATTGTTTAACTTGGGTCAAACGTTTCAGGTAGCCTTCCACAAGCTTCCCACAATAAGTTGGGTGAATGTTGGCCCATTCTGGTGTAACTGAGTCTGGTTTGTAGGCCTCCTTGCTCCCAAGAATGAACCAGACTTGTGGAGGTCTACAATTTTTTTTCTGAGGTCTTGGCTGATTTCTTTAGATTTTTCCATGATGTCAAGCAAAGAGGCACTGAGTTTGAAGGTGGACCTTGGAATACATCCACAGGTACACCTCCAATTGACTCAAATAATGTCAATTAGCCTATCAGAAGCTTCTAAAGCCATGACATCATATTCTGGAATTTTCCAAGCTGTTTAAATGCACAGTCAACTTAGTGTATGTAAACTTCTGACCCACTGGAATTGTGATACAGTGAATTATATGTGAAATAATCTGTCTGTAAACAATTGTTGGAAAAATTACTTGTCATGCACAAAGTAGATGTCCTAACCGACTTGCCAAAACTATAGTTTGTTAACAAGAAATTTGTAGAGTGGTTGAAAAACAAGTTTTAATGACTCCAATCTAAGTGCATGTATACTTCCGACTTCAACTTCGCATTTTCATATATTACACATTTCTAATTTTGTCAAAGTTGTTTATTTAAAGCTTACTGTTAGCTCGCTAGCTAACGTTACGTGTATAATGTGTGTTACTTTAGTAATATTATTTGCATCTCAGATCCATTTGCATTGCTAGTTATAGTCTAATGTTAGCTAGCTAGCTAACATTGTAACTGGTTGTTTAGCTACCTGCAGATTCATGCAGGGTAGTAACGATATGAGTTAAGATTATGGTTCATTGTTTAGCTAGCTACATGTCTAAACAAAAATGCAAGTAACCATTTCAATAGAATCTTCATGATGTCACTGTGACAACTGTCAATAGACGTAGCTGGTAAATTCGCTCTTGCTGTCTACTCCAATTTCAGAGCACTTGTCTGAGTGTGCCAGAGCGCAGAATAACTGACGAATTTACGAACGCTCAACCCCCGTTGAATATGGCCGATGTCAGTAAACGTCGGCAAAAAAGTGTCATTAAATTGTTGCCAGCAGCACAGTTATGGTCACCAAAGCTCTGGATAACATAAAAACAGCCTAACCAGCTCTGCTAGGGGGAGTCAAATGGTCAGAGTGAGCTCTTCTCTCATTTGTGTCTGGAAGTAGCTAGCAAGCTAGCCAACGATAGCCAGTTACCTTGAGTGCTTGACTGCTGTTGTTAGGTCAGAACGCTTGGCTCAACCCTACTCCTCGGACAGAGTGTTCAGTGTGTGCTCTAAACGTCCCTAGAGCGAAAAGCTCTGAATTTGCGAATGGACAATCTGACAATGCTCTGAGTTTACGAATGCCAAGAGCGCACTCTGGCACACCAGATTGAATTTACGAACACATCCGTAGTATAAACCAGCCTTAAATCTTGAAATGTTGCGTTGTTTAGTACATGGCCTTACATGTGAATCCTTAAAAAGATGGGTGGGGCTAGGGCTTAACAGAGTGTGAACGATGCTGAATGGGTGCAGACAAAGAGCTTTCCAGTAGGTGTACAAAAACATTCAAGGGCCATCAACTTTCAAAGCATAATAATTTTCTCATTGTTCCTCAACTGTAGTGTATGATATAACATTTTCTAGCTCTGAGTCTCTACTTTTACCCAAGGTTAAAAACACCATTTAAAATTTTGCAACATAAGACCAAATTGAGCCGGTCGGTCAACTATAGTAAACTTTACTACAGTATACTAGTCATGTCCACAAAAACACAACAGTGAGTACTACAGTAAAGCCCATAAAAACACTACAGTGAATACTATAGTATACTCCAGCAAAAACATTACAGTGAATACTATATTATATAAATATATTAATGCTTCAGTATTTAGAGCATAGTATTTTTTCATATGGGCACTGGGAGGCCCTAAGTCTTTCTGTAAACTCTACAGTAAACAAATGCTCTCACTACCTCACTTTGTTTCTTGTCCTTACACACTGCTGGCCTTTATGCATCTTTGAAGTATGCTTCCCTTAAACTGAGAAGCCCATCGTCTGCCTGTTCAACAACTCTTGCTATTTATCTAGTCAGTTATAGTAGGAATAAATTATTTTATAGAAAGGAAAAACTTAAGTACTGTTTCCTAGTCCTTACTTTCCCTGGGTCTTTCCACTATTTACAGAGCCAGTTATTCTAGCAAGTCCTAGGGAGTAACTATGAAGTACAATTTCCTATAGTCCTTAGACTGAGATGCTCCTGTCTGCACAACAACACTAGCTAGGCCTATTTATATAGCCAGTTATTCTAGGAAGATATAAAAGGAAAGGAATGACTGCAATCCGGATGTTTTCTATACAATTGACAAGGGTAAATACACTTGGCCTATAATTCAGGAGATCAAGTTTAAATTAACAGTAATTGCCTAAACAATTGTGAGAGCTGAATCGCTGGACCATCTGTCACGAGATGAAAGTCCACATAATTTGACTGTATATTGTAGGCTTAGGCCAAGTAGGCTCCTTGCGTTATTCGTGATTATTGAGGTTAAACTAAATTGCCAGATCATTAAATTGCTATTAGGCACTTGTGTTCAATTCTCAGATGCAGTGGAGATCATAAAAACCATGACCCAAAGATGAGCCATTTTAGCAAAATATGTTTTTCAGTTACCATACTTTTTTAACATAATTATTACTGTAATTATTATTTTTTTTAATTTTTTTATTTCACCTTTATTTAACCAGGTAGGCTAGTTGAGAACAAGTTCTCATTTGCAACTGCGACCTGGCCAAGATAAAGCATAGCAGTGTGAACAGACAACACAGAGTTACACATGGAGTAAACAATTAACAAGTCAATAACACAGTAGAAAAAAAGGAGGTCATGATGCATTTTTTTTGAAAAATGGAATCAGCCCATTGTTAAAACAATATTGCCTATAGCAGTGTTTCCTAATGCTGGTCCTGAGGACACAACAGGTGCACATTTTAGTTTTTGCCCTAGCACCAAACCCACAATTTCACTAGTCAATAGTTTGATGATGAGTTGAACAGTGCAAAAACAAAAATGTGCACGCTTTTGGGTCCCCAGACCCTGGATTAGGGAACATTGACTATAGTGAATTATACTATAGTAGATTGTGTCACGGGATGTGTCAGTATGACACATGATTTTGAAAAACTGACACATCCCGTGACACAATCTACTATAGTATAATTGAGGATCACTCAGAGGCAGTGAAAAGCATCGATGTAGAGACAGTCTCAGCTCTGTCCAAAATGACTTGCATATCTGCATTGTGACTAACACTGGAGAGATGGGGAGGGAGAGGGCTGCATAATAAAAGGTATCCTTCTCCCAAAATAGTGCACTACTTTTGACCAGGGCCTATAAGGGTCTGATTAAAAGTAGTGCACTATATAGGCAATAGGGTGCAATTTGGGATGCAGCCAGGGAGAAGAGTTGTTGACTACTGTGGTGATATCCTAGATATAAACAGACAAGATCAATCAGGCTGGATGGGAATCATTTGAAAGGATTGTCTCTCCTTCCAGCCAAACCACACAGCTGATATCAGATGAGGGCTAGGCTACCATAGCACCATCTGCAAGGGTGAGGCACCTAGGCTAGGCACACTCCTGAAACAGTCCAATGTCTGACAATGAAGGACTCTAGTTCTGCCAACCAATCAATAACAAGACAAAGGCTTACAGTATGACCTTAATAATCTATGTTCAGGCAGAAGTTTAGTGTGATCCCTCAAACTGCCCTACTACCGAGTCACAGAACAGAAAACGCCCAGAATGTGTTGGTTAGTTGGGATAATAGAGGGTGTTGGTTGGGCTTCCTGGTTCCTATCAGCCATGAGGATGAGGGCAGGCAGTCAGGCCACAAATAGCTCACTGATTATTACTGATTAATAGGTCTCTCTTACAGAAGAGATTACTTCAATAACCTGTATAAATAAAGGTTAAATTAAATCAAACTGATTAGATGATGCTGTGTTGAAGACAGGGTAGTGGCTGGCTACATACTGTAGCTAATCATTCCACAACTAACATGTGTTTGGGTGGGAGACTTGTGGCGTGAGGAACAAAGGTGTGGGGCTGAGACTGGGCTTTCCAATTAGGGCCTGAGACTGGTAGGCAGAAGGATCTGACAGTGGTCCTGTAGTGTGTTGGTGTTGCTCAATGTTACTGTTCAGTATTACAGAGAAAGGGCATGGATGGAGTTTGGTATCAGAATCAGACAGATTTCTATGAGAACACTAGTTAGCAAACACCCTTCCTCTAATACCGAGAACCAAGAACATAAAGGCATTTTCTGCACATGCAACATGGAGAGCTAGACTACAAAGTCATCCTCCTGATACCTTTCCAGGGATATCTATATATTTAGCACAATTTGAGCGCACTGACACCATCATTATCGTCATTACATGACATATTTCTATTAAAACAGCTATAACATTGATATTTACGTCAAATTAACCCAAATGTGTAACATCAACTTTACAAGGGATTTGACGAGATTAAACACGAGTTAAATTGGTGATGGGCGAGGGGCAGCAAGAAATGCTTTGCTTTGCTGTGATCCCTGCATAGCTAGTAGAAACAGTGAGGTTCTTCTCAATAAGGCCAGTATTTGAACATTGTGTACTGTCCCTCATCTAAGCAGTGACCCAAAGCACTACCTCCCTGTAGTTGAGCTAGTGGTCAACAGTGTCCTCTCCCAGGGACTCCCCATTCCTCATGGTCATCCAAAATGAAATAGATCTAAAATGGAGGTCGATACCTTGCATTTTCATTCCAAAGGGTGGGAAGAATTTGCTGATTTTGGTGAATCGTCTAAAATTCGGATCAAGGAACATGGGGGCTGGTTTAGTGAACCTGGAGATAGAGAAAAACAGAGAGAAACACAATATATAACAAGTGAGAGTGAGACTAATGAGAATTAACAGGCCATAAATACAGTGCATTCGGAAAGGATTCAGACCCCTTGACTTTTTCCACATTTTGTTATGATACAGACTTATTCTAAAATTGATAAAATAGTTTTTTCCATCATCAATCTACACACAATATCCCTTAATGACAAAGGAAACACAGGTTTAGACAATTTTGCAAATGTATTAAAATGCACCTTTGGCAGTGATTACAGTCTTCTTGGGAATGACACTACAAGCTTGGCACACCTGTATTTGGGGAGTTTCTCCCATTCTACTCTGCAGATCCTCTCAAGCTCTGCCAGATTGGATGGGGAGGGTGGCTGCCCATTTATTTTCAGGTCTCTCCAGAGATGTTCGATCAAGTTCAAGTCCGGACTCTGGCTGGGTCACTCAAGGACAGTCAGAAACTTGTACCCAAGGCCACTCCTGCGTTGTCTTGGCTGTGTGCTGTTAGGTTCTAATTCTCAGAGTAAATAACTCAACGGACACTATGAAAGCTTAACCAAGTTTAATTCTTCCCAGAGGATCAATACAGCTGCATTTGACAAAACATGTTTCCACCACCACAAGTATATATACTCCAATGTAGGCACTCCTTCTCTCTAATCTATCATGGTTTGACAGGAAGAGGGTAATAAACCATAATTTCTTCCGGATTGGATTTTTCTCTGACTTTCGCCTGCAACATCAGTTCTGTCATACTCACAGCCAATATCTTTACAGTTTTGGAAACGATTCTAGCATATTTTCCTGACAAAATATCCCGTTTAAAACGGGAACTTTTTTTTTTCTTCCAAAAATGAAAATACTGCCCCCTAACACCAAGAGGTTTTAAGGGGATCTGACCTGACCTCAACCCCTCAGTTGCCTAATACACATATGTCCATCCATATCCTCTATAGCAATCCTGTGACTTCCTCCCATCCACCCACCACATTCCAAAGCCATCTGGCTCCTGCAGATAACCATTAATGTAAAAACTAGTCTCTAGGATAGCAATGTTCCAAGTTTAACACAGCATCCAACAGTCCCCCCATTTTGAACATTTTAACTCCACACTGTTCAACATTACATACACTTGGAAATTACATATAAATGAACAAACAATAATAATAAAACATGAACAAAAAAATAAATAAAACATGATTATAAATGAACAAACAATGATAACAAAACATTCACCGTGAGGTTTACAAACTCAGAGGCCTCTTACAAACTTATGGCCTCTATGCATGGTGTGATCATAAAACAATCTTATTTCCATCTCTCATCACACAACAGAATGACATTCCAGCTGAAGCTGGTGGCTTCCTCCACTTCAGCTAGAGCTGCTTTTAGTTTCTCCACTTTCTCCTTCTGGTTCCTAAGAGAGTGAGAGCATAAGACTTGATGGCGCTGACAGAGATGGTCGCCTTGCTTCAGGTCCTCAGAAAACTATGCAGTTTAAAAAAAAAATGTATGTACTATTTCTTACATTGTTAGCTCAGAAAATCTCAGGTGTTATTACATACAGCTGGGAAGAACTATTGGATATAAAAGCGATGTCTACTTACCATCATTACGACCAGGAATACGTCTTACCCGAAACTGATCCTTTGTTCGGACCTCCACCCTGGACATGTGATCTTATCCCAGAGGCCGACCCAAAACAAAGTGGTCGCCGCAGGAGAGGCAGACGGAGTGGCCTCTTGGTCAGACTCAGAAGGCGAGCACACCATCCACCGCTTCCTAGCATATTACTCACTAATGTCTAATCTCTAGATAACAAGGTGGACGAAATTAGGGCATGAGTTGCCTTCCAGAGAAACATCAGAGATTGTAACATTCTGTTTCATGGAAACTGCTCACTCGGGATACGTTGTCAGAGTCGGTAAAGCCACCCGGTTTCTTCATGCAACGCGCCAACAGAAACAAACATCTCTCTGGTAAGAAGAAGGGCGGGTGTGTATGCCTTATGATTAACGACTCATGGTGTAATCACAACATACAGGAACTCAATTCCTTTAGTTCACCTGACTGATTGTAAGTATTCCTTACAATCAAATGCCGACCGCATTATCTTCAAGACAATTCTCTTCGATTATAGTCACAGCCGTGTATATCCCCCCAAAGCAGATACCTCGTCGGCCCTGAAAGAACTTCACTGGACTCTATGTAAACTGGAAACCATACATGCTGAGGCTAACCTAAGATCAAAGCTAACCTAAGATCAATACTACCTTAATTCTATCAGCATGTTGAATGAGTGACACGAGCTGGCAGAATTCTGGATCATTGCAACTCGAACTTCCGCAATGCATACAAGGCCCTCCCTCGCCCTGCCTTCGGAAAATCTGAACATGAATCCATGATGTTGCTCCCAGACTATAGACAGAACCTAAAACAGGAAACGCCCGTGCACAGGTCAATACAACGCTGGTCTGACCAATCAGATTCCACGCTATAAGATTGCTTCGATCACGTGGACTGGAATATGTTCCGGATAGCCTCAGACAACAACATTGATGTATACGCTGACTCATACCCGCTGTGACTATTAAAACCTTCCCTACCAGAAAACATGGATTAATGGCAGCATTTGCGCAAAACTGAAAGCGCGAACCACCGCTTTTAATCATGGCAAGGCAACTGGAAACATGACCGAATACAAACAGTGCAGCTATTCCCTCTGCCAAGGCAATCAAACAAGCAAAGCATCAGTATAGAGACAAAGTAGAGTTGCAATTCAACGGCTCAAACACGAGACGTACATGGCAGGGTCTACAGTCAATCACGGATTACAAAAAGAGAATCAGCCCCATTGCGGACATCAACGTCCTGCTCCCAGACAAATTAAACAACTTCTTTGCACGCTTTAAGAACAATGCAGTGCCACTGACACGGCCCGCCACCAAAGCCTATGGGCTCTCCTCCTCCAACGTGAGTAAAACATTTAAACGTGTTAACCCTTGCAAGGCCGCCGGCCCAGACGGCATCCCTAGCCGCGTCCTCAGAGCATGCGCAAACCAGCTGGTTGGTTTGTTAACGGACATATTCAACCAATCCCTATCCCAGTCTGTTGTCCCCACATATCCCCACAAGGTAACTGAACTAAATGACTATCGCCCCATTGCATTCACTTCTGTCATCATGAAGTGCTTTGAGAGACTAGTCAAGGATCATATCCCATCCACCCTACCTAATGCCCTAGACCCACTCCAATTTGCTTACCGCCCCGATAGGTCCACTGACAATGCAATCACCATCCACTGCCCTATCCCATCTTGACAAGAGGAATACCTATGTAAGAATGCTGTTCATTGACTACAGCTCAGCATTTAACATCATAGTACCCTCCAAACTCGTCATTAAGCTCGAGACCCTGGGTCTCGACCCTGCCCTGTGCAACTGGGTCCTGGACTTTCTGACGGCCCGCCCCCAGGTGGTGAAGGTAGGAAACAACTTCTCCACCCCGCTGATTCTCAACACTGGGGCCCCACAAGGGTGCGTTCTCAGCCCTCTCCTGTACTCCCGGTTCACCCATGACTGTGTGGCCATGCACGCTTCCAACTCAATCATCAAGTTTGCAGACGACACTACAGTGGTAGGCCTAATTACCAACAACGAGGAGACGGCCTACAGGGAGGAGGCGAGGGCCCTCGGAGTGTGGTGTCAGGAAAATAACCTCTCACTCAACGTAAACAAAACAAAGGAGATGATCATCGACTACAGGAAACAGCAGAGGAAGCACCCTCCCCATCCACGTCGACGGGACAGTAGTGGAGAAGGTGGAAAGTTTTAAGTTCCTCGGCATACACATCACAGACAAACTGAAATGGTCCACCCACACAGATGCCCTGGTGAAGAAAGCGCAACAGCACCTCTTCAACCTCAGGAGGCTAAAGAAATTTGGCTTGTCATCTAAAACACTCACTAACTTTTACAGATGCACAATAGAGAGCATCCTGTCGGGCTGTATCACCGGCTGGTATGGCAATTTCACCGCCTTCATCCGCAAGGCTCTCCAGAGGGAGAGCGCATCAACCGGGGACAAACGACTTGCCCTCCAGGACACCTACAGCACCCGATGTCACAGGAAGGCCAAAAAGATCATCAAGGACAACAACCACCCAAGCCACTGCCTGTTCACTCTTCTATCATCCAGAAGGCGAGGTCAGTACAGGTGCATCAAAGCTGGGACCGAGAGACTGCAACACAACTTCTATCTCAAGGCTATCAGACTGTTAAACAGCCATCCCTAACATAGAGAGGCTGCTGCCAACATACAGATTCAAATCTCTGGCCACTTAAATAAATGGACTTAATAAAGGTATCACTAGTCACTTGAAATAACGCTATTTTAATAATGTTTACATATCCAACATTACTCATCTCATATGTATATACTGTATTCTATACCATCTACTGCATCTTGCTTATGTCGCACGCCATCGCTCATCCATATATTTATATTGTGGCAAAGAAGGGGGTCGAGTGATAAATGGCAGATATGTGAGAGCAGAAGTAATAAACGGGCTCTGCCCGATCACTAAAATGGCCACTCCGATCAGAACTACAGATCACAAAATGGCCGACCGCCAAAACTACAAGTCATAAAAGCAAGGGGAACCCTCAGAAGGTGGAGCCGACCCACAGATAAAGGGTCAAGAAAAACCAGGAAGAGGAAGAGAGAGGGCAGGAAGGATCCATGAACAATAGAGAAAGAGACAAAAGAGATTGGCTCGATTTACCGTGTATGAGCTGGACTGTTTTGGACTTACCTGTTGGCGTTTGGACCTGGACCTACCGAGAACCCGATTCGTGTACCGAACCCTGCTATCCTTGACCTTGCCTACAGCCTGGGTGGACCATGACGGAGAAAGAAACACACAGGTACTGTCCTGTTCGAAATAACTCTCATTCTTGGGTGATTTGGTGACAGTTTCCCCACTTAATTTGCGACAAACGCTCCTAACCTTGAAGATGTTTGCCACAATATGTACATATTCTTTTCATCCCTTTACATTTGTGTGTATAAGGTAGTTGCTGTGAATTTGGTAGATTACTTGTTAGATATTACTGTAGAGTCGGAACTAGTAGCATAAGCATTTCACTACACTCGCATTAACATCTGCTAACCATGTGTATGTGACCAATACAATTTGAATTGATTTGATTTGTAAAGCTACAAAAATACACACAAAACATAACAGTATTAACAATGTGGTAAGCTATGCATAATTATGCATGCATGAAAACCAAAGTCTGAGACCATGACAATTCCTACTCTCTCTTCACCTGACTCTATGCCTCCAGGATACTTTTCTGCTGGATTCCACAAAAATGAATGCCCTAAAAAGCCTCCTCATGCTTTCACCTAGACTTCCCCTTTACGGCCCCAGGTTCCGAGAGGTGTTCCCAAGCCATGTCATTTTCACTTTGTTCCCCATCTCCTCCATTGCCACCTGATAAACACATGGTTATCCCTAATCAATGCTAAATCCTCTTGAGGTAACTCAGCACTGTACATGCTTTCACATCAATGCCTTCAAAATGTTGTTTAGAGTACAATTACCCCAACTGTCTATCCTCTTTCATATGATGCATTAACCAATAAAGCAGCTAACCCAAACCAACTATGATGTTTAAAAGTAGCTCCCAAACCCAACCCATCTGCATGTCTACAGTGGAATCTAGTCTCCCTCTCGCTCTCTTTAGCTCCGCTTCCTCTGTCATGGTGTCTTCAAGCTCACCCATTATGCAGCTGGACCTCATATAAGAACTATGCACCCACCAAGCAGAGACATGGCGATCTTTACCGCTGCAGGTGCAGTAAGGAGTACTGTGTGTGGACCAGACCAACACTGTCACAAACCCCCTGCCGGGTGTATCTTGATGTACACTCAATCTCCAGAATTCAGCCCGTGCCCTCGGTCATCTCAACATCTCAACATAGACTCTCCTCTTATGGCAAGATCACTAATTTGTGACATTTGAATAACAGCCACCCCTGTACTCCCATCGGTCTCCCAGTTACCAAGCCATGTGGCACGAGTCCTCAAACTGATATCCCAACAATGCTACTAAAGGAACCCCTGCTACTACTAACATGGCCCATGACTCTAGCCTCCTTCAGTTACATTCCCTACAGCGACTTCTGTGAGAATAACTCCTGAATGTAATCTGTCAAGTGTTTTCCGACTGTTAGAAATTGGAAAAGATATTTAATGAGTTGGAACAATATCCAACCTAACCAAACTCTGAGTCACAGGTTTCTTGAATGTTTACCATAGTGTCTGAAATGCCACCACTATCTCTTCTACTCTCACCATGATCTGGGTATGTGTAAAGTTCAATTTAACTTCACAATAGCCCCTATATTGTGCACAGTTAACTGTCCTCCCTCTCCTGTAACAATATACATAGTCTCTGGGAACAAAACCCCTCAACCACCACAGCCTTCATTTATGATCCCCTACAGATCCCCACTGCAGTCACGTTCCATCCCACTTAACAGCCCTATGTAAACATTCAGTCTCAAACACCTCGCCTCCTGCTACAGATACATCTGCACATATACCATTCCATCTAACCCATAACACACGAGTCACTACTACTAATGCACTTCTACAGTTATAAACATACTAAAACATTCTCAAATCAATTAGTCAAAATACATCAGTCCCTCCTCTGGAACAATGAAAACCTAAAAACATATTGACTTGAAAAGGAAAGAGAAAAAAAAGACATGTTTAATACCTTCACACCACCCTTGATGCGACTAAAACTGGGGGACAAACCGTCCATCCGTTAAGTTGTCTGCCCATGTTATGCTGGACCCATGCCCTCTCCTTAATTCATTTTCATCCTTGGGCGTTATCGCAAAACACAGACTATGAGCCTTGTATGCAATTCATTGTACAGTATCATCCAGCCATCTCTACGTATCCATGTGATTTAACATTACAATTCTGATGACATGGTAAAACAAAAGAGAACAAAAAAAAAACCTTCATGATTGACCCAAGCTATCATCCAGTGAGTTCTCGAACAGCCTCACTGTCGGAGGATACTTAGAGACAAGGTTTCTGGAGCCTCCTTAGGACTAATAAATTTGAGCAGCACCCCCACCCCTCACCGTTCGATAGTAACTATCTCTCGCTGCATCCGAATCATAACTAAAACATTTTATGAATTATCCAACCCAAATTCAGAATTCCTTAGTGCTTACTTTGATTCTATGACTCAAATTCAAGCTTCTCAACTTAGCACACATCATCCCGGATAGAATGTTCATTTATAAATGGAACCTTTTAGTGCCGGTAATAACTCTTCTCATTACAGCCCCCCTTTGTCCCTGGTTTCCTGTTGCAAGTGGCCTGGTAATGAAAGATCAGTATCTGAAATCATACTTAGTCTACATCAAATCAAAGTTTATTTGTCACGTGCACCGAATACAACAGGTAGACCTTACAGTGAAATGCTTACTTACAGGCTCTAACCAATGGTGCGGGAAAAAAAGGTGTGTGTGTGTGTGTGTAGGTAAGTAAAGAAATAAAACAACAGTAAAAAGACATTTGTATATAGCCTTGCTATTCTTTTTTTCAAACACCTTTTAGTCAGGCTTATTGAGGTATGTACATGTAGGTATAATTAAAGTGACTATGCATATATGATGAACAGAGAGTAGCAGAAGTGTAAAAAGAGGGGTTGGCGGGTGGTGGGACACAACGCAGCTAGCCCGGTTAGCCAATGTGCGGGAGCACTGGTTGGTCGGGCCAATTTAGGTAGTATGTACATGAATGTATAGTTAAAGTGACTATGCCTTGCGGTCGGAGGACGAGCAAGTGCCGTACCAGGCAATGATGCAACCGGTCAGGATGCTCTCGATGTTGCAGCTGTAGAACCTTTTCGACCAACTTATTGTGGGAAGCTTGTGGAAGGCTACCTGAAACGTTTGCCCCAAGTTAAACAATTTAAAGGCAATGCTACCAAATACTAATTGAGTGTATGTAAACTTCTGACCCACTGGGAATGTGATGAAATAAATACAAGCTGAAATAAATTGTTCTCTCCACTATTATTCTGACATTTCACATTCTTAAAATAAAGTGCTGATCCTAACTGACCTAAAACAGGGAATTTTTACTCTGAATAAATGTCAAGAATTGTGAAAAAACTGAGTTTAAATGTATTTGGCCAAGGTGTATGTAAACTTCCGACTTCAACTGTACATCCGTTTCTCCCACGTACACAAGTCTATCACCTGACCCTTTATCTCTCTCCACGTTCACTCAACATGCACGGACTCAGGACTCTGGTGCACTCCTGCCGCCTTTACCCAGGTGAATGGCTCGGACTCAGAAGTGTTAAAAGTCACTGTCGCATTGAGCGCCTTTGTCGCTCTTTCTTCAGCCGGTTACGGAGGTTTTTGAGGTTCTGTTAGATTAATTTACTTCTTATGTGTTCATTAACCAATTCAATTAAAATACTCAGTCTGTACCCAGAGTTTGTAAGGTTCTGGGGGAAATGAAACAGATGGAGACCAGTCAAAAATAGTCAGTGACGTTTATTCTCGAGAGGTCTGCATATCATTTCATGTACATTGATTTATATACCTCTCATTACGTCATAAATGTCCCTCCTCCTCTAAGACAATGACACTGCTGTTTTTCAATTCCATTCCAACACATACATATTGCTTAGCATATGCTACTACGTTACACAATCTACTGCAAACCCAACAGTTTCTCCCCTCCCTGGTTGGGGACCAGACATCTTTACTGTTGTTAGTTTCACTGTGGTCACAGGTTGTCTGTTAACACTTCCTCTTTGCCTATGTACAAACATTCTTCATCAGACAGGGTACAATTCTGTTAGTTACAATCTTGCGTTAAATGTATACATCATTTAGTCATTATTCATAAAATCCCATAACGGGTTCACACACACTGTTTGTGGTCAAATTATTCCTACCATGCATTAAGATATGATCTAATATACCCTTCCATGATAACCTCAAAAAAAGGACCCCCGCTGTTACCGTTTTGATCACAGGGTTCAAACCTGCCATCAAAGCAGACGTGCAAGTTATATCAATGCACTCCTGTACCCAGTCTTTCTGTGGCTGAGTACTAATTCCAGTTTTATCAGTTTGTATTTTTTGTTGATAGAATGCTGACATCTATAATGCACACCTTCTATTAACTATTTTCCAAGGTAGCGCTACCCACTTCCCCGGATAATAGTTATGGTATTCGTACCTATGAATTGGTTACGGACCTTAATACCTTGTATTAGAACCCATACTATAGCATCTGCAAATGTATTACTGGAGAATATGGATGACTTAATGTCTTATTCCAGTATTGTGCCTTAAATATCACTGTTGTTGATAAACCATATCTCCAAAATTATTCACACTTCTCTTCCTATTTCCACATAATCTTTCATGGTTCACCACCCCAACAGGGCAAAAAACCAACCTCTCTTTATTGCTATATAACCCGTTTTGAGGACGCAAACCTCGTCTAGCACAAAAACAGAGGCCTCAAACCTTACAATAGCGGACTCAAACCCTTATAATAGAGCTTGTTCAAACCTTTATACACACCCCCACACACACTCACACGCTGCGCTCTCACGGCCAGTGCAACTGAGACCTTCACCCTCTTGTTACAGGTTTAGAAGGGAACAAACCCCACCCGGGTCTTACCTGCAGAGCCAACTGTTCTAATTCTAATTCTGAGGTTCTAATTCTCAGAGTAAATAACTCAAAGGACACTATGAAAGCTTAAATATGTTTAATTCTTCCCAGAGGATCAATACAGCTGCATTATACAAAACATGTTTCCACCACAAGTATAGTACTCCAGTTTAGGCACTCCTCCTTCTCTCCAATCCTTACATTGGGAAGGCAGGGTAGCCTAGTGGTTAGAGCATTGGGCTAGTAACCGAAAGGTTGCAAGTTTGAATCCCCGAGCTGACAAGGTACAAATCTGTCGTTCTGCCCCTGAACAAGGCAGTTAACCCACTGTTCCTAGGCCATCATTAAAAATAAGAATTTGTTCTTAACTGACTTGCCTAGTTAAATAAAGGTAAACAAAAAAATAAACATCTTATGGTTCGACAGGAAGATGAAGTAATAGGGTAATAAACCATAATTTCACTCTTAATTTCACTCTTAAGGGGATCTAACCTGACCTCATCTAACCTGCACCCCTCATTTGCCTAATCCACATATGTCCATCCATATCCAATATAGCAATACTGTGACTTCCTCCTGTCCACCCAACACATTCCAAAGCCAACTGGGCCGTACAGATAACCATTAACCAGTCTCTAGGAAAGCAACATTTCAAGTTTAACACAGAACCCAACAGTGCTTATGGTCGTTGTCCTGTTGGAAGGTGAACCTTCGCCCCAGTCTGAGGTCCTAAGCACTCTGTAGCAGGTTTTCATCAAGGATCTCTCTGTACTTTGCACCGTTCATTTTTCCCTCGTTCCTGACTAGTCTCTGTCCCTGCCGCTGAAAAACATCCCCACATACTGCCTCCACCATGCTTCACCATAGGACCAAAGAGTTTAATCTTAGTTTCATCAGAGCAGAGAATCTTGTTTCTCATGGTCTGAGAGACCTTTAGGTGCCTTTTGGCAAACTCCAAGCCGGCTGTCATGTGCCTTTTACTGAGGAATGGCTTCCGTCTGGCCACTTCACCATAAAGCCGTGAATGGTGGAGTGCTACAGAGATGGTTGTCCTTCTGGAAGTTTCTCCCATCTCCACAGAGGAACTCTGGAGCTCTGTCAGAAAGACCATTGGGTTCTTGGTCACCTCCCTGACCAAGGCCCTTCTCCCCTGACTGCTCAATTTGGCTGGGCGACCAGCTCTAGGAAGAGGTTTCAAACTTGGTGGTTCCAAACCTCTTCCATCTAAGAATGATGGAGGCCACCGTGTTCTTGGGGACCTTCAATGCTGCAGAAATGTTTTTGTACCCTTCCCCAGATCTGTGCCTTGACGCAATGCAGTCTCGGAGCTCTATGGACAATTCCTTCGACCTCATTGCTTGTTGACTACTCTGACATTTACTGTCAACTGTGGGACCTTATATACACAGGTGTGTGCCTTTCCAAATCATGTCAAATCAGGTGGACTGAAATCAAGTTGAAGAAACATCTCAATGATGATCAATGGAAACAGGATGCACCTGAGCTTAATTTCGAGTCTCATAGCAAAGGGTCTGAATACTTATTTAAATAAGGTATTTCAGTTTTTTATTTTTAATACGTTTGCAAACATTTCAAAAACGCTGTTTTCACTTTGTCGTTATGGGTTATTGTGTGTGAGGACTTTTTTAAATATATATTTTAGAATAAGGCTGTGACGTAACAAAATGTGAAAAAAGGGAAGGGGTCTGAACACTTTCCGAAAGCAGTGTCCAGACACCAACTAGACAGACAGAACCCCCATGTGGACGTAAGGCAGGAGATGCTCTGATTAATGTGAGGCAGCATGCTTTACAGGATTACAGGAGTTGTGTTTCAGGTCATCTACTGGCTGTCCCTGTCTTTATCAGCACCCAGAGTACAGCGAGGGGGGGAGGGATGGGCAGAGAGAAAGAGAGAGCGAGCGAGAGGTGACAGCATCCTTCATCCAACATAGCGTGAGAGGAAATGCAGAGATGCATCTAAAAACAGATCAAGACATAGGCTTAGCTGAGCGAACGCTGTCTGGACAACTGTCAGGAATGCATGGGAACACTACAATAACTACAAGGGGTTATGCCTCAACGGGAATCTCCTGCTCACCCGTCTGTCTCAAACAGTTGCCAATGCACTGACAGACTAGTTTTTAGCATCACCACTATGTTGTTTTGACAAACAAACCTTACTGCTGTCTGTCTGTGAATGTTTAGCCACATCGTCTTGACAGACCACACAAAGGTAAAACCTATTGAATATGAAAAACCTGTGATGAATGTATGTGACAGGCTACTGTACACAAAAGCAATGGTTCCATCATCCATTGAAATCAGATGCTTTGTGACATTCAGTAGTTCCACCCCTAAATGCAGGTAGTTGACTGATTCAGGGGCATATGATGGTGGTGGCAAGGGTGAGATAAAGAGCTGTCATTCTGCACAGCATTGTATCTCATTGGTCTTTATAGTGAGAGGGAGCAACAACAGTTCACCCAGAGGCCGGAAAACCTCCTTCAAAATGCCCTGCCACCTGCACCAATGAAAATAAATTCTGCATGACCTCAGTGTAGATGTTACTGTCCTCAACATGTCACCTGATATGTCAGATACATCTGATATGGGTATTTTCCACAGTAAGGGTATCATCACAGTAAGCTGATCATTCTACCACAGGACTTATAGTAACTGTAAGACTCCTACAAACAACATTTCCAATTGATGATTCTCCCTTTTTATCAAGTTTTCCACATACATCTGAAGTCCGATTGAGTTTCAGGGTGCATGTTCAACAATGCATGTAAAATGCATATTACATAGTTAACAAGTCTTTGTTGATTTAGTGTTTCAACTAACATTGTATTATGTTGTCTATTTACTGCTCACATGTCTTCACTTTAAGGCATTCTGCCTCAGATGTACAGCGGCTATATTCTTATGTTCCCAAAACACAAAAAACTGTCCAGTTGTGCAGATGGTTCTACAATTGCAGGTAGCCTAGTGGTTAGAGCGTTGGGCCAGTAACCAACAGGTTGGTGGATCGAGTCCCTGAGCTGCCACGGTCAAAATCTGTTGTTCTAAATAAGGCAGTTAACCCACTGTTCCAAGGCCATGTTATGAATAAGAATTTATTCTTAACTGACTTGCCTATATAAATATATATTTATTTTTAAACGTGTCTTTTAGGCTGCAAGAACATTCACTTGATGTTACAAGAACGTTCCCAGAAAACTTTTAGTCTCTTTAAAAGGTTCCTAGAATGCTTATTTAGGTTGTGGAAATGTGGGGATATGACAAGAAATTCCTAAAACACTAAAACTGTTCAGTTGTGCTGACATTAAGATAATATTTGTATCAGGGTGGGGCAGATCGTTTAAAGGCCCACCTCAAGTTCCACATCCAAGACTGAAGCAATACATATTCAGGAATTGGGGTGGGAACATTGTGGTGATTTCCACATGTAGCAGAGAAATAACAACAAATAGGGCACAGACTGACAGCTGTCAGTGTAACTAGCTAGCATGCTAACCTTAGCCAGCTAATGGAAGCTATGAGAGCGCCATTTCAGTTAAGACGGGCATACTGTAAGTCAGGTGAACATCATTATTTCAGAAAAAGACTACCAGTTCTACATAGAACCAATATTTCCCAGCATGCTCTATTACATGGAGATTTTCAGAATAGTTTGTTTTACTGTAATATATGTGTTTTTGTATGAACATTGATTGGTTAATACATTTTATGCTACACAAAGATAAATAACATACAGTTTTCTAAACCAATCCAATCTGTTGGATTTATTGCACCCGTTTGTTACTGAGATGGTTGTTCCAGTTTAGATGATTGCGGTAGTCTCAGTACTCAATCATTCCTATCCTGGCAGTCATTATGAATGCAGGTTGCGGATGATTAACAATTCCACTTATTGGATTTCCTAACTCTGGCTGGATTCCAATAGGAATTACACATCACTTTGCAAGCCAGCATAACGTAATTTGCAGGCCAAACCAGGAGATTCCTAACACCACTGTGTTGGGGTATAATTAGGCCCTCAAAGAAAGGCCTTATAAAATGTAATGTATTGGCATAAATAATACAAAATATAAGGATAATGAGGCTGGTGGAACCTTTCATAGAAAGGTTCCAGGTACACTCTTAGCATCTTTTTTTCTAAGTAGAACCATATAGGGTTTTTCGGTTTGTCCCCATAGGGGGACCCTGTTTGGTGCTGGTTAGAAACCCTCATAGAAACCCTTTCATAGAAAGGTTCCACCATAACCTTCCAAAGACAAAAGGGTTCTGGGTAGAACAGTTCATAGACAGTTCTAGGAAGAACATTTAGATTATAAAATGGTTCTTGGTAGAACCCTTCATAGAGGGTTCTAGGTAGAACCATATACAGGGGGTTCTTTGAAGAACCCTACACAGAGGGTTCTAGCTGGAACCTCTGCAAAGGTTTCTAACCAGCACCAAACAGGGTCCCCCTATGGGGACAAACCGAAAAACCCTATATGGTTCTACTTAGAAAAAAAGATGCTAAGAGTGTACCTGTCTCAGCTAAACCGTGCCTATACAATCTGTTGACATGTTAAGGGTTGACATTTTACTCTTGCCGTTTGATAATCCCAGTGAAACCGTGTTAATTTTTGGACATGCACACGGACATTATCAAATAGCGATATTCTTTGTCCCGGTCTTATTTCAGCAAGCTAGCAAGCTGTATATCAATGACTATCTAAATTGTGACCTTGAATCCGCCATAGAAATAGAAAGAATTTGAGCTCAGGTATATGGATAACCTAAATTTTGAACAATTTGGAGCATGTATGAAGCAATGGGTGAGATCGTTTTGCATGCCCTGGTGTCCGGGTGGATGGAGATTTATCTTTAGGGATCAATGGAATGGTCAAACGAGCAATCCCTGCACACCCGGCCATGCAACACAAATTTGCCTAAAACGTTATTGGTCAAGACCATTCATCTTGGGGCGACGGGTGGAGCCGGTTTCTAAAATGCAATCATATCACACAATTTTACTATTTATAAAATGGTGATTTTTTTTTTAATGCAGACTAGGTAAAAAATAAGTAAACCTTTACAAATAATCCAATGAATTGTGATACATTTGCTCCAAGTGTAGGGTCATCATTAGTTAACACAGCCACAAAGTCAGAAACACTGTTAAATGTTCTCTTCTTAAAATCACACTGCTAACCTTAATTTAAGGTGAGGCTAAGGGACAAATCGAAATTGACAGAATGGTTACCTGGGCTCAGTGAATTGTTTGCAGCAAATATTTCAATATAACAGGCAGGAAGGAGTGAGTACAATCGTTTAATTTTATTTTTGTATTGGGTGTATCTACCGACTGCATGTAAAGGTCCGGAAAGATAATCATTTGTTTTGTTATTTTTTTTACTCTGCCTGCAAACACGCTAGATGATTCAGAATCCATTGAAGAGCTTGAACGAGGAGGCGGATGCTGGTAGGAAGCGGAACATGGCGGAAGCAGAAGTGTCGTTTGAGGCTGAAAGCATGTCGAGTACAGTTAGCGAGAAAAATGTGTGGACAACAGTGAAGTCCAAGAATGGAACAAAAAGAGCTAAAATTGTTGTGGAAAATGAGTCTGACTCAAAATGAGCCTGATGAACAATCTGGATTTAAATGGCGATGTACTCTCATAATATCCACCTGACCAGCCACCCCTCAGAGCCTGGTTTCTCTCTAGGTTTCTTCCTAGGTGTCTGCTATTCTAGGGAGTTTTTCCTAACCACAATGCTTCTACATCTGCATTGCTTGCTGTTTGGGGGTTTAGGCTGTGTTTCTGTACAGCAGTTTGTGACATCTGCTGATTATTTTATAAATAGATTTGCTTGTTGGACTACGTTTTTATGGACAATGATGTTTATTTGGGAAACCCTTTTTGAAGTCCCGACGATGGTGAAGAAGGCATTGGGAGAAGTGGATGCAGTCAAAGTAACCAGGAGTGGTGTGGTGTTGATATCGTGTGTATCTAAAGAGCAAAAAGAGTGTGCATCCATATCTAAGGTAGTGTTACAAAGGGTCGGAAACTCTCTGGTAAATTTCCGGGATTTTTCCTGAAGTTTTCCATTGGAAGTTAAGCCTGGGAATTTGGGGAATTTCTAGGTCTTGTGGCATATTTTGGTTAAACTATCCTCAATTCAATGGAATTGCAACCCTCTGCATGCACAGTGCATTATTTTATCACATGTGCAGTGGACTCTTCCATCACATGTACAGCTGATTCTCAAGATCTTGCACACTTATCTGTTCATGGAAATGTATTTGTTCTTTTCTACTCATTTTTTTGTAATCTTTTCAGGAAAATGCCACGGGCACGATCTGATGTGTGGAGACATTACACTGCCGCTAATGTAGAAGGAAAAGCTGTGTACATTTGCAAATACTGTGCCATCATATGTGAAGAATGCAACAAAGATGCACAATCATCTGGCCAAGTGCATAAAGTTCCCTCAGCACTCACAACAAGCAACCTCTGACAAAAGTCCCTCTACTTATATTAGCTTTAGATTAAATGTATAAATCCAGTCAGAAATGCAGAATTTAGATTTACTGTAAAAAATGTACATTGTGTAAAAATTATATGTTCCCCCTTATCTTATTTTTCATGATCTGCAAAGTGATCCTAGATCAGCACTCAGTCTTGGATACCTTGTACATTGAACACAAATATAAATGCAACATGCAAGAATTCCAAAGGTTTTACTGAGTTACAGTTCATATAAGGAAATCAGTCAATTTAAATACATTCATTAGGTCCTAATCTATGGATTTCACACAACTGGGAATACGTATATGAATATGTTGGTCATAGCACCTTAAAAAAAGGACTGGGACATTTTCGAGCTTCCAGAAATTGTTTACAGATCTTTGTGACATTATAGCCATGTCAGTATGGTTAATCAGGAATTCCACGCTTTCTTTCAAACCTTCTTATACATAACTAATCCAGGGAAATATTGGTTAACCATACTGACATGGCTATAATGTCACAAAGATCTGTTATCATGCTTCTGAAACATGGTGGCGGATGAAAGGTACAAAAATGGGCCTCATGATCTCTTCACGGTATCTCTGTGCATTCAAATTGTCATTGACAAAATGCAATTGTTTGTTGTTCATAGCTTATGCTTGCCCATACCATAACCCAACCGTGACCATGGGGAACTCTGTTCACAACTTTGACATCAGAAAACCAGTCACCCACACGATACCATACAAACTATCTGCCATCTGCCCAGTACAGTTGAAACAGGATTTATCCGTGAAGAGCACACTTCTCCAGCGTGCCAGTGGCCATCGAAGGTGAGCATTTACCCACTGAAGTCAGTTACGATGCCGAACTGCAGTCAGGTCAAGACCCTGGTGAGGACGACGAGCATGCAGATGAGCTTCACTGAGACGCTGCAGCCCGCCTGGTGTTCAACCTTCCCAATTTCTCCCATGTCACCCCGCTCCTCCGCACACTCCACTGGCTTCTAGTCGAAGCTTGCACACACTACAAAACCATGGTACTGCCCCTCCCTACCTTCAGAATATGCTAAAATCCTACACCCAAAACTGAGCACTCCAATCTGCCACATCTGGTCTCTTGGCCCTCCCACACTTTTTTATTTTATTACCTTTATTTAACTAGGCAAGTCAGTTAAGAACGGCCTACAATGACGGCCTAGGAACAGTGGGTTAAGTGCCTTGTCAGCTCGGGGATTTGAACTTGCAACCTTTCGGTTACTAGTCCAACGCTCTAACCACTAGGCTACCCTGTCACCCCATTGGGAGGGCAGCTCCCAATGGTGGAACCAGCTTCCCCCTGAAGTTAGAACAGCAGAGTCCATGCCCATCTTCAGAAAACATTTCAGATCCTCCTACTTCCAAGAATATCTTAAATAATCCCACATCACCCCCCGAACTAACACTCACACTTGACTTTTTCTGTCTTATATTTGTGTTCAAAGCGTGGTCCCATGGTGTTTATACCTGCGTACTATTCTTTGCTCTGACTTTGCTGATAGTACATGTTTCCTCAAAGTAGCTTACTATGACTGTGATATGTGGTTGTCCTGTAAACTAACTGTAAATCGCTCTGGATAAGAGTGTCTGCTAAATGACTAAAATGTAAATAAGATGGGTGAAGTGATACCAATATTTCCCTGGATTAGTTATGTATAAGAAGGTTTGAAAGAAAGCGTGGAATTTCTGATTAACCATACTGACATGGCTATAAACTGAAAACATTATATGGGAGAGCGCTTCCCTGGTGGTGCAGAGGATAAAATATCTGAGCTGTGTTCGAATACCCATACTAACATACTGTATACTACATACCTAATGAGTATATACTACATACTATTAGTTAAGTTTAGTATCATGTAAACAAACGGTATCGTTTCCGGTGAGCGTACTAGGGCTTTGCCTGTCTAATGGATTTTGCTGCTGTTGCAATGCAACCTCTCGCTAGCTTGTTAGCATTACAAATTACTAGCTAGACATTTTACGACTTCGGGTGTGTTCGTAAATTCAATCTGGAATGCCAGAGTGTGCTCTGGGCGTTCCAAAATCAAGAGTTGACAGATTGTCCATTCTTAAATTCAATGTGTTTTGATATCGGTGCGTTCAGAGCACACACTGGATGCTCTGGCCGAGGAGTAGGGTTGATCCGAGCATTCTGACCTCGGCAATCAAGCACCCAAGCTAACTGGCTAACTTTGGCTAGATTGCTAGCTACTTCCAGACACAAATGAGAAAACACCTCACTCTGACCATTTTACTCACCGTAGCAGAGCTGATTAGGCTGTTTTCATGTTATCCAGAGTGTTGGTGACTGTAACTGTGCTGCTGGCAACACATTTAATTATGTTTTTTCTTTGCTGACGTTTACTAACACCGGCCTTATTCATCGGGTGTTGAGCGTTTGTAAACTCATCAGTTATTCTGTGCTCTGACACACTCAGACGAGAGTGCTCTGAAATCAGAGTAGAGAGCCAGAAATAACAATGTCCATTGAGAATGCACAATGACTATACCACTTAGCTAAGAATGACATGAATAATCAAGACGATAAACATTGGGTAGTTAGTTAGATAGCATATATATATATATGCTATTGTTTTTTACCCATTTTTCGTGGTATTCAATTGGTAGTCAGTCTTGTCTCATTGCTGCAACTCCCGTACGGACTCGGGAGAGAAGTGCATCCTCCAAAACACAACCCAACCAAGCTGCACTTGACACAATGCCCACTTAACTCAGAAGCCAGCCGCACCAATGTGTCGGAGGAAACACCATACACCTGGTGTATGCATGCACTACGCCCGGCCCACCACAGGAGTCGCTAGTGCGCAATGGGACAAGGACATCCCTGCTGGCCAAACCCTCCCATAACCTGGACAACACTGGGCCAATTGTGCACCGCCCCATGGGTCTCCCGGTAACAGCCGGCTGCGACAGAGCCTGGACTCGAACCAAGTATCTCTAGTGGCTCAGCTAGCACTGCATGCCTTAGACCACAGTGCCACTCGGGAGGCCATGATAGCATATAGTTAATATACTGCCTGGCAAGTTCGATGTATTAGTAGCCAACTAACATTAGGTAGCTAGCTAACATACCGGTACATACAAGCAACTGCTGTAATGATATGCTATGTGGTTCATAAGGCTCGCATAGCTAACAAATTGTCAGCCAATGTCACGCAACTTATTTGAAAAGTCATTACTTTATTATATTGCTCAACATTTTCTGAACATTTGTCATAATTAGTTAAAGCAATGAATTTGTATCCGCTCTCATCAGACTTCAGCTGCATATTTTCCGCCATTTTCTTCAAATGTGAAAACATTGTGAAGCCATGCCCATTTTTCTGATGAATTGCATTATGGGTCCTAAAAGCTGCTTGTATACTTCATATTTTGGCGAATGTAGTACGCCATCCGGGAACTTTTGGCATATTAACTATATCCATACTATGACCAGTAAGCATACTACATATTCAATTTGCGTCACATATGGTTAGTATGAGTATTCAAACACAGCTCTGGCTTGAGACCCAAACATTGCAGGTTCAAACCACATGTGCAGATTGTCAACATATGAAGTGAAATAAATATGGTTGTATTTGAATGATTAAATGCTGTTCAAATGTCCTATGAATTAAATAATGTGCAGATTGTCAACATATAAAGTGTAAAAAATATGGTTTTGTTTGTAGGATTAAATGCTGTTCAAATGTCCTATGAGTGAAATTAAAATGACCCCATAATATTCTGGGCCCATAATATCACCTTAAAATGCAAATTGCCATTAAATCAAGAGAGAAACATAAAGGAGATGTATTTCAATCTGCTTTCTCATGCTTTACGGAGCTAAAAATGTGCATGTTGAGAATGTTGTGGTAATATTAGATCAAACTTAAATATAAAATGTTCTATATGTTAGAAGGAGAAACACCTGGATAGACAAGAACACACATGAACTGGATCGGGATCGCTCACTGACCAAAGCCTTTTCTTGTCCCCAAAAAGACAAAGTCAACATTCACTACACACCATGATCATTCCTTGCAAGCTTTGAGAAGGTATTTGTGTATGTATCGTTCATAGTGAATTACGCTGTCCTTTTAATAATGACCAAAATCAAAACAACCAAATAAAGTTCACGTCAGTGGTAACTTATTGAGACATCTGAGATTTGTAATAGATAATGATGTGTAAAATAGAATGTGCCTGACTTTTATAATGACCCAGTATGAAAATGTGTTTCCATAGCGTTGTGGATGGTAGGATATCAGTGATCTTTCACCAGGCAGAGGCAAAGGGTCTATCTAAATTTTTATTTCCTTGATTCCTTGTGCCCTCTCTTCTTGCCTCCTTCTGAAAACACACTGGAGGAGAACATCCGAGGTCCTCTCTCTCAGATCTTCTCCACCAATATTTCTTGGAGATGGCAAAGAGAGAGGACCCGAGGAATCAAGGAAATAAAAATTGAGAAAGACGCTTTGCCTGGTGAAAGGTCACTGATATCCTACCATCCACAACGCTATGGAAACACATGTTCATACTGGGTCAGTACAAATGAAAGATTCATTGAGATGAATCCACAGGAAGGTCATCATCTTCACTGGGAGTCACTGAGGGTGCCCTGACCTTTAACCCATGATCTGTCCAATGAGAGGACCATCTGAGTCACCTATGACTCTCTATGGCTGCCTTTAACTAGCTGCGGAGGGCCGGACAATGGGCCAGTAGCCTGCCAGCAGATAAGGAAATGGTTCTATGGGGAAGTTTTTTTCTGGATGGAGGAAGCGACTCATATAGTATCTGAGATGGAGCTGACAATAATCTGTGGGTTTATTGTGATCATGCTGAGAATCCATGAAGTGGCATATATAATACAGTAGGACACTGGTGATTTAGAAAGTACAACTGAATGTTAATGAGATGGAAAGGTGTGGTCAGAGAGTGAAATAAAACCTTGAATAAGGCCGTCAAATTAGCGCCATCATCTCAACCGGAAGTAAAACGCTTTACTTAAATAGGAGAGGAAATATTTATGGGGTGCTGAATCATATCGATGCATCAGAAACCAAATTATAAAAACTGAAAAACAGATCAGATGATAACACATGCACATTAAAAGATTTTGCTTACTTTGGATAAATGGCAGTCATCTTAGCAGCTGCATAACCAGGCTTGCAGACTCCCTCGCTGAGATTGCCATACTTGTACATCAGCTCCAAAGGCCTGTGGAACAAAGAGGAAAGTCAGAGACGGTCACGCAAGGAGAAGAAAGGAAAGGGGATACCTAGTAAAAACTGAATGCATACAACTGAAATGTGTCTTCCACATTTAACACAACCCCTCTGAATCAGAGAGGTGCAGGGGGCTGCCTTAATCAAGGTTATTGGCCGCATGGGGAGCAGTTGTTGGGGGATAACTGTCTTGATCAAGGGCAGAACGGCAGATTTTTCCACCTTGCCAGCTCTGGGATTTTAACCAGTAACCTTTCAGTTACTGGTCCAGCGCTCTTAACCGCTAGGCTAGAGGAAAGGCCATTTACTTCATGCTCATATTCTTATCTTGTATTATTTCTTATTGTTGTTGCATTGTCAATTAAGAACATGCAAGTAAGCATTCCGTTGGACAGTGTATACCCCCCCCCATACTCAATTGGCGGACTGTGGTCCGGATATGGACCCAGAAAGGGGTCTTGGTCAGGTTTCAACCCCTGGTGTCATATAAACACAAATTAGACATGGAAAAATGTGTAGAATTGCAGGAATTTTGCATTAAAATGACAAAATGTTCTCTCCACTAACAAGAGTGCCTTAGACCACTGCGCGAGCCCAAATAGTACTTGAGTACCCCTGGTGTATCCTGTACATACGACTAATAAAAATTGAAAAAAATAAGAGAATCTAAAAGCCTAAAAAGCTGCATAAGCCATAAAAAGAACCAGGAGTACACTGTAAAAGTGTAACTGTTAAGAACAAACAACCAGATCATTGAACCTTTGAATCCCTAATAAGATTGCAAAGAATAGATTTTGATGACAATTTGATGACAATTACTTCAAATATCCTCAAATTATACTGTAAACATAGATTTTCATTTCTTTAATAATGCATGAGTGATGTCCAGAAATCAATTTTACTGTCCCAATCTTTTGTGTTGACATCTCGTTTTTCTTTGAAGTCGGAGAATAGGAAATTCATCCGTTCATCGTCCTCCAACTCAGGCGGCAACCTTACTTCACTAAAACTGTTTAGCCTCACATACCCGGAAACTGTTCTGACTGGAGCAGGTGTAGTGTAGCAGCTTTAGTAAGGGGCTAAATGGTAAAAAAATCTGAAAATCTTTTCACCGAAAAGGGGGGGCAGCCTCTCCGCGCTGTCATTTATTTAACTCTCACCTCTATCCAATGATAGATAAAGGATGAATCATGCTTGGTTGGGTTGTGTATCGGAGGACACATGACTTTCAACCTTCGTGATCTTTTTTTTTTTTTCTTCCCAATTTCATGGTATCCAATTGTTGTAGTAGCTACTATCTTGTCTCATCACTACAACTCCCGTACGGGCTCGGGAGAGACGAAGGTTGAAAGTCATGCGTCCTCCGATACACAACCCAACCAAGCCGCACTGCTTCTTAACACAGCATCCAACCCGGAAGCCAGCCGCACCAATGCGCCGGAGGAAACACCGTGCACCTGGCCACCTTGGTTAGCGCACACTGCGCCCAGCCCGCCACAGGAGTCGCTGGTACGCGATGAGACAAGGACACCCCTACCGACCAAGCCCTCCCTAACCCGGGCGATGCTAGGCCAATTGTGCGTCGCCCCACGGACCTCCCGGTCGTGGCCGGTTACGACAGAGCCTGGGCACGAACCCAGGGACTCTGATGGCACAGCTGGCGCTGCAGTACAGTACAGCGCCCTTAACCACTGCGCCACCCGGGAGGCCAGTAGTGATAATTTTGATTAAACTTCCATTAAAGATGAATTGTTGACATTTTATTTGCATATCAAATTAAAATAGTAAAAACATACATGTTTTACCTAATTTTCAAAACCTTTAAATTGAATTGAGAAAATCTCTATTTTACTCAGTAAAATGTTAATTATATGAATCTGAAACTTGATTGAATTACTTATGCATCTAATGAATTATGTTAGATGTTTAAATAATCACTTTACCTATCTTTATTTTGCCATGAACTTGTTTTGGCATTTAACTTGTTTTAGTATTGACATTGCCATTTAAAAGTAGTCAACTGGGTGGGTTTCCTATGGGCTGGGAGTGATCAGCCGATGATCAGAGAGCATTGTCTTCTTCAAACTGAGTGGCTTATGGTTTATAAACAAAAGATTAAGGTAATATCCAGGAGCCAAAACCAAGATTTATACCAGGATATTGGTCCCAAGATCCAGACCCAGTTAGTTGAAACCATGACAAGTTAAAGACGGCATATATTCAGTCTTCCATACCACTAGATCAAGAGTCCATGGGCCCTTACTTCAATTGTAAGAAACTCAAAGTATGTGAACCCTTTGGAAATACCTGAATTTCTGCATAAATTTGTCATAAAATTTGATCTGATCTTCATCTACGTCAAAACAATAGACAAACACAGTCTGCTTAAACTAATAACACAAACAATTAAACGTTTCATGTCTTTATTGAACACACCGTGTAAATATTCACAGTGCAGGGTGGAAAAAGTATGTGAACCCTTGGATTTAAAAACTGGGTGACCCTTCTTTGGCAGCAATAACCTCAACCAAAAGTGTTCTGTAGTGGTGGATCAGAGCTGCACAATGGTCAGGAGGAATTTTGGACCATTCCTCTTTACAAAACTGTTTCAGTTCAGCAATATCCTTGGGATGTCTGGTGTAAACTGCTCTCTTGAGGTCAAGCCACAGCATCTCAAATCGGGTTGAGGTCAGGACTCTGACTGGGCCACTCTAGAAGGCGTATTTTCTTCTGTTGAAACCATTATATTGTTGATTTACTTCTGTGTTTTGGGTCACTGTCCTGTTACATCACCCAACTTCTGTTGAGCTTCAATTGGCGGATAGATAGCCTAACATCCCATTGAGCACATCTGGGACCTGTTGGATCAGAGGATGAGGGCTAGGGCCAATCCCCCCCATTAATGTCCGGGAACTTGCAAGTGCCTTGGTGGAAGAGTGGGGTAACATCTCACAGCAAGAACTGTGGCATATCTGGTGCAGTCCATGAGGAGATGCACTGCAGTACTTAACGCAGCTGGTGGCCACACCAGATACTGACTGTTACTTTTGATTTTGACCACCCCTTTGTTCAGGGACACATTATTACATTTCTGTTAGTCACATGTCTGTGGAACTTGTTCAGTTTATGTCTCAGTTGTTGAATCTTGTCATGATCATACAAATATTTACACGTTAGGTTTGCTGAAAATAAATGCATTTGACAGCGAGAGGACGTTTCTTTTTTTGCTGAGTTTATATTTTATATTTTTCAAAGTAGCCACGTTTTGCTTTGATGACAGCTTTGCACACTCTTGGTGAACGGATAACCTCCATGTGTGGTTCCCACCGTGAAGCATGGAGGAGGAGGAGGTGTGATGGTGTGGTGGGGGGTCTTTGCTGGTGACACTGTCAGTGATTTTAGAATTCAAAGCACACTTAACCAGCATGGCTACCACAACATTCTGAAAGCGATATGCCATCCCATCTGTTGTTTTTGGGACTATCTGTAACGGTTTTCGTCTGGTGAAGGAGAGGAGGACCAAAATGCAGCGTGGTAAGTGTTCATCATATTTTAATAGAAAAACTGAACACTACACAAAATAATAACGAATAGAAAACAAAACAGTTCTGCCAGGTGAACATACACTAAACAGAAATGAAACACCCACAACCAAAATGGGGAAAACAGGCTACCTAAGTATGATTCTCAATCAGAGACAACGAATGACACCTGCCTCTGATTGAGAACCATACTAGGCCAAACACATAGAAATATAACAACCTAGAAAAAAGAACATAGACTACCCACCCCAACTCACACCCTGACCAACCTAACACAAAGACATAAAAAAGGAACTAAGGTCAGAGCGTGACACGATCATATGTTTTTCAACAGAATAATGACCCCCCAAAAATCGAGGCTGCGTAAGGGCTATTTGACCAAGAAGGAGAGTGATGGAGTGCTGCATCAGATGACCTGGCATCCACAATCACCTGACCTTAACCCAATTGAGATGATTTGGGATGAGTTGGACCGCAGAGTCAAGGAAAAGCAGCCAACAAGTGCTCAGTATATGTGGGAACTCCTTCAAGACTGTTGGAAAAGCATTCCAGGTGAAGCTGATTGAGTAAATACCAAGAGTGTGCGAAGCTGTCAAGACAAAGGGTGGCTACTTTGAAGAATCTGAAATATAAAATATATTTTGATTTGTTTAACACTTTTTTTGATTAATACATGATTCCATATGTGTTATTTCATAGTTTGTCTTCATTATTATTCTACAATGTATAAAGTAGTACAAGTAAACCCTTGAATGAGTAGGTGTGTCCAAACTTTTGACTGGTACTGTAAATACATTTCCTAAATTTGGAAACACGACTGCCCCTAAAAAGCAACTTCTTGTTTTGAAAATGACCTATGAGGCATCAAAACATTTATTCTAGTGTCAAAATTGACAACAATGTGTAATTTTGGTCATAAAGTCAGTCTCGTTCAAAACTGAGATTTGCGAGATGATAGGAAAAAATGGTATGTCACAGAATGAAGGATACCGTAACCGTTTTCCTTGGGTTGGGTTTATTTGGATCCTGTCAACATGCCCACAGCTGGCAGTACCCAAGTAATTCATCAATTCGGAGTGCAGCTTGTTACAGGTTTAGTATTTTTACATTTATTGTTTTGAGATTGGACTTTAGCACATATAGCACATTAGCATGTAGGGCGCAGCTGGATTGTACCTCCAAAATGAAGGACGGGGCTGCTCCAATGTCTCGCAGAATCTTCACCGGCAGCCTTACAGTCGGCTTGTACCGCATGGTTCATATCTCTGCAGAGTGGCGATGCTTTTAAGCAGCCGGTGAAGATGCTGCGAGATATTGGGGCATCCCAGGCCTTCATTTTGGAGGGTGTTTTGCCTTTGTCTGACACTTCAGCAACTGGTTACAGTCTGTTAGTACAAGGCATGGGAGATGGTTGCATGGAAGTTCCTTTGTATAATATGGAACTCAAGTCTGAACAAGTTACGTTATCATTGGAGTGAGGCCTTGCCTACCGGTGAAGGGGGTCTCATTCATTTTGGGAAACAATGTGGCTGGAGGGAAGGTCGTTCCAAATCCTGTCGTTTGTTAGGAACCCAGAGTAGAGAAAGCTGATGGGTTATCAGAAAAGTGCCCTAGAGTGTTCCTAGTGTGTGCCGTTACACATACTATGTCTAAGAAAGTCGCCGGGAGCAAGTCTAGTGTTGAGGAGCGATCCCACCCTGGTCGATCTGTCCGAAACATTTATGGGTGATCTGGATTTTGCTAAACCCCCTGAGTTGACCTCTCCTTTGAAAACCCCAAAGGTGAGCAAGTATCTTCTAGGACCACTGAAGGAATAGAGGTTCCCTACAGTTGACACTTGAAGCAGCTGATTGCAGAACAGAGTAAAGATGTTTCCCTCGCCCCTCTTTTTGCTAAGATACTGAAAGTGGCTAGCTCAGGGCTCCAGTTGTTTTGAGAGACCTTTAGTTGGCGCTCCCTATTTAATTTCTAGAAAAACATTCCTTTGTCTAAAACATTCCTTTTTTTGATTGCTTCCCGCCTTTAAGTTTGGTGTGGGATTGTATTTTATTTGCCTCTTCTTGAGCAAATTTACTGGATGCTCATGGTGGGTCTTTTAGGTTCGTTCCAGTTGTTGTTGCTAGTCAACTTTCAGTAGACAACCCCATAAGTGTCTTTCAGAACGCCTCCTAAAAGCCCACCTGTTTTGGTTGTTGGTCAGTGACCGTCAGTTCCCCCTTGTGTTTGGGCATCATTTTTGGTCTTCTTGCTCGGGAACGTAACAAGTTGCACGTCTGGTTTTACACCGCCTCAGAATGGAACTTGAATGGGAGTCTATGGGTGCGTTCTGAGCGGATCCCTTTTGTCAAGTTGGTGACCATCGTTGGTGTGTGTTGCATTATGGGGATACAAGTTCCGACTCTGCAGTTGTCAGGCTCTTCACCAACTTTATCCTGCAGTCATTGCATGCATTGTGGGAGGCTCGTTTGTCAACCAATCATTAGGGTGTTTTTCTTAGACCCACGCGAACGTGACCAAGGACGTGACTGAAACAGGAACCAACTTTGCCACAATTCATGTATACAATAGAAATGTACAAATTAATGTGATATTTTAGGTTCTCTTTTCACCAATTTATTATACAATGTACACACATACATTCTCAGTTTAAGTGTGTGATATGGTGGCTGGAGAACAACCTTTTATAAAGAATGGCAACGCTGCCATGTTGCACTTAGCCTTGCTGTTAGAAAACCAGACCAGTGTCAGACTTGGCCGTCAGATGCACCTCCCCCAACTTCACTCCTCGACTTAGTCTATTTTCATCCACTCAAATGAGCACTTACGGCAGGAGCGTCAAACAGCCGCCAGTTTTTATTGGCTAATCTCTGTCCATCACCATCTAGTGCAACCCTTAGAACCTCCCCCCTACATTGTGGACTTCAAAGTTCAAGCAGCGCAAGTGATTTAAGGAAGTGAGTTAGAAAATCTGAAAGTACGCATCTTAGAAATAGTTTTTACATGTAAACTTTATATGCCCAACTCAATTGTGCTTCCCCAAAATAATATGGTTCATGTGATAGAACATCTTGTTTTCCAATAGCTTCCACAGCCACAAAGTAAAAATGGACTACAAAAATGTGCTTTTTGGTCATAATTTAAGGTTAGGGTTAGGCATACGGTTAGCAGTGTGGTTAGTGTTAGCTTTAAAATCAGATTTTAAGAAGAGGCATTTTAGAAATAGGCAAGGTTTATGACTTTGTGGCTGTGTTAATTAGTGACAACCCTCTCCCGCCTCGATTTAGAGCCGCGCCTCTTAACAGAATTTAAATTAATTAGCATGTCACTCAGTAAATCCACTACCCCTGAATTCCAAACAGTCCCAAACTGTTACCAGGCTCTATGCGCCAGCAATTCAAGCCTTGGGACGAGTTTATCCAAAGTCAAACCAACTTTGCCACGGTCACGCACCAGCCGGCTGAAGCTAATTGGCTAAATCATTTGTTTAACTCTTTAACCACCTACGAACACACGAGACACCCACATCAAACCACAACCCTCAACCAACTCACGTTTTAATTCAGTCACGGCTGCTATCATTTCTTAATGAACCAAATCTAAAACGAGGAACTAAATCAGGAAGTGCCCCAGGAATTACAGTATTCCTCTGTTTCCAGCAAGCTAAATATATCCCCAAGAGGCCCCTAAAATTATTAGGAAAATGGTTTCTAGTCGAGGTGGGGCTGGTAGTTGGTGAGGGCACCAGTTGTCAACAGATCAATTAAGTAAAGAGAAAAGGGTTGCCCTCACAGACAGTCTGTGTCCCAAAGGGCAAACCTATTCCCTTCACAGTGCACCTGTTCAGTCCATAGCTTAGTCTAATAAACAGACAAGCCAGAGGAACTACATCAGTTGGGGAAAAGTAGGGCACAACACCATAGCATTGTAATACTAATCTATTCCACTTAGCAGAGTGGAGACGTTTGCATTTTATGAATGTGATCCCTGGGTTGTTCCACCATCTCAGATTGTTCTGAAATTGTTTGTTAGAAACAGATAAGATTAGCATTCCTGCAACATTATTTTGTTGAAATATAATTTAATTAACCTAATTGATTTCACCTAAATTGGCCATTTTAATTCATAAGATCCATATAATATTGAATAAATATAGTACCTAACTAAACTAACAATGTGTATATAATATCAGTTTCTATATTTAACAAGTAGTATGGAGCGGCAGCTCTGAGTATTGTTTCTTCATTCTATGTAATGCACAGTATTCTCAGTGAATTGGTGATGTTTTTTCCCCCCGTTCAGAGAAATTTCTCATTGAAGTTGTTGGGTTTGTCCCGTCCTATATCCTGAATCCCCACATTGTTAAAGGGAGAGTTCACTCAAATTACATTGGTTTTCTTAAGCAGAAAAAATGTAAGCAGCCTATGGACCAGAGGGGTATCCTACGAAGCAGGTTTGAGGAGTTAGTGAGGTAACTTTGGTCAAATCTGGGCTCAAATTGGGATAACCGTTCATCACTGAAAGTCACTCAGTAAGCCATCAGCTAAAATAATTCAGATTGTAAGTTAGTCTTGCGGTCAGCAATCTAAACTTGCAGTAATCATGGTCTAATTTCCGACCGGGCAGCCCCCATTGATTTTGTTAGTCACTCAGTCAGATATCATAATAAAAACTGCAAACATTTCTCTCCACCCCATGGTAAAACGTGTAGAATTGCAGAACATTTTGGGGCCCCCAAAAGACTCTGACTGCATGTGGTATGGATGTGCGTACGCGGACGCATGAGCCACTGCGGCCCCCCTTGGTGACTGATTTTTTTGTTGTTGACCCCCACTCGCATCAAAGTTGCCCCTCCCTGCATTGAACATTTAGCAATGACAGAATGCATTTTAGACTTCAAGCACAGTAACACTTTTGTATGAATTAATAGAATGATTTTATCGATAGGAGTGGGGGAAAAAGGTGCTTGTGGTTGTGCATTCATAAGCACACAAAAGCACATCAAAGTCGGCCTTAACGAGAAGTAATCAAATAAAAGACAACACTACTAAAAGCCTATTTCACACGATAGCCTGCTGCATTTGCAATAACTTTTCTTTCATTTAGACTTTGGCACAAATTCACTGACTCGCCCATGGATTGACGTTTCAGCATTGTCTCAATGAAGAGTTTGGTACTCGACTAGCCATGTGTGACATGCACGCACAGTTGCATGCCTGCTAGAGTTAGTGGCAGGAGGACAAGCAATATCCACCGCCGTAGTACGGATGAAGACTGAGCTGAAATGTGAAGCTAACTGAAGCTGGTTAGCTTTAGAAAACCCTGAGTAGATCTAGCTTGCTTCATTGGCAATGTTCCCTGTTATTGTCAGCATTGAGCAAATTTCACGTCTTCTGAACGCAAACGTCCGGAGCGCGTTTACTGTGAACACTAAGGCTGTACTTGCTTTAAGTTAGTTTTAAACCGTGGCCAAGTAAGTAACTGTGGCTATTTGATCAGAATGGCCTACCATAAAAAATAATGAAGAAAAATGCATCCCATAACATTAACATGGAAACAGCTGTTCTATCATTCAGCCCACAGTAGCAGCAAATGTGTGGCGTTAAATGTTGGTCTACATTCCGTGAGACTTTTGAAAAAAACATGCCTGACTTGCTTTTCAAAGTTGCACACAATTTGTGCTCTTGTAGTAAGCAACCACTCCCACATTCTTGACTAGAACTGAGCTATAACAAGGCTAATTAACTAGCAAAGAATATGATCAAATGTGCACAGGTGGCTGGCTATATGCAGCTCTCGCTTTGATCTCAAAACAAGCACGTCTACTCGTGACAGCTCATGCTGTAAACACAGAACAGTTCAACGTGAGTGGCACAGATCCATATATGGTAATGCATATTTGCATATTAGGCCTACTTTAGCTCTGACTGGTTATGGCATACCGGTCTATGTAGAGTGTGGGCTGAGTCAATTGAATCCTACTCCAATGCACTCAGCCTACAATAAAATCGATTGCAGTTAGTTTTGCATACTAAGTCTTGCATAGTTTTGTTTCGGTATGTTACATTGAAAGTGGCTAATATTGTGTTGATTTGAGCACAATTTCCATGGTAAAGCAAAACGTTGATAGTGTTAACTAATTGAGAAAACTCTAGAAAGTTGAGCTCAATCTCGTACTTCTCTGTGCAGGCTGATATTTCTTCTGCGCCGGCAGTCTGCTGGGGAGCTGGTATGACAGCAACCCAAGCTTTGGTTTGTTTACCTGGCAACTGCTTCAAATGCTAACTTTTTTTTGCACCTGTGTCACAAATCAATGCAAGTACCTGGACCATTTCTTTGGAAATTCCTCATGTCGAACTCATTGTTAGAAAAAAGTTTGGTTCAAATAAGATGCTAGGTACTATAATTTTTGCATATTATATGAATCCTATGAATTAAAATGGCTAATATGGGTGAAATCAATTAGCTTAACTTCTCAGAGATCAAATAATATTTCAACAAAATAATGATTCCGGAATGCTTAATTTTTTCTAACTCCAGAAACGATTTCAGAACAATCTGGGTGTCATGACTTGCTGAAATTAAATTAACGACCCCCCTGTGAGAAGGAAACCCACAACCTTGATGTTGCTAGTATCATGCTCTTACGTATAACTAATCAATTTAATCATTAACAAATACTAAAACACACAAAAATAATTATCTTGTGAAATAACTCGGAATACTTGCGATAAGGAGCTGAAGCAGTAACAGTCTTAAGAGTTTGATGACTGTCGAGGCTAACGAAAACATGCACTGCTCAAAAAAACAAGGGAACAATTAAACAACACAATGTAACTCCAAGTCAATCACACTTCTGTGAAATCAAACTGTCCACTTAGGAAGCAACACTGATTGACAATAAATTTCACATGCTGTTGTGCAAATGGAATAGACAACAGGTGGAAATTATAGGCAATTAGCAAGACACCCCCAATAAAGGAGTGGTTCTGCAGGTGGTGACCACAGACCACTTCTCAGTTCCTATGCTTCCTGGCTGATGTTTTGGTCACTTTTGAATGCTGGCGGTGCTTTCACTCTAGTGGTAGCATGAGACGGAGTCTACAACCCACCAAGTGGCTCAGGTAGTGCAGCTCATCCAGGATGGCACATCAATGCGAGCTGTGGCAAGAAGGTTTGCTGTGTCTGTCAGCGTAGTGTCCAGAGCATGGAGGCGCTACCAGGAAACAGGCCAGTACATCAGAAGACGTGGAGGAGGCCGTAGGAGGGCAACAACCCAGCAGCAGGACCGCTACCTCTGCCTTTGTGCAAGAAGGAGCAGGAGGAGCACTGTCAGAGCCCTGCAAAATGAACTCCAGCAGGCCACAAATGTGCATGTGTCTGCTCAAACGGTCAGAAACAGACTCCATGAGGGTGGTATGAGGGCCCGACGTCCACAGGTGAGGGTTGTGCTTACAGCCCAACACCGTGCAGGACGTTTGGCATTTGCCAGAGAACACCAAGATTGGCAAATTCGCCACTGGCTCCCTGTGCTCGTCACAGATGAAAGCAGGTTCACACTGAGCACATGTGACAGACGTGACAGAGTCTGGAGAAGCCGTGGAGAACGTTCTGCTGCCTGCAACATCCTCCAGCATGACCGGTTTGGCGATGGGTCAGTCATGGTGTGGGGTGGCATTTCTTTGGGGGGCCTCTATGTGCTCGCCAGAGGTAGCCTGACTGCCATTAGGTACCGTGATGAGATCCTCAGACCCCTTGTGAGACCATATGCTGGTGCGGTTGGCCCTGGGTTCCTCCTAATGCAAGACAATGCTAGACCTCATGTGGCTGGAGTGTGTCAGCAGTTCCTGCAAGAGGAAGGCATTGATGCTATGGACTGGCCCGCCTGTTCCCCAGACCTGAATCCAATTGAGCACATCTGGGACATCATGTCTCACTCCATCCACCAACGCCACGTTGCACCACAGACTGTCCAGGAGTTGGTGGATGCTTTAGTCCAGGTCTGGGACGAGATCCCTCAGGAGACCATCCGCCACCTCATCAGGAGCATGCCCAGGCGTTGTAGGGAGGTCATACAGGCACGTGGAGGCCACATACTCTACTGAGCCTCATTTTGACTTGTTTTAAGGACATTACATCAAAGTTGGATCAGCCTGTAGTGTGGTTTTCCACTTTAATTTTGAGTGTGACTCCAAATCCAGACCACCATGGGTTGATACATTTGATTTCCATTGATAATTTTTGTGTGATTTTGTTGTCAGCACATTCAACTTTAAAGAAAAAAATATTTAATAAGAATATTTCATTCATTCAGATCTAGGATGTGTTATTTTAGTGTTCCCTTTATTTTTTTGAGCAGTGTACATGAACACTAGCCAAAACACACAAAGCAAGGTGAAGGGGTAAAACACAACACACTGGAAAAGAGAATGTATTAAGGGAATACTTACAGATTACCATCCAACTTCAGCAAGAATCCCTGTTTGTCATACACTAGAGCGAGAAAGAGAGCGACAGAGTGAGATTAAGTAAATGTTGATGGCTAGAGAACAAAGAACAAAACATTGCAAAACGGATGAATACAAACTAAAACAAAAAGTGTAGTAATCAATGTTTACATTCTTTCATATTAATTTAGCTGTGGATCATCTATAGACAAGGTGCCATGAAGCTTAAAAGAACAACTAGTGGAAAGCAATGAGAGTATTACATTTTTGGTAAGTTTCTGTTGGAGCTTGGGTCATAGGAAACGTCATGGATCATGAGGCAGTAGCTATTTCTACTTATGACATGGACACATATGAATCTCTTACGACATGGGTACATTTTCAACTTCATAAAAACATGTCTGTCTGCAATCATCATATTATATTCGTCATCAGAGGTCACTGGATCTGTTCTTTAAACTGGTAATGACTGTGTCCTCTCTGCCCTTTATTTGCAGGCCTGGTACATGACTTCATGTCCTTATGGGAGTGGAACAGTAACACAAAAAACATCATATTTGCTCTTCTCAATGGTCTGGCTGGCAAATGTGTCTAGATAAATTATGTGGTTTAGTTGAACTGATTTATTGAGGTCAGGACAACTTAATCTCAATCTTAGCTTTCTTCATTCAAAATAACATTGTTAAAAACAAGAAAACAAATGATAGTTTTGAATCCAACATTTCCTGTTAAAACAAAGGTAAACAGAGGTCACACTTGTATTTGAAAAGCAGCAGAGCACTGTTCACCCACTTTCAAAACAGTACATTCAGTCAAAAAAAAAAAGTACATATCTTTAACATTTGCCCGGCAGAGTTCAATTAAATTGACACTGGAGTAGCCAGATCTAAGGCCTCTCATTAGTTACTCAAGTTATCCAGCTCTTTCATGGTGCTGCTATCTGCCTGCTAAAGCAAATAACTCTGTGCACCCTGCTGCTTAAAAGGAAATTAAGCACAAATAAAATGAGAAGAGATCTTGGAGATCTTCAAGAACACTGAAGATAAAGCTGTAAATTGATCGAATACCATCTGGCTGTGGGAGACTAGACCACAGTGTGTGATGGAGTGTGTGTCGTATGTGTGTGTGTTAGAGGTCGACCGATTAATCGAAAATGGGGGCCGATTTCAAGTTTTAATTAGGGCCGATTTCAAGTTTTCATAACAATCAGAAATCGGTCATCTTGGAACACATTCTTATTTTCAATGACGGTCTAGGAACAGTGGGTTAACTGCATTGTTCGGGGCAGAATGACAGATTTTTAACTTGTCAGTTCAGGGATTCAATCTTGCAACCTTACAGTTAACTAGTCCAACGCTCTAATCACCTGCCTCACGAGGTGGGCGCCTGTTACGCGAATGCAGTAAGAAGCCAAGGTAAGTTGCTAGCTAGCATTAAACTTATTCAATCATAATCATTAGTTATAACTACACATGGTTGATGATATTAGTAGTTTATCTAGCGTGTCCTGCGTTGCATATAATCGATCCAGTGCGCATTCGCGAAAAAGGACTGTCGTTGCTCCAACGTGTACCTAACCATAAACACCAATGTCTTTGTTAAAAATCAATACACAGAAGTATATATTTTTAAACCTGCATATTTAGCTAAAATAAATCCAGGTTAGCAGGCAATATTAACCAGGTGAAATTGTGTCACTTCTCTTGCGTTCATTGCACGCAGAGTCAGGGTATATGCAACAGTTTGGGCCGCCTGACTCATTGCGAACTAATTTGCCAGAATTTTACGTAATTATGACATAACATTGAAGATTGTGCAATGTAACAGGAATATAAAATAAACATCTGTTCCGTATTTCACTGAAAGAATAAACGTCTTGTTTTCGAGATGATAGTTTCCGGATTTGACCATATTAATGACCTAAGGCTCGTATTTCTGTGTTATTATATTATAATTAAGTCTATGATTTGATAGAGCAGTCTGACTGAGCGATGGTAGGCCCCAGCAGGCTCATAAGCATTCATTCAAACAGCACTTTCATGCATTTTGCCAGCAGCGCTGCTGTTTATGACTTCAAGCCTATCAACTCCCGAGATTAGGCTGGTGTAACAATGTGATGTGAAATGGCTAGCTAGTTAGCGGGGTGCGCGCTAATAGAGTTTCAAACGTCACTCGCTCTGAGACTTGGAGTAGTTGTTCCTCTTGCTCTGCATGGGTAACGCTGCTGCGAGGGTGGCTATTGTCGTTGTGTTCCTGGTTCGAGCCCAGGTAGGAGCGAGGAGAGGTACGGAAGCTATACTGTTACACTGGCAATGCTAAAGCGCCTATAAGAACACCCAAAGGTATATGAAATACAAATGGTATAGAGAGAAATAGTCCTATAATTCCTATAATAACTACAACCTAAAACGTCTTACCTGGGAATACTGAAGACTCATGTTAAAAGGAACCACCAGCTTTCATATGTTCTCATGTTCTGAGCAAGGAACTTAAACGTTAGCTTTCTTACATGGCACTTATTGCACTTTTACTTTCTTCTCCAACACTTTGTTTTTGCATTATTTAAACCAAATTGAACATGTTTCATTATTTATTTGAGGCTAAATTGATTTTATTGATGTATTATATTAAGTTAAAATAAGTGTTCATTCAGTATTGTTGTAATTGTCATTATTACAAATACATTTTAAAAATCGGCTGATTAATCGCTATCGGCTTTTTTAGTCCTCCAATAATCGGTATCGGCGTTGAAAAATCATAATCGGTCAACCTCTAGTGTGTGTGTGCATGTGTGTGTATGTGTGTGTGTGGGAGGAGTGCTGTGGTGACAGGTTCATTGAGTGCTGATGGGATTGAGAGGTTTGTTGTGAAGTGTGGTGGGTTAGTTGGGGAGGAGATAAATCGGTGCTTGTTAATATTGCTGGGCAGAGAGTGAGATTTGTTCTAGCAGCAAGCCTCTAGCCAGCTACCTCTGGGCTCTAGATTCCGGGGTCTGGAAATCAGGGGAGCTCATGGGTCCTGCTCTTACAAATATATATCTCTTAACTGCAGGGTGGATTTTGGTCGACTATGGGTGTTTCTATGGCACGTTTTCATTTCCTATGTCAAGGTCATTAATGAGGTTGAATGATCCACATTTGGTTATGAAATTCAAAAGAAGGCTGGTTCTCAATGTACAGTGAATCATTAAAACATTAAAGGTGAAGTCTTACATACAAAAGAGAAATACTGAATGAAATTGTACATTTCCAGCCATTCTTTTCCTATAAAATTAACACATATAGATAGAAGATAATTGTCTTTGAAAGATATACTGTATTTCAACATGTGGACATACCATAGAAGATTGAACTGGTGGCAGTTTGGAAATGTTTTAAAATGTTGGGAGGTGATGGATTTCAATAAATTAAATATATAGTTTCAATAATACAGTGAATGACCACTATTATCATCTGATATGCCAGATACACTATTTACAGCAGTTGCACTCAATTCTAGATGTTTGTTAATCAAATGTAAGCACACCTAAGTGAGTACTATGAGAAGGCCAGGCTTTTGAAAATGCATAAGATTGACAAAACCTCCCAACATGGATGCCGGGTATATATGTGGCAGGGTTGGCTTAACTCTAAACCTTAATCTATACTACCTGAGTGAAATAATCGTCCCACGGAGAAAAAACTATCCAGGTCTTTCTCTGAAACACAAGAGTTAAGTAACGAGTTAAGCCCCAGGGTAGTAAGTGTTCAGTTAGATATCGCTGGACAAGCCCTCCTATCCAAGGGAAAACCATAGAAATATAATTGCTTGCCATGGGCTTGAATGGGAATGTTCGTTGTAGAAATGTTATTTCTATGTGGAAAACAGTGTGAAAACAGGTGGTTGATTGAGTAGTGTTAGTCATAGGGTGTGACATAAACAAGAATCCATATTAACCACCACCCTCATAATTCCCACTAACACTTCCAGCACGCTTTGTAACACCTGTCTTCAGAAGGAGTGGACCAAAGCGCAGCGTGAAAAGTGTTAATGATTATTTTATTAACAAAAAACACTCGAACAAAGTAACAAAACGAAAGCGAACAGTTCTGTCAGGTAACAGAGACAAAACAGAAAATAACTACCCACAGACACAGGTGGGAAAAAGGCTGCCTAAGTATGATTCCCAATCAGAGACAACGATAGACAGCTGCCTCTGATTGGGAACCATACTCGGCCAAAACAAAGAAATAGGCAACATAGAATGCCCACCCCAAATCACACCCTGACCTAACCAAATAGAGAAATAAAACGGCTCTCTAAGGTCAGGGCGTGACACCCTCTCTCAGAAGAGCACATCCATCTCCTGTTCTGTTGCTCCTAGGCAGCTAGGCTCTACCGCCAACATCATCATTCACTGTCGTCTCAGCCTGCCATTTTACAAAGTGTTGGACGATATTGAAAATCATGAGATTAAGCAATAACCCCATTAAAAATAAACAAATTTAAAGCTGTCATGACAGGATGATTAAAAAGAGAAGTAATTCCATCAAGTTTACGCAGTTGAAGGGAATGGTTTAAGGGTTTGGTTTGCACATCATTGGACATTGAGGAGTCCAAACAAGTGAATAATACACTTTCTGCCAAGTCCAAACTACCTCCTGAGAGGTGCATTGCTTGATAGTGGGTTCATAGGAAAACAAGCTATTGTTGTAGAACAAGCTGTTAGATAGGGGATGTGTCCCAAATGGCACCCTATTCCCTATGTAGTGTACCACTTTTGACCAGGGCCCATAGCACTCTGGTTAAAAGTAGTGAATTATGTAGAGAATAGGGATGCAGCCTCAAATCAGGGATGAGGACCATTTTTAAAGAGGTACACCTTACAAACCACATAAAAGAAAGTTCAACACACCCAACAGCGACACCGCCGTTGGCGTAAATGTACCGTAAAATCAGGACAGGGGGTGTGAGGTTGTTGAGTTGCTCTCACAATATCTGTTGTTTGAGGATACCTGTTAGCCTGCTAAACTTCCTTTCTTTCTTTGGCTCATCTGCCAAAAAGCTTAAACACTCAGAGTAAAGTTAAATGCACTAATCTCCAAACGTTTACTTGGTTTTTACATAATGGGCTATTTTCAAATCAAGCCTGGACTCAGGTTGGCAGAGAACAAGAAGCCCTACGGCATCATGCTTGGCTCGCTCCTTCCATCCCTTTTCTGAACTTGGAAACTCAACTTGCATCTGTGGAGAGTGGTGAACAAACATATCTCCCAAATTGCTAACAAATGCTGATATGCCTGAGGTACAGGAATCATTTTCCGCTTTGAAATATGTGTATTTTCACAGACCCTGCTAGTTGACGGAGTGAGAGGAAGGACATGAGAGAACGAAAGAGAAGAGTAGTGTTGTTCTTGTTTCTCCTGAGTTAGACATTTAACCTAAACATTTAACTTTAAAAAACATCATGATTTTGTACATAACTATACAAAAAACTTTACAAAATAAACACGACAGAGTCGTGTAATGCTCTATAGCTGTGTAGTTACGTTGTAGGCCTACTGTACGTTGTTACATATAACTTTAGTTAGCCTATTCCGGTAATTTAGTTATTCTGTTATTAATGTTATTAATAACATTTTGCTATTACGCAGAGAAAAGCTCAGGCTGGAATAACATTATTTAACAGTATAATAATTACTTGAAAGTAAGACTTGCCTAGGAGATTTCGAAACAAAAGTCTCCTTGGTGTCTTTTATACTGATAACAAGTTCAAACGGGTGCCATTAATACAGGTAACGAGTGGAGGACAGAGACGCCTCTTAAAGAAGTTGTTACAGGTCTGTGAGAGCCAGAAATCTTGCTTGTTTGTAGGTGACCAAATACTTATTTTCCACCATAATTTGCAAATAAATTCATAAAAAATCCTACAATGTGATTTTCAGGATTTTTTTTCTCATTTTGGCTGTCATAGTTGAAGTGAACCTATGATGAAAATTACAGGCCTCTCATCTTTTTAAGTGGGAGAACTTGCACAATTGGTGGCTGACTATACCCCACTGTACCTTAGATAACCCTTTAGTTCCACCTCCCACACCTGCGGTGACCTCACCTGGTTTAAATGATGTTTCTAGAGACAATATCTCTCTCATTGTCACTCAATGCCTAGGTTTACCTCCTCCACTGGATTCACATTCTACCATACTTTTGTCTGTACATTATGCCTTGAATCTATTCTACCGTGCCCAGAAACCTGCTCCTTTAACTCTCTGTTCCGAAAGTACTAGACGACTAGTTCTTATAGCCTTTAGCCGTACCCTTATCATACTCCTCTGTTCCTCTGGTGATGTAGAGGTTAATCCAGGCCCTGCAGTGCCTAGCTCCACTCCCATTCCACAGGAACTCTCATTTGTTGACTTCTGTATCCTTAAAAGCCTTGGTTTCATGCATGTTAACATTAGAAGCCTCCTCCCTAAGTTTGTTTTATTCACTTCTTTAGCACACTCTGCCAACCCGGATGTCCTAGCCGTGTCTGAATCCTGGCTTAGGAAGACCACCAAAACCCCTGGAATTTTCATCCCTAACTATAAAATTTTCCGACAAGATGTTTTCCGACAACCTGCCAAAGGGGGCGAAGTTGCAATCTACTGCAGAGTTCTGTCTTACTATCCAGGACTGTGCCCAAACAATTTGAGATTCTACTTTTAAAAATCCACCTTTCCAGAAACAAGTCTCTCACCATTGCCGCTGCTATAGACCACCTTCTGGCCCCAGATGTGCCCTGGACACCATATGTGAATTGATTGCCCCCCAACTATCTTCAGCGCTCCTGCTGTTAGGTGACCTAAACTGGGACATGCTTAACACCCCGGCCATCCTACAATCTAAGCTTGATGCCCTCAATCTCACACAAATGATCAATGAAACTACCAGGTACAAACCCAAATCCGTAAACATGGGCACCCTCATAGATATCATCCTAATCAACCTGCCATCCAAATACTGTCATCAACCAGGATCTCAGCAATCACTGCCTCATTACCTGCGTGCGTAATGGGTCTGCGGTCAAACTACCACCCTTCATCACTCTCAAACGCTCCCGAAAACACTTCAGCGAGCAGGCCTTTCTAATCGACCTGGCAGGGGTATCCTGGAAGGATATTGACCTCATTCCGTTAGTAGAGGATGCCTGGTTATTCTTAAAGTGCTTTCCTCACCATCTTAAATAAGCATGCCTCATTTAAAAAATGTAGAACCAGGAACAGATATAGCCCTTGGTTCACTCCGGACCTGGCTGCCCTTGACCAGCACAAAAACATCCTGTGGTGTACTGCATTAGCATCGAATAGCCCCCGCGATATGCAACTTCCAGGGAAGTTAGGAACCAATATACACAGGCAGTTAGGAAAGCAAAGGCTAGCTTTTTCAAACAGAAATTTGCATCCTGTCGCACAAACTCCAAAAAGTTCTGGGACACTGTAAATTCCATGGAGAATAAGAGCACCTCCTCCCAGCTGCTCACTGCACTGAGACTAGGAAACACTGTCACCACCGATAAATCCAAGATAATTTAGAATTTCAATAAGCATTTCACTACGGCTGGCCATGCTTTAAACCTGGCTACCCCTACCCCGGTCAACAGCTCTGCACCCCACACAGCAACTTGCCTAAGCCTCCCCCATTTCTCCTTCACCCAAGTACAGATAGCTGATGTTCTGAAAGAGCTGCAAAATCTGGACCCCAACAAATCAGCAGGGGCTTGACAATCTGGACCCTCTCTTTCTAAAATTATCAGCAGAAATTGTTGCAACCCCTATTACTAGCCTGTTCAACTTCTCTTTCGTATCGTCTGAGATTCCCAAAGATTGGAAAGCTGCCGTGGTCATCCCCCTCTTCAAAACCTATATCTATCCTACCCTGCCTTTCTAAGGCCTACGAAAGTCAAGTTAACAAACAGATCACCAACCATTTCGAATCCCATCGTACCTTCTCCGCTATGCAATGTGGTTTCCGAGCAGGTCATGGGTGCACCTCAGCCATGCTCAAGGTCCTAAACGATATCATAACCGCCATCGATAAGAGACAATACTGTGCAGTTGTATTCATCGACCTGGCCAAGGCTTTCAAATCTGTCAATCACCACATTCTTATCGGCAGACTCAACAGCCTTGGTTTCTCAAGACTGCCTTGTCTGGTTCACCCACTACTTCTCAGAAGTGTTCAGAGTGTCAAATCGGAGGGCCTGTTGTCCGGACCTCTGACAATTTCTATGGGGGTGCCACAGGGTTCAATCCTCGGGCCGACTCTTTTCTCTGTATACATCAATGATGTGGCTCTGGCTGCTGGTGATTCTCTGATCCACCTCTCCACCTCTACTTCTGCCCCTTCTTTGGACACTGTGTTAACTAACCTCCAGACGAGCTTCAATGCCATACAACTATCCTTCCATGGCCTCCAACTGCTCTTAAATGCAAGTATAACTAAATGCATGCTCTTCAACCGATCGCTGCCCGCACCTGCCTGCCCGTCCAGCATCACTAGTCTGGACGGTTCTGACTTAGAATATGTGGACAACTACAAATACCTAGGTGTCTGGTTAGACTGTAAACTCTCCTTCCAGACTCACATTAAGCATCTCCAATCCAAAATGAAATCTAGAATCGGCTTCCTATTATGCAACAAAGCATCCTTCACTCATGCTGCTAAACATACCCTCGTAAAACTGACTATCTACCGATCCTTGACTTCAGCGATCTCATTTACAAAATAGCCTCCAACACTCTACTCAGCAAATTGGATGTAGTCTATCACAGTGCCATCCGTTTTGTCACCAAAGCCCCATATACTACCCACCACTGTGACCTGCATGCTCCCGTTGGCTGGCCCTCGCTTCACATTCGTCGCCAAACCCATGGGCTCCAGGTCATCTATAAGTCTTTGCTAGGTAAAGCCCTGCCTTATCTCAGCTCACTGGTCACCATAGCAGCACCCACCCGTAGCACGTGCTCCAGCAGGTATATTTCACTGATCACCCCCAAAGTCAATTCTTCCTTTGACCGCCTTTCCTTCCAGTTCTCTGCTGCCAATGACTGTAACGAACTGCAAAAATCACTGAAGCTGGAGACTCATATCTCCCTCACTAACTTTAAGCATCAGCTGTCAGAGCAGCTCACAGATCACTGCACCTGTACGTAGCCCATCTGTAAATAGCCCATCCAACTACCTCATCCCCATACTGTTATTTATTTATTTTGCTCCTTTGCACCCCAGTATCTCTACTTGCACATTCATCTTCTGCACATCTATCACTCGTAAATGTGATATTTTTTTTATTTTTTTATGCATTTGCTAAATTGTCTATAAACCTGTTTTTGCTATGTCATTATGGGGTTTTGTGTGTAGATTGATGAGGAAAAGAGCTGTAACATAACAAAATGTGGAAAAAGTAAAGGGGTCTGATTACTTTCCAAACGCAATGTAAGTGCCTTTGAGCGGTGTATGGTAGTCGGTGCCAGACGCACCGGTTTGTGTCAAGAACTACAACACTTCTGGGTTTGTCATGGTTAACAGTTTCCCGTGTGTATCAAGCATGGTTCACCACCCAAAGGACATCCAGCTAACTTGACACAATTGTGGGAAGCATTGTAGTCAACATGGGCCAGCATCCCTGTGGAAGACTTTTGACATCTTGTAGATTCCATGTCCCAATGAACTGAGGCTGTTGAGAGCAAAGGGGATGCAACTCGATATTAGGAAGGTGTTCCTAATGTTTTGTACACTCAGTGTACATAACAACATAAGACAATACAATGCAAAATACAATCCAAAATATATAAAAATGTCTGTCTCTTCACAGTCCCCATTGTGCCGTAATGTGTTCTTTTATCAATTTTTTTAAATCCGATTTTATTGCTAGCTTGAGTTACTTGGGGTGGCAGAGAGTTCCATGTATTCATGGCTCTATTTAATACTGTGTGTTTCCCAGCCTCTGTTCTGGACCTGGGGACTGTGAAGAGACCTCTGGCTGCATGTCTTGTGTGGTACCGATGAGTGCCCGAACTGTGTGACAACTGCTTCAACAGACAATTCAGTACTGTTAACCCATCAACACCTTGCACAAAGACCAATAGTGATGCAGTCAATCTCTCCTCAACTCTGAGGAGAGATTGACATGCATACCACTGACATTCGCCCTCCGTGTACATCTAAGCGCAATACGTGCTGCTCTTTTCTGGACCAACTGCAATTTTCCTATGTCCTTCTTTGCCGCACATGACCAGACAACTGGGCAGTAGTCTATGTGCGACAAAATCAAGGCCTGTAGGACCTTCCTGGTTTGCTTAGATGCCAAGAAAGCAGAACAATGCCTTATCATGGACAGACCTATTCACATTCTAGCAACCATTGAGTCTATATGTTTTGACCATGACAGCTTGCTATCTAGGGTTACAACTAGCAGTTTAGTCTCCTCAACTTGCTCAATCGTCACATTATTAAGTAATAGATCAAGATGAGGTTTAGGGTTGAGTGAGTGATTTTTCCCGAAAAACTATGCTTTTAGTTTTTTTATATTTAGCACCAGCCTATTGCTAGTTACCCATTCTAAAACTGACTGAAGCTCTATGTTAAGGGTGTCAGTTATTTGTTTTACTGTCTTAGCTTACGTGTATACGGTTGAATAGTCAGAGTACATAGACACACAGGCTTTATTCAAAGTCAGTGAAAGGTCATTAGTAAAAACAGAAAACAATAATTACCCAAGCCAGCTGCCCTTGTGGTTCACCACACTCGGGTAACTGTCAATCCATGATAAGGCAGAGGATGTAAATCCATAACGCCTACGTTTTTTCACCAAGAGGTTATGATCGATGACATCAAAAGCTGCACTGAATACTAACAAAACAGCTCCCACAATCTTCTTATCATTTTCTTTCAGCCAATCATCAGGAATTTGTGTCCGTGCCGAGCATGTTGAGTGCCCTTCCCTATAAGCATGCTGAAAGTCTGTTTTTTATTTGTTTTCTGTAAAATATCACTGTATTTGGTCAAACATGATTTTTTCCAAAAGTTTGCTAAGCATTGGTAACAGGCTGATTGGTCGGCTGTCTGAACCATTACGGGTGCTTTGGTATTCTTGGATAGTGGAAAGACCTTTGCCTCCCTCCATGTCTGATGGCACACACCATCTTCTAGGCCTAAATTGAAGATATGTCAAACAGGAGTCACAATGTATTCCGCTACCAACGTCAGCAATTTACCATCCAGGTTGTCGGTACCAGGTGTTGTGCCCTTATTTAGAGATAGCAACAATATTTTCACCTCTCCCACACCAACTTTGCAGAACTCAAAACTACAGTCGTTGTCTTTCATTATTTGGTCCGTTGTGCATGAATATAAAGGCTCAGCATTTATTGCTCACATGTCATGCCTCAGTTTGAAAATATTGTCAACAAAAAATTATATTCAGGTGGTTGGCAATATCAAAGGGTTTTGTTACGAACAAGCCATCTACCTCAATGAAGGATTAAGCCGAGTTCGCTTTTTTTGCCTAGGATTTCATTTAAGGTACTCCAGAGATTTTTAATATCATGCTTTATATAATTTCTTTATTCTATAGTGTAGTTAATTTTGTTTAGTTACGTGATTTCTGAATTTACTGAATATACAGTACATCTTTCAGTTCCATGTTTCCTAAATTGAATTAGTCTCTTAGCTCCCCCTTCTGGTAAGTAGTAGTATACACAAAACATGCTGCTACAATGACAGGAAACATTATGCTGGATGGGGGTGGGGGCAAAGCTTGGTGCATCATACTCATTATAAACATGTTTGGCATGACAATGAATAACAATGATTTGGCATGACGGCACAAACAGACTGGCACTCCGTCTAGGACATGGGTAGTTGCTATACTGTACTTACGTGATGATTTATGTCCCCAGCCCCAGGGGTGCAGTCTCCCAGACGAGTAGTAGAGGAAGCCCAGGACCACCATGGGACAAAGCACCAGGAGCAGGTGACGGGTTGGCTTCATGATTCTCATCCCCTTCTACTGTGCATGGCACCATCCTCATTGTAGGTGAAGAGGATGGTTTGTTATCAGGATGAATTCAATTTCAAAATGCATGGATATTTTTTTTTTTATAGGAAAAAGTAGTATAGAATATAATAGCATAGAATATGATACAATCCAATATATGGAATTACAATGCACTTTTTATAGAATAGTGTCAAAATAATAGAATAGAACAGGATAGAATAGCAGCAGGTTCGGTTCATTGATTGCGCAGAACTTCAACTGCACACCTAATTGAGGAACATTTTGTTCTCTAATATCAAGGCGAGATTTGAGTTTTGATAACTGGTTGCACGATGTGCTAGCAACAACAATCAGTTGATTCTTGTAAAAATGTCAATTCTGAAGACTCTTATCTGTACCTATGTTTATCCTGTACAACAACGGTCCTTCCACATAGTGTTCATATTCATACCTTTTTTTAAATACATTTTTTAAATCGAAAAGTTTAAACCACCGACTTTTTCATTTGTGTTTTCAACTCAGCGCAAAAGTCAAGACAAGCCAAGACATCTCAAACGTCAAGAAATCTCCAGTTGAGCAACATAAATTAGGAAAAAGTCACTGGTTGTATTCCATAAAATATGTTATTAAAAGTATGATGGGCCGCAGTTGCAGGTAGGCGTTTTCTGAATTGGCATTTTTTTTAAAGTATCGACTGATGACTTAACGTTGTTGCTAGCATATCGCTTGACCACTTATCAAAACTCAACTCGGCCTCGATTTAAGAGAACGGAGATGAGCATTCCTCCGCTACCGCACCTCCTGCATTGGCACCACCTGGGGACATGCACCAGAATTTCATTACAATCGGAGCTCAGTCCTAAAGACCAGGGCTAAGGAGCTGGTGGGTCCGAGGAAAAAAAAGTGCCTTTTCTAAAATAATTTCCTGTAATTCTAATTTTACATGAATGGAGACATTACAATAATGTTTTTTTTTATACCACACAAATGGTGGTAGCTACTCTGACATGTACATACTGAGATCAATAAAACAAATGTCTTAAATGCAACCAATAAGGCCAATAAAAATAGTGGATAGGCCTACACAGATTTTAGGCCTAGAATATGAGGAGGAAATTATAGTCCACCAACTTTCCAGTGGCACTCAACTGTTCAAACAGATTTTTCCCCCGCAATTGTATTTTGAAATATTGCGAAATACCTTCTAGCTGCCTGATTTTCATTGAACGCTTCACCTCAACAATCAACTGTTTAATATTTTCTGTGCGGGTTGACCAATTGATGGATTCCCGACAGTAGACTAGGCCTATGCGCTCTTAATGTGACACAACATAATTTACAGCTATTGAAATATATATATATATATATATATATATATATATATATGTATCGATCCTCTGTAGCTAAATTAATTAATGTATTTTTTATAGAGACAGGAGTAATTATAATTTGGCAAATCCAGCACCCTTCCTTCATCACTGTTTTCTTCCATGAGCGATGCTCTCTCCAATGCCAAATAATCAACACTTATTATTAATTCAATCGATTGTGGTCAGTAACCACATAACATGGGTTACTGTGTAGGTTGGCTTACTGTTACAATAATATTTAAAATAATATATCAGTAAGTAGCCTCGCTTACAATTACAAAAGAATACATTCAGTAAGTCAATGAAGCCAATAGTGGTTTCAGTTTCAATGTTATTGAAACGATGTAGGCCTCATTAACATTTTAAACAATTCAAAAACATGTGTCATTACTTTAATAGCCTATGTGAAAAGTGTACAAATGTGTATTCGCATCAGTAGACTAAGCGACTGAGATGCATTCGAAAAGTATTGGAAAGTTCAGGAAAACATCAGGGATGCTCATCAGGCAATGTGTGTGTGTGTGTGTGTGTGTGTGTGTGTGTGTGTGGACAAAATCGCTTTCAATTGCTAGACTAATGATTATGAGCACTGACCTCGATTTAGCTAACATTTCCCAGCCTAATTGTGACCAAAGATCCGAACAGTTAAAACAAAAATCGGACATTGATTTATCCATTTCTATTTTTTTTATTTTATTTATCAAGATGAGTTCCCATGCTTGTCTCAAATAAGTGCAATGACGCTGTCCCAATCAAAATGGTGTTGGAATTATCAGTTGACCACGCATGGCAATTGCTTTACATTTATTATAACCAGTGGTTTAGTGCACTTTTTTTTTAAATAGATAGAACCATTTAAAAAAACGTTAGCCATAATTTCTGAATGAAAGTTGGTACCTACATGAAGCCTATGTATAAAATCATTTTAGAATATACATACAATGTACCAGCCTAATTGCATGATTGCTTATGCCACACATACTGTAAGTGGCTAAAGGAAAATGTTATATTTTTAAAATCCTAAAACCCCAAATCAAGCCTACCTTATTATAAATTAGGCCATCATCACTGTCAATCGTGAATGATAATTCAGTTTCATGGGAATATGCATTTCGATCTTGAATGATGTAAGGGTGGCTAACCAGCCGAACTAATCGAATTTTAGAACCGGTGGAGTTAAATTCTGGCATCGAATCAGAAAAACAATTCAACATCTCAGCACAATCAGCCTAACTACTATAATAGTAGTCTGATAAAATCATGCTATTGTATTATGTTTATGTAAAATACTAATTAATAATTAAGTGATCTTGCGAGACATAGCACCATTGTGAAAAGTGGCGAAGCGTCGCTCTGCTGCGCACCAGCAGCACTACACCCCTGATTATAACCGTTGGATGACTTCGGGAGTTTCACGTGACCACAGCTCTATGAAGTGAGTGGCGCATTCAGTTGACTACATTTTTTTATACACCATTGAGGCAGCGCAAAAGATTCGCGGCTGACCCAAAATCAGCCCTGAAAACCAGGTCCTGGTGACGTCCATGCTGTGGACCACCATGGTCGCCAGCCCAGCTCGGTCGTTCTTATTATAGCTCAGTGAGCTAGGTGGCTGTCAGGTATATCTGGACATGGAGGGACAGCTAAGCCAGCTAGCTAGCTAAACGAACAGCATTGCATACAGTGAACAGAAACAAAGCGCAAGACCAAACATGTATTGCACAGGCTTGTCGATATGTTAAATACCGGTATCTACTTTACATTCTATCACATTCTACTATATAAGCATGGCTGGTCACAGTACAGAAGCTAGCTAGCGCTATGCTAACTGTCACCTTTTGTGTCCTTACCGTTTCTTTGATGATACGTGTCCCAGAAGTGACTGATAGCTAAGATAAACATTTCGTCTTTATATGCAAGCTAACTGTCCATCTCCAGCGTCAATTTCAAATTGAAATCCAGCAGCGAGTGTACGTGGAACCCTCCTCAAAAGGTAAATAGCGGTCACTGTACAGTTGCACCATCAGCACACATAACACAGTGGACCCAACACTGACAGTGGGAGGGAACATCTCTGAAACGCCAAATCAGTGGCACACTGCTACAATGTAGCTAGTTGTGAGGGTGGAAAGAAGTCACGTTGTTGCGACTTGAATGTCAGTGCATTGGATTCAAATAGAAAAGCAGAAATAGGAAAGATAATCATACATTCATAAAGCTGTTCAGCACTTTATTGTCTTGTCTACATTCAAAAACAATGAGCAATGTTTGCTAAACACAAATGACATTCAACCTGTGTGAGAGCTGGTGCAAACCATAAACAGAGCAATATACAACTGCTATTTTTGTAAAGGCTGGGCTACTGTAATGTAAAGTATTCAGACCCCTAGACTTTTCCCACATTTTGTTACATTACAGCCTTATTCTAAATTGTTTTTATCCCTCATCAATCTACACACAATACCACATAATGACAAAGCCAAAACACGTTTTTTTTAAAAAATGTATCACATTTACATAAGTATTCAGACCCTTTACTAAGTACTTTGTTGAAGCACCTTTGGCAGTGATTACAGCCTCAAGTCATCTTAGGTATGACGTTACAAGCTTGGCACACCTGTATTTAGGGAGTTTCTCCTATTCTTCTCTGCAGATCTGTCAGGTTGGGTGTGAAGCGTCGCTGCACAGCTATTTTCAGGTCTCTCCAGAGATGTTCAATCGGGTTCAAGTCTGGGCTCTGGCTGGGCCCCTCAAGAACATTGAGGGGGAAAAAAGCCACTCCTGCATTGTCTTGGCTGTGAGCTTAGGGTTGCTATCCTGTTGGAAGGGGAACGTTCACCCCAGTCTGAGGTCCTGAGCGCTCTGGAGCAGGTTTTCATCAAGGATCTCTCTATACTTTTCTCTGTTCATCTTTCCCTCGATCCTGACTAGTCTCCCAGTCCCTGCTGCTGAAAAACATCCCCACCGCATGATGCTGCCACCACCATGCTTCACTGTAGGGATGGTGCCAGGTTTCCTCCAGACATGACGCTAGGCATTCAGGTCAAATAATTGAATCTTGGTTTCATCAAACCAGATAATCTTGTTTCTCATGGTCTGGGTGCCCTTTGGCAAGCTCCATGGAGCCCACTGTGTTTGGGGAACTTCAATGCTGCAGAAATGTTTTGGTACCCTTCCCCAGATCTGTGCCTCGACACAATCCTGTCTCAGAGCTATACCTATGGCTTGGTTTTTGCTCTGTCAACTGTGGGACCTTATATTGACAGCTGTGTGCCTTTCCAAATAATGCCCAATCAATTGAATTTACCACAGGTGGACTCCAATAAAATTGTAGAAACAGGATGCACCTAAGCTCAATTTTGAGTCTCATAGCAAAGGGTCTTAAACACTTATGTATATAAGGTAGTTTTATTTTTATAAAATAGAAGAAAAAAATCTAGAAACCTGGTTTAGCTTTGTGGGGTATTGGCGACCATGGTGGTGCACAGCATGGACGTTACCAGGACATGACTGTCAGGGCTGATTTTGGGTCAGTCCCAAATCTTTTGCGCTGCTGTGATTGGGGGGGGGGGGACGATAAATTAAACAATTTTAGAATAAGGCTGTGACTTAACAAAATGTGAAAAAAGTCAAAGGATCTGAATTGTTCAAATACACTGTATGACCTTCAAAATCATATACAGTTCTGTAAAAATTGTCTCATGAATTCAAGCAATGACCGGTTCCTTGAACTTAATCTCAAACGTTCTGTGTAAATCCTGTTTTGGGCTAACCTGTGAGGTTTGCTGGTACAAACACTGGGAGTCTTCTCCTAAGACAGAAATAATTCAGTTGACCGTTTTACTCCATATAGAGGTAAATGTATCACTACTGTGATTTAATGGTATGACGTATTAAGCTCTCAAGGTATCCGAAAGTGTGATTACATATACTGCAAATTGTAGTCATAATTGTCATAAGCATGTCAAACATCGTTAACCAGTGTAATTAAATAGTAATGGAACCACCAACAAATAACACCAATACAGGACATAAGGCAAAAATTTACTGAAACAAAAATTGTTTACAAAATGCATGAATGATAATATGGAAGAAGTCCAGCGTTCATTTATCACAGACACAGGAAAGAGGTCAACGTTCAAAAGGTCAAACACGAACAGGCCAGGGAACGGTCCCAATGGTACCCTACTCCCTATATAGGGAATAGGGTTCCATTTGGGATGCTACCAAGATCCCTAGAGTCAACCGTTTATCTTTCAATAAACTACTTATTACAATAATTACATCTCAGTGCTTTCCTGGCTGTGAATATAGAACATGTATCATTATAAAACAAAGCAATAGTTATTTTTGATAGAAAAGTAATTTTCCTCCATGTATTATAAGTCTTAAGTTTTTCCATACTATTGAATGATGATGATAAAAACCTTTTGCTCAGTGGTACTGCTGTGAATGTGGGCCTTTATAACTAACTGTAACCCATACTGTCAGTTCTGTGACTCACACACTCAATTAGGGTCACAAAATGCTGGGAACTTTCTCAAAATTCCCACGTTTTCCAGAAATCCCAGATTGGGTATACCTAGATTTCCTGCTTATTCCCTCCTGATTCCAGGCATATTCCGACCAGGATTTCTGGAAAACGTGGGAAAATTTTCCAACCCTACACTCAAGACAACAGCAGTTTACAGACAAACAATGAAGACAATCTGAAAGCCACCTTATCCTATATCCTATCCTAATAAGTGCATCATGGTTGACGATCTTGGCCGAGTGGAGATGGGTAAGAACATCTTATAGATATAGAATTCACAATAATATTTTCAAACATGTCCCCCCCCCCCCTCACAAAAATAGCAAATGGCAGCACACAACTATTAAAATGTCCTCTCAAACTGGACTTAAATAAAAGTGCGATGCACAACTTTCATTAAATGAGTAAAGAACCAACTTGGAAATAAATGGAGAGCCCACAGCAATTCTGAACAGGCTATTTCCAATTCATCGCTATAGCAAAAATAGAACATACATCATAATCGTTTTGAAACCTCTACAGCATTGCAACTGACAAACTGTCTGTATTGCAGAAGTTACTTTTAGTTTCTCCAAGCACCATATAATAAATATGCTGGTAAAAAAACCAACTCAAAATGGAAAAAGCTATATTCAACGCATTCCTACAAAATGTATAGGAATGCAGTCAACAGTGTGAATCTGCTAAGAGGAGGCAGTATTAGTTACTAAAATGGCATTGCACCTCCTTGAAATCAAACATAGGTGCAAGTAGCACCATAAACTATACTGAACAAAAATATAAAGCGCAACATGTAAAGTGTTGGTTCCATGTTTCATGAGCTGAAATAAATGATGCCCAGAAATGTTCAATACGCACAAAAAGCTTATTTCTCTCAATTTGTACACAAATTAGTTTACATCCCTGTTAGTGAGCATTTCTCATTTGCTAAGATAATCCATCCACCTTACAGGTGTGGCATATCAAGAAGCTGATTAAACGCCACTATCATTACACAGGTGTACCTTGTGCTGGGGATAATAAAAGGCCACTAGAATGTGCAGTTTTGTCACACAACACAATGCCACAGACGGATCAAGTTTTGTGGGAGCATGCAATTTGGCATGCTGACTGCAGGAATATCCACCAGAGCTGTTGCCAGAAAATGTAATGTTCATTTCTCTACCATAAGCCGCTTCCTTCATTTTAGAGAATTTGGCAGTACATCCCATTTCTGTCTGTAATAAAGCCCTTTTTTGGGCAAAAAATTCATTCTGAATGGCTGGGCCTAGCTCCCAAGTGGATGAGCTTATGTCCTCCCAGGCCCACCCATGGCTGCGCCCCTGCCTAGTCATGTGAAATCCATAGATTAGGGCCTAATTTATTTATTTAAATTGACTGATTTCCTTATATGAACTGTAACTCAGTAAAATCATTGAACTTGTTGCATGTTGTGTTAATATTTTTGTTCAGTATACATAGGAAAATATATACATATGTACGTAAAATAACAACTGGCAAACATTGTCAAATATTGAGTCAGAAAACACAAGTGTTTATGAGGATGAGTGGCAATAACTTTTGTGTCTGCTTCACTCCCTTGAGGAAATCCTTCCTACCACTGAATTATATTGAGTGAATTGTTATTATCAGAAAGTTTACATCTTGTTTGGGAGCAAAAATCAAGGGCCAATATCACTTCATTCAATACACAAATTACTGATACTGGGCACTGGCAGACTAGCATAAAATGTGACATGGATGGTAATAACCATAGGGACAGGTTTCCTGGACACAGATCAAGCCTAGTTCTGGAAAGATATTTTTGGTCCAGGACCAGGCTTAAACAGTGTCTGGGAAACCAGTGCCTAATGCTGGAATGATGAAGGGATGAATTGAAGAAAAAGACAGTCTAAACTAGGGGTTGGACAGTTATTTTCAGAGGAAGTCCTTTAGTCAGAGCTACACTTACTCACTCAGTGGATAAATTAAGGTAAAGTGAGCAGAAGTCTGGATAAGGAATATCAGTGCTGGTGATTTGTTGGTAGAGTAGGCTACTCCATGCTGTAGTCGGCAGGCTACTCCATGATGGCTCTGTAGATCACAGGTTCGATGTAGTCTCCTCTGTACCGTGAGTTGATCACTCTCTGCCTCTTCGACTGCTGGATGGCCTCCTTGTCCTCAAATATACCATCGAAACGCATGTCTGACGCTTTGGACTGGGGAGACGGGGCAGGGTACACACGGAAGATGAGGATTACTTCATGGTCCATTGTCACAGGGAGAAGACTCATTAACAATTGACAAACATGCTGGAGAATAAGATCCAGTAGACTGCTACAGTAGAGTGAAAAAGTTCAGAGTTGATATACAATGTACAAAGGTTAGCAACTTCGGATTCAGTATATTGGATAGCTCACAGTACACTCACCAGTCTTGACTTGACTCTCTTGGGCAGCTCCTCATCCAGGGTATAGACATCATCTCTCTTGGCTGTTAGTTGTGACCCGTCTTCAAACTCCACCTACATCAAACAACACCATCAATGCCAAAATAACCACATTTGATGTCTCTCATAGCAAACAAAACAATGGTTTCATCACAGATTTTTAATGTATTGCTTGCTATGAGTTTTAAACCATCTGGGAAAATGGAGCTGATCAATTAGATAGCAAAGCAGTCTTTCATATAAGACTGTAATCTCTTTCTGCATAAGGTATATTGTTGCTACGGGTGAGTATGAATACTGTTGCAGTACCTGGTACATTTGGATGACGTGAGCAGCCACAAACTTGGCCCCATAGACTAGACCATCTGTCCACCGGACCTGCACTACCTCCCCCTGCGATGGGGGGCCTAGCTGGGCACAATTCCGGCTCTGACAACAGAAAACAACATTAGATACAATTCTACGAACATACTATTTAGCAAGCACCAAAAAGGCATCACACAATTTCAACCAATGTGTAGTACAGAGCTGGGATGATAAACCGAAAGTTATCGACATTGACATGGCCTTCCTCTTACCGAAGCATTTTGTATAGACAACATTCCTGTAGATTGTTCTAAAACCATTATTTGGTCAACAGTAATAGCCTATGCATCATGTTGATTCGTGCTATGAAAGTATCTGCCTGTCCCTGTTTCGCTGTCAGCTGTCAGCTGCTGTGTGAGCGAGCCACTCTCACTTCCTCTCCCCACTGTGCGCACGGAGGAGGGAAAGATGCATTTTGAGAAGCACAAGCATATTAGCGTTGCTCAAAATGCAATTGCGGAGAAAAAGACTACTGTTTTTCAAAACCACTACTATATTTCTCACCTCTTTATATTAAGTTCATGGCACCACTTTACAACTGGATATGTTACATAAAATAGCTTAATTTTTTAATCATAGGCCACCATCTCAGCTGTCTTACTTGGCACTGGAAGAAAATGTTCTAGAGCCCTGCCGCTAATTTAAAGTAACTGTCCATTAATGATTGTTATCAAGCAAAATAGTTACATTCATCACAATATTACTGTTTGTCCATATCGCCCAGTTCGAGCACCTCCACCCCCAAAAAATTGACCATTATTTATCGCCTATTCATCGTTATCACAACAAAACCAAAAAACGGGTACATTTATCACGCTGTGGATTGTCCATTTTGCCTAGCTCTCTAAGCAATCAATAAACTAATCATGAACAGCATATGAACTACTGAACCGTAAGTCTCCTTACCACGATGTCCTCGGGAAAGAGGTTGTCGCTGAAGGAGCCGTCATCAAAGTTGACCTCATAGAACGTCTCCTTGGAAAGCTGCACCACGTCACACTGGTAGTAGCGGCCATTTTTGTGCTTACAGATCACCCTCTGTCCCACGGTGAGCTCATGCATGGCTGCTTTGTTACGCTGAGAGAGGAGAGAGATCAGTGATGATTACACGGTCATCCACAGGATTAGCATCAAATAAGAACTATCAACCTCTTTGGACTGCAAGCACATGGGCACACTTGTGGGAGTTTTCACTCAAATCTAAAACCTAGTCATGTTTATGCAATACAATGTGGTGAGCACAGTCCTGAGTACACTGAGTATATAAAACATCCAGATAAATCCAGTTCAATCAGTGTAGATGAAAGGGAGGAGACAGGTTAAAGAAGGATTTTTAAGCCTCAAGACAATTGAGACATGGACTGGGTATGTGTGCCATTCAGAGGGTGAATGGGCAAGACAAAATATTTAAGTGCCTTTGAACGGGGTATGGCAGTAGGTGCCAGGCGCAGCAGTTTGTGCCAAGAACTGCAACGCTCTGGTTTTTCCACACTCAACAGTTTCCCGTGTGTATCAAGAATGGTCCACCACCCAAAGGACATCCAGCCAACTTGACACAACTGTTGGAAGCATTGGAGTCAATATGGGCCAACATTTCTGTCGAACACTTTCGACACCTTGTAGAGTCCATGCCCCGACGAATTGAGGCTGTTCTGAGGCCAAAGGGGAGTGCAACTCAATATTAGGAAGGTGTTCATAATGTTTGCTATACTCAGTGTATATAGAAGGTTTAGAAACTACAAGGCAAAGTATCAGAAGAATGTTCTCAACTAAGTCCCAAAACAGAGGCCTTCAGAGTTCCCCGTCTGGTGTATAGCTTCCTCTTTCTGAAAGACACCAAGTAAAGTACAACTGATGTATACCTCTGTCTGAATAGGGCCCTTGTGCCGGCAGCAGGTGACGTAGACCACGAAAGGCCACTCGTCCGGCTGCATGAGGACCCCAGCGGCCTGGGCACAGGTAGGGTGGTAGGCCGTAGAACAGCGGCCATGGGAACACTGCACACAGCACCCGGACGTCTTCTTCATCCTCTTCTTACAGTAGTAACATTTCTGCACATCACAGATAAGTATAAGAACATGCTCAGAGAGACAGGAAAGGGAAGTCTGACAGGGAAAACTAGGCCTGTATGTCCGGTCAAACAGTATACAGTAGCATGCTACATTCTCTTCAAACACAATGGCTGTCATGATTCCTGTGAAAGGGCTAAATTCAGAAATAAGGCTTTGCAGAAAGAGATGTCATTTCATATCCCCCTGATATGACATGTCAGAAGTTCTGACTGACTGGGCTTAAATCCCAAACTCACATGACATCCTCTAAATAGCCTAGTCTCTAGTCCAAGAATGGGCAACTTTGATGGGGGTGGGGACCACAGATAATTTCCTACACTTCTACACATTTTGCCATAGGGTGGAGAGAAATGTTTACAGATTTGAATATGATATCTCAGTGAGGTCCCCCGGTCAGTTTAGATAGCTGGCCACTAAAATAACTTAGCACTCTAAACTATTTTTTGCAGACATGGGCTAATTGAGTGACTATCAGTGACTCATATAGAGGAGGATGTGTCAACTATTCTCAGGTTTTGTCATGCAAATAACATATTACTTTGACATAATATGCTGAAGAGAAGATATTCCGCGACTCCACTCTTTTCAGTTTGCTCCTCTTCATGCACCTTGGTTGGAGAGTGAGGTTGTGAGAGTTCCTATCCCTTAGCACATAATAAATAACATGTTGATGGTTTGTCCTCTGACAAATCAACTGTACATTTCGGTGTTCCTCAAGGCTCCGTTTTAAGACCTCTGTTTTCACTATATATACAGTGGGGAGAACAAGTATTTGATACACTGCCTATTTTGCAGGTTTTCCTACTTACAAAGCATGTAGAGGTCATGCTTTGTAAGTAGGAAAACCTGCAAAATCAGCAGTGTATCAAATACTTGTTATCCCCACTCTGTGTGTGTGTGTGTGTGCGCACACACACCTCTTGGTGATGTCATTCAGAAACATAATGTTAACTTTCACTGCTATGCGGACGATACACAGCTGTACATTTCGATGAAAATTGCCCTCCCTGGAAGCCTATCTTTCAGACATAAGGAAGGGGATGGCAGCAAATGTTTTACATTTAAACTCTGACAAAACAGAGATGCTAGTTCTAGGTCCCAAGAAACAAAGAGATCTGCTGTTGGATCTGACAATTAATATTGATGTTTGTACAGTCATCTCAAATAAAACTGTAAAGGACTTTGGCGTTACTCTGGACTTGATCTCTCTTTTGACGAACATACTGTATCAAAACTGTTTCAAGGACAGATTTCTTTTCCATCTACGTAAATTTGCAAAAATGTATCCCTTCTTTTGTCCCTTCTAGATTAGACTACTGCAATGCTTTTACTTTCCAGCTACCCGGATAAATCACTAAATAAACTTCAGTTAGTGCTAAACACGGCTGCAAGAATCCTGAATAGAACCAAACAATTTGATCACATTACTCCAGTGCTAGCCTCTCTACACTGGCTTCCTGCTAATGCTAGGGCTGATCTCAAGGTTTTATTGCTAACCTACAAAGCATTACATGGGCTTGCTCCGATCTATCTTTCCGACTTGGTCCTGCCGTACATACCTACACATACGCTACGGTCACAAGACGCAGTCCTCCTTATTGTCCATAGAATTTCTAAGCAAACAGCTGGAGGCAGGGCTTTCTCCTATAGAGCTACATTTTTATGGAATGGTCTGCCTATCCATGTGAGAGAAGCAGACTCGGTTGAAGAATCATCTCTTCAGTAGGTCCTATGATTGGGTGTAGTCTGATCCAGGGGTGTGAAGGTGAACGGAAAGGCACTTGAGCGACGAACCACCTTTGCTGTCTCTGCCTGGCCGGTTCCCCTCTCTCCATTGGGATTATCTGCCTCTAACCCTATTACGGGGGCTGAGTCACTGGCTTTCTGGTGCTCTTCCATGCTGTCCCTAGGAGGGGTGCGTCACTTGAGTGGGTTGAGTCTGCGACGTGATCTTCCTGTCCAGGTTGGCGTCCCTCTCGGGTTTGTGCCGTGAGGGAGATCTTCGTGGGGTGTTTCAGGGTAGTAAGTTGGTGGCTAAAGATATCCCTCAAGTGGTTTTGGGGACTGTGCTTTGGCAAAGTGGGTGGGGTTATATCCTGCCTGGTTGGCCCTGTCTCGGGATATAGTCGGACAGGGCCAGTGTCTCCCGACCCCTCCTGTCTCAGCCTCCCGTAATTATGCTGCAATAGTTTGTGTCGGGGGGCTTGGGTCAGTCTGTTATATCTGGAGTATTTCTCCTGTCTTCTCCGGTGTGCTGTGTGAATGGAAGTATGCTCCCTCTAATTCTCTCTCTCTTTCTCTCAGAGGACCTGAGCCCTAGGACCATGCCTTAGGACTACCTGGCCTGATGATTCCTTGCTGTCCCCAGTCCACCTGGTCGTGCTGCTGCTCCAGTTTCAACTGTTCTGCTTGCGGCTATGGAACCCTGACCTGTTCACCAGACGTGCTACCTTGTCCCAGACTTGCTGTTTTTGACTCTCTCTCTACCGCACCTGCTGTCTCTAACTCTGAATGATCGGCTATGAAAAGCCAACTGACATTTACTCCTGAGGTGATGACCTGTTGCACCCTCTACAACCACTGTGACTATTATGATTTGACCCTGCTGGTCATCTATGAACGTTTGAACATCTTGGCCATGTACTGTTATAATCGCCACCCTGCACAGCCAGAAGAGGAATGGACACCCCTCAGAGCCTGGTTCCTCTCTAGGTTTCTTCCTAGGTTCCTGCCTTCCTAGGGAGTTTTTCCTAGCTACCATGCTTCTACATCAGCATTGCTTGCTGTTTTAGGCTGGGTTTCTGTATAGCACTTTGACATCGGATGATGTAAAAAGGGCTTTATAAATACATTTGATTGATTGACATTTACTGTGTTTAACTCACCAGTTTAAACCTCTGTAGAGGAATCCCACTCAGATCCACAGGGCTTCTCTCAGTGATGTTCACAAAGCGAGCCTCCAACACTGCTACTGCACACAGCACATGGACCCACCTACAAGACAGAAAAACATGTCAACACACACACAAAAACATGTCAACACACACACACATCGTTAGTGGCTTATAAACTAAACCCTAGTAGATATATTTCAGTAGAACGTCTAAATATGTGAACATAAGTGTACATAAATCAATATACTATTGATTAGAGTTGTAGAGTAAATGTTCAATGTGTGATTACTGATTGCTAGACTAGACCACTCCCTGATCTAAGGAAATTTGACTGGCACACAAACTTACTTGTTGTTGTTGGCTTTCTGCAAGGCTCCACCCCTCAGCGAACACAAACAGCAACTCTGCAAACAGGAAAATAAACTGTCAACCCTCATCATCCAAGTCATCTAAACATAGATGTGGTTCCTGCTACCTGATGACCAGTATCAGTTAGTCACATATCATTAGGAGACTACCGCAAACACTACTGCCAGATCTAATGACTGTTTAGAGTACTGCAAAGTTTGCAAACACTATTGACAGTGACAGTAACAGAGATTTGGGCCAACTAGGTGAGGTGAGTCATACATAGAGAAGGGCCACTGAGCTGTTGTAGAGACACTAACCTCAGTCATGGCGTTGGCCTTACAGCGAGCACACTTCCAATCCTTAGTAACAATCTTTGGATCCACGCCATAACAGCCTGGTAACACAAAACCAAACACCAGGTCAGGGGACAAAATTAACATAGCATACACCAAGAGCTAGTTTGGGAGGACGATTGGCAGACAGGCATTGACGAAGTCTTAAGTCTTTCCTTCTTAATGTTGTTGTCCTGATCTCAATGACAGAGCAGCATTCACTTTCAGTCCCCGAGCCAAAACACACAATTCGCTCAATCCTGCCAATGACGCATTGGCATCAGTCATTACTATGGCAATTCAGTATGGTGCTACACATACCTCTAATAATCGAAGGTTAAAGATAGAAACATCTCTATTTTTAGGATTTTTATTTTATTTGCACGTTTAGTATTAATTGATCTCTTTGCTTAGCTTTACTCCCTAAAGTGTTCCCATTCCCTTTAATAAGTGCATTGAAGACATCGTCCCCACAGTGACCATACGAGCATACCCCAACCAGAAGCCATGGATTAAATGTAACATCCACACTAAACTAAAGGCTAAAGCTGACACTTTCAAGGAGCGGAACACTAATCCGGACGCTTATAAGAAATCCCGTTACGACCGGCTATGACCTCCAAACTGGCAAAGCGCCAATACAGGACTAAGATTGAATCCTACTACGCCGGCTCTGACGCGCAACAGATGTGGCAGGGCTCGCAAACTATCACAGATCAGAGGGAAACCCAGCCGCGAGCTGCATAGCGACGTGAGCCTACCAGACTAGCTAAACACGTCAAGGCAGACCACACGGAACCATGCATGAAAGCACCAGCTGTTCCGGGCGACTGTGTGATCTTGCTCTCAATAGCCAATGTGAGTAGGACTTTTAAACAGGTTAACATTCACAAAACCGCAGGGCCAGATGGAATACCAGGACGTTTACTCCGAGCATGGGCTGACCAGCTGGCAAGTGTCTTCACTGACATTTTCAACATATCCCTGACGCGCTCTGTAATACCAACTTGTTTCAAGCAGACCACCATAGTCCGCTTGCCCAATAATGCCAAGGTAACCTGACTAAATTACTATTTCCCTGTAACACACGTCCATAGCCATGAAATGCTTTGAAAGGCTGGTCATGGCTCACATCAATACCATCATCCCAGACACCCAAGACCCACTCCAATTCGCTCCTGCCCCAACAGATACAGAGATGAGGCAATTTCTATTGCACTCCACCCTGCCCTCACTGGACAAAAAGGAATACCTATAAGAATGCTGTTCCTTGAGTATAGCTCAGCATTCAACACCATAGCCCCCTCCAAGCGTATCACCAAGCACAGGACCCTGGGACTGAACAACTCTCTCTGGATGCTGGACTCCCTGACAGGCCGCCGCCAGGCGCTAAGGATAAGCAACAATACATTTGCCACGCAGACAATCAACGCGGGGGTCCCACAGGGGTGTGTGCCGAGTCCCCTCCTGTAATCCCCGTTCACCTACGACTGCGTGGTCTCACACAATGGTGGTAGTACTTATCACCGTCAACGATGATGCAGCCTATAGGGAGGAGTTTAGAGACCTGGAAGTGTGGTGCCAGGACAACAACCTCTCCCTCAAAGTCAGCAAGACAAAAGAGCTGATCGTGGACTAGAGGAAAGGGAGGGGTGAGCACGGCCCCATCCACATCGATGGGACTGTAGTGGAGCAGGTTGAGAGCTTCAAGTTCCTCCGTGTCCACATCACTAAGGAATTAACATGGTCCACATACACCCACACAGTTGTAAAGAGTGTATGACAGGGCTTACTCCCCATCCAGGAGGCTGAAAAGATTTGGCATGGGCCCTCAGACCCTCAAAGTTCTAAAGCTGCACCATTGAGAACATATTGACTGGCTGCATCACCACTTGGTACGGCAACTGCAAGGCGCTACACAGGGGGGTTGAGTATGGCATTGTCAAAGACTCCAGCCACCAAAGCCATAGACTGTTCAATCTATTTCCTGCACCTCAAGCGGTACCAGTACACCAAGTCTGGAACCAACAGGACCCTGAAGCTTCTACTCTCAAGCCATGAGACTGGTAAAAAGCTAATCAAATGGCTAGCCATTCTACCTACATTGATCCTTTTTTGCAATGACTATGAACACACTGGACTCTACCCACACACACACACAAAGCACATCCACACATGCATACTGACACACACACAGCTAATGTCTTATCTATCCTGTTGCCTAGTTACTTTACCTACCTACATGTTCATAGCTACCTCGTACCCCTGAAAATCAACTCAGTTCTGGTACTCCCTGTATATAGCCATGTTATTTTTACTCATTGTTATGCACTGCATTCATTCCTCGTGTCACTATTTCAAATTGTTGGAAAAGGACCCGACAGTAAGCATTTCACTGTTAGTCACGAAGTATGTGATTAATAAAATGTGATTAGATTTGACAAGCTTAGGTCCAAAATAAGCCCATAGAAATGCACTGGGCTAATTTTAGAAACCTCTCGCAGTGCCTCTTCCTTTCCGGTGTATATCAAATGTGTCAGAGTAAAAAACAACAACAACAAAAAAATTCTAGGCCTGAAACAGCCTGTAGTTACCTCCTCTAAATCAAGTCTGTCCAAACAGCTTGCTAGAGTAGAGTATAGCTGTTAACCCTGGTATTACAGTTAAGGGTACAGTACAGCCTATGATCTCTCCAACTATAGCTGTAGGTAAACCTGTTGACTAGAAGCTTTCTGAAGGCTAGTTAATACCCTACGTACACAACGCAGTTTCACACCTCTGCATAGTTGTTTTGCTACGCCACAGCTATTTTGCATTGCTACTTGTAGTTCATCCATGCATACGTACGTAGGGTATAAACAAGGTTTGAGGGTCTGCAAAAACAATGAGAGTACGTTATGTTGCGAGTACTGACAGGTGTGTAGTTAGTAAGTAGTACTGACTGGTGTGTAGTTAGTTAGTAAGTAGTACTGACTGGTGTGTATGCGGACACTGCAGTGGGAGCAGCTGATGAGCAGGCTGGTGCCGTCTGGCTCCAGGTGAGGGGTGGTGGGCGCCAGGGCTCCAAGCGCCTGCTCCTCAGCACCCTCCTCTGGCTCGGTGGTGGTAGTGAAACACATCTCAGCGATCAGAGGCTTAGTCCTCAGTCTGCCTCCAGGCAACACCACTGGAGTGTCCTTACAGTCATCAGCACACTCCGTCTGGAGATTTAAAAAATAATCATATTTAGCACCACTTGGGAGGACAATGGAGGATCATTTAAAAAACATTTTTACAGTTGTTTTTTTAAATTGTTTTTTTGGTTTTTAAATCGCTTTGATGTAATTTTCACAGCTCTTAGTACTAAACTCAAAACATCAACAAAAAGGCAGTTTCAAAACTAACCACATTTTCAATTGACTAAGTACAACACAAAATCAGTCCATTTTTCACCAAATTTAAATCAGTGTCATCTAGAAATACATATTTTGCATTGCAATACATGTTCATATAAAGTAATTGCCTGTCACAATGCACTGCTCACATTACTTTTGATATGATTCTCTTCTGCAAAAATATATTTCACTTACTGAATCTAACTGTTAATTGATGACCACTTAAATGTTTGGTAAACCTATAGATTTGACATGCAAACTGGTTTATCTACTACAGATTGAGAACTACATCATGAAAACGTACATTGTAAAGTAGAAACATAAAAAGTATGATTTACACTACCGGTCAGAAGTTTTAGAACACCTCATTCAAGGGTTTTTCTTTAGTTTGACTACTATCTACATTGTAGAATAATAGTGAAGACATAAAAACTATGAAAAAACACATATGGAATCATGTAGCAACCAAAAAATATATATATATTAATATATTTGAGATTCTTCAAATAGACACATTTTTCTTTGATGAAAGCTTTGCACACTTTTGGAATTTTCTCAACCAGCTTCATGAGGTAGTCACCTGGAATGCATTTCAATTAACAGGTGTGCCTTCATAAAAGTTAATTTGTGGAATTTCTTTCCTTCTTAATGCGTTTGAGCCAATCAGATGTTTTGTGACTAGGTAGGGGGGTATACAGAAGATAGAACTATTTGGTAAAAGACCAAGTCCATATTAAATGGCAATAAGAGCTCAAATAAGCAAAGAGAAACGACAGACCATTACTTTAAGGCATGAATATCAGTCAATTCGGAAATTTCAAAAAGTTTCCATAACTTTTTAAAGTTTCTTCAAGAGTAGTCTCAAAAACCCTCAAGAGCTATGATAAAACTGGCTATCATGAGGACCGCCACAGGAACGGAAGACCCAGAGTTACCTCTGCTGCAGATGACAAGTTAATTAGATTTACCAGCCTCAGAAATTGCAGCCCAGATAAATGCTTCAGAGTTCCATCCCATTTGGTTTGGGCTTAGTGGGACTATAATTTGTTTTTCAACAGGACAATGACCAAACACACTTCCAGGCTGTGTAACGGCTATTTGACCAAGGAGAGTGATGGAGTGCTGCATCAGTTAACCTGGCCTCCACAATCCCCTGACCTCAACCAAATTGAGATGGTTTGGGATGAGTTGGACCGCAGAGTAAAGGAAAAGCAGCCAACAAGTGCTCAGCATATGTGGGAACTCCTTCAAGACTGTTGGAAAAGCATTCCAGGTGAAGCTGGTTGAGACTGCCAAGAGTGTGCAAAGCTGTCATCAAGGCAAAGGCTGGCTATTTGAAGAATACAGAATATTGAAAATATTTTATATTTGAATTTGTTTAACACTTTTTTGGTTACTCCTTGATTACATACGTGTTATTTCATAGTTTTGATGTCTTCACTATTATTGTACAATGTAGAAAATAGTACAAATAAATAAAACCCCTTGAACGAGGTGTTCTAAAACTTTTGACCGGTAGTGTATACTCGAATTAACTACAATGATGACTTAAGAATTTAGTTCACAGTAAGTTTTTTTTTTTTAAATCAGATATTGAGAAGATCAGGTATGTAACAAATCAAAGTTAATTGGCCACGTACACGTTAAAGCATGTACAGTGAAATGCTTGAAATGCTCCTAGCTCCTACAGTGCAGTAATTTAATATAGTGGAGTATTTGCATATGATCTCAGTGATCATTGTCCCATAGTCTGTATAACATGCTGACCAGACCGGACACGTCGCGTGCGCGAGAGTCACAAAATAAATGTAGAAATCCATGTTATTCAATTATTGCACGCCAACGAGCGTCTGGAAGGAGGAGGAGAGGTGACTACAAACGATTCGGTTGGTCATTTTATGTGTGGATTAATTGTCGGAGTAGAGGACCTTGTGCTTTTCAGGTAAAATGTCAATGTTTATATCCCAGGACAAATTAGCTAGCAACAGCAAGCTAGCTAAATAGGACAAATTAACTAGCTAAATTGCCATACATGTTTAATGCTTTTCGACCTGTCCCCAAATTCATGCCATTGGTTCAGAGTTTGTTTTGATATTTTAACCTGTGTGTCGTGATCGCGTTTGATGTTGGGGGATAAAATACATTTATGCACGATGTCGGACGCGCGCAGCCGGTTTGGGTTCCATTTTTGAGATACGAAACAGCAAAATACAAATTCATGTTTAATTAAGATAACATTTCAAAATGTTTCTGCTAAGGGTTTTTACATGACATATTCTACTCTGTCTCCTGTATTCCTGACCAAGTCTTGGCTTTAGAAAATCCCTCCTCCATATTTGTTCTCCTGGCAGATAAACACGCCCAATTAAGAGTCAAAAGATACAGTGCATTCATAAAGTATTCAGACCCCTTGACTTTTCCCACATTTTGTTACATTACAGCTTTATTCTGAAATTGATTAAATTGTTGTTCCTCAATCTACACACAATACCCCATAATGACAAAGCAAAAACAGGTTTAGAAATGTTTGCTATTGTATAAAAACAAATCAACTCCCCAAAATCATATTTAAATATGTATTCAGATACCTTACTCAGTACTTTGTTCAAGGGCCTTTGGCAGATATTAGAGCCTCGAACCCATGCCAAATCTTTTCAGTCTCCTGGGGGGGAAAAAGGTCTTCAGAATTGTCTTGGTGTATTTGGACCATGATCATTTGTTGGCGATGTGGACAGCAAGGAACTTGAAACTCTCGACCCGCTCCACTACCATCGCGTTAATGTTAATTGGGGCATGTTGGGACCGGCTTTTACTGTAGTAGACGATCAGCTCCTTTGTCTTGCTCACATTGAGGGAGAGGTTATTGTTCTGGCACCACACTACCAGGTCTCTGACCTCCTTATAGGTGGTCTCATCATTGTCGTGGGTGAACAGGGAGTACAGGAGGGGACTAAGCACACACCCCTGAGGGGCACCAGTGTTGAGGATCAACATGGCATTGTTGGCTACCCTTACCACCTGGTGGCAGCCCGTCAGGAAGTCCAGGATCTAGTTGCAGAGTTTAGTGTTTAGTCCCAGGGTCCTTAGCTTAGTGATGAGCTTCGTAGTGTTGAACGATGAGATGTCGTCAATGAACAGCATTCGCACATAAGTGTTATTTTTGTTCAGGTGGGAAAGGGCAGTGTGGAGTGCGATTGAGATTGCGTCATCTGTGGATCTGTTGCAAATTGGAGTGGGGCTAGGGTATCCGGGGGGGATCCTGTTGATGTGAGCCATGACCAGCCTTTCAAAGCGCTTCATGGTGATGGGTTTGGATATCTGAACTTTAACTACTATTAAATCATTAGTTATAATAGAGACCTGAGGGGTGCCATAATTAAGCTTGGGAGGAGCAAATCAGTTAAGAACAAATTCTTATTTTCTATGACGGCCTAGGAACAGTGTGTTAACTGCCTTGATCAGGAGAACAGTGGGTTAACGACAGATTTTTACCTCGTCAGCTTTGGGATTCGATCTTGCAACCTTTTGGTTACAAGTCCACTAGGCTACCTGCCACCCCAACAATTAAAGGCCATTTTAAGATGTGCAGTTTTGTCACAGAACACAATGCCACAGATGTCTCAAGTTGAGGGAGTGAGCAATTGGCACGCTGACTGTAGGAATGTCCACCAGAACTGTTGCCAGAGAAATGTTAATTTCTCTACCATAAACTGCCTCCAACATCGTTTCAGATAGGTTTGACCTACTGCCAAATTGCCTCACAACCACAGATCATGTGTGACCACGCCAGCCCAGGACCTCCACATCCAGCTTCTTCACCTGTGAGACCATCTGATTGGCTGCCCTCCCAGGCCCACCCATGTCTGCACCCCCTGGTAAGTTATGTGAAATCCATAGATTAGGGTCAATTTAATTAGCTTCAGTTGACTGATTTCCTTATATGAACTGCAACTCAGTAAAATCTTTAAAAGTTGTATTTGCGTTTTATATATTTGTTCAGTATATTTCACAGTAAACATATTTTGGATCAATGGTTGTGTGGCGAGAGAAGTTTACAGTCAACATAAATGAAATGTGAAATTAAAGGTTCTGAATGTAAGACTGGCTGCGTTACAAGCTTTACCATTTGAGTTTTGTGACAGAGTTTAGAAAATTTGCCACATACTATACTTGTGAAAATAGTACCAAAGCGATTAATAAAAAGGGTATAATTCAAAAAGTAAAGTTTTCATCTGTGCACTCGGTATGGCCATGGAGAGAGACACAGCAATCGAGCTAAATTCAGACTAGGCATAGAAAACATGAAATACCAAATTCACTGTTCAAGAGTACTGAGTGAGGTATACTACAATACAAATACTTTTCTCCTAACGCTAAGCGAAGAAAATAAATCACCTAATAAGAGCTTTACTCTCGTTAGGAATTTACTTTAGGAATCCCTTTGAGACTAATGACTGACAGGATACACGCTTTAGCTTCCAAAATCCCCTGTTAAAGTGTCTGAGTGCTGAGTGTCTCCTCCTCTCCTGCTGTTGAGCACTCTCCTCTACTCTCCTTTCCTCTCTCCTCACCCGCTGGTAGGTCTGGAACAATGAGCACACGGAGCAGTATGGGACCTGGAGGCCCATGCGACGGTTGTACTCCTTCTCTCTCTTCAGGCTGGGGGGTCTGTTCTGCCACAGATGGACAAAGGGCTTGGCCCACAACTCTCCCTCTAACCCATCCTCTTCTACTGGGGGCTGCTCTGGCAGCTCTAAAAACAACAAAACAAAGATTGTCTAGCGTTAGCACAAGCCATATCCAAAGCGACTTACAGAAGTGTCGATATTGACAGTGGCCCATGAAGGAAATCAAATCCACAATGCTATATGCTCTAATCCCCTGAGTTATTGGAACCACAGACAGTTCTAAAAACACACACAGACAAACTACTATCATCTCATCGAGTATGCAAACATCGATATGAGTGAATGATGCTCTTTTCTATTCAATGCCAGAACATGCCTGACACTGCTTTCCTTAGATCTTATCCAATATTTAGGAAAAGGAAGCCTAACTTGGGCTGAACTATGTGAATGAAGAAGTAATATTTGTATTCACCCTCGTCACTCATGCTGTCCTTCATCAGAGGGTGATGGCGAGGCAGCTTCCCCAGTTTGCTTTGCACACCTTCATCCTCCGCTTCTGCCCCCTGGTGGAATAAAAGGGGTTAACAACAGAATCATTATAGCGCTGATTCATTGAACATGTACAGTATATAGCTGACCTCAGAAAAATCATCATAAAGCCAATCCTACAGACAGAGGTTAAGTGACGTGATGTTTGGACACTACTCCTCTTCTCCTGCGTCTCTGCTCCTCCACCCCTCTCACCTTGCTGTCTTCCTGTTCCTCTGCTTCACTATCACTACTATTGCTCCTCATGTCCTCCTTGCTCTCTCCCTCGCTGTAGTCTCCCTTGGCGTAGCTGTGGACGTGCAGCACGTCTGTCGGGCTCAGGGTCCTCTGGAAGAGTCGGTGAGCAGAGCTAGGGCTGTTGGCTGGTGCTGGAGGCTTCACATCCTCACTGGGGCCGGCCTTCTCTGAGCTCTGGGAGGAGGGGCCTGGTACTGCTGGTTGGGTTGACTGACTGTTAGTCTGTGGCTGAGACTTAATTAGAGTGGATTTAATAGAGTTATTGGCTTTCATCTGAAGTGCTAGCTTTCGGCTGGCGTTTGTGTTTCGGTTGGTCTGTGCGTTGGGTGGTAGCTTTGTTAGCTCAATTTTAACGTCCTCCGGCTTCGGCTCTGAAATAAACAACAAACAACATGAAAAGCTGGAGGCACAAGGCAATGTCTAACTCAGTGGTTCTCAACTGGTTTTTGCCTCGGGACACAAATTAAAATCAGGTAGTCTGTTGAGACCCAATATTCGCAGCCAAAGTACAATCTGGAACACTATTTGTAAAGCTATATTGATAGTAAATGTGGCAATTATGAAAAGGGAACAACATTACCACCTCTATTTGTCAATAATACATATTTGCCCACATTCTTGATGAAGAATGTTAATAAACTCACTGTCTTGAGACCACAAAATCAACCATAATAGTGCTTCTTATAGCTCTATATTGAAAATACTTTGTGACTGATTTTTTTTAAATAAATTCAGCGATAAAATGTTTTAAATTTTAAGTTCATTATCACTTCTACACACTTTCTACCTGGTTTACGTTGTTTAATTAAGAATCCGCCCCCTTTTTTCAATTTTCGCCTAAAATGACATACCCAAATCTAACTGCCTGTAGCTCAGGCCCTGAAGCAAGGATATGCATATTATTGGTACCATTTGACACTGAAAGGAATGTAGGAAAATAACACAATAGATCTGGTAAAAAATAATATAAAAAATTTTTAAAAAACATTTTGTATTTTCTTGTACCATCATCTTTGAAATGCAAGAGAAAGGCCATAATGTATTATTCCAGCCCAGGTGCAATTTAGATTTTGTCCACTGGACTGCAGCAGTGTATGTGCAAAATTTTAGACTGATCCAATGAACCCATTGCATTTCTGTTCAAAATGTTGTTTCAAGACTGCCCCAAATGTGCCTAATTTGTTTATTAAAACTTCAGGATAGGGGGCAGCATTTTCACTTTTGGATAAATTGCTTGCCCAATTTCAACTTCCTGCTACTCATCCCCAGAATATAAGATATGCATATTATTAGTAGATTTTGATAGAAAACACTCTGAAGTTTCTAAAACTGTTTGAATCATGTCTGTGAGTATAACAGAACTTATGTAGCAGGCAAAACCCAGATGACAAATCATTCTGATTTTTTTTGTTTTTGAGGTCACTGTCTATTCAATGAGTTTTCATTGGGAAACTAGTTGGGAAACTAGCCAAAACTATTTCTAAGGGACTTGTTTGCAGTTCCTACCGCTTCCACTGGATGTCACCAGTCTTTAGAAATTGGTTGAGGTTATGCCTTTGTGTAATGAAGAAGTATGGCCATCTTGAATGAGTGTCATTTGAAGTCTACTTTTTGAGAGAGGAGCATGACTTGAAAAGTAGCGTGAGTTTGTTGTCGTACTGTATTGATTGTCCCGTATTCAATTTGATGGATTATTAACGTTTAAAAATACCTAAAGTTGTATTACAAATGTAGTTTGAAATGTTTTGTCAAAGTTTACAGGTAACTTTTGAGATATTTTGTAGTAACGTTGCGCAAGTTGGAAACTGTGTTTTTCTGGATCAAACGCGCCAAATAGACATTTTGGATATATATTGACGGAATTAATCGAACAAAAGGACCATTTGTGATGTTTTTGGGACATATTGGAGTGCCAACAAAATAAGCTTGTCAAAGTTAAGGCATGGTTTATATTTATTTCTGTGTTTGTGTAGCGCCTGCAGGGTTGAAATATGCTTTCTCTTTGTTTACTGTTGTGCTATCAGATAATAGCATCTTATGCTTTCGCCGAAAAGCATTTTTAAAATCTGACATGTTGGCTGGATTCACAACGAGTGTATCTTTAATTGAGTGTCTTACATGTGTGATTTAATGAAAGTTTGATTTTTATAGTATTTTATTTGAATTTGGCGCTCTACATTTTCCCTGGCTATTGGCCAAGAGGGACGCAAGCATCCCCCCTATCCCAGAGAGGTTAATAACTTTTCATGTTCAAAATTGTGCACTCTCCTCAAACAATAGCACAGTATTATTGCACTGTAAATTGGACAGTTCAGTTAGATTAACAATAATTTAAGCTTTCTGCCAATATCAGATATGTCTATGTCCTGGGAAACGTTCTTGTTACTTACAACCTCATGCTAATCGCATTAGCCTACGTTAGCTCAACCGTCCCGTGTACGGGACACCGATCCCAAAGAAGTTTTAATTAAGTTCAGACTGGACTATTTATTGAATGTTTTTATTCAGACACCTGAGAACCATTCAAAACCTCCCATGACCAAAATTGGGGTTGCGACCCACCAGTTGAGAATCGCTAGTCTAAATGATCTCCCTCAAGTCAATCTGCAGTAGACTAGTGTCAGTCCCTGTTTAATTGTTTGGTAGCATAGTCAAAGATTAACTGAGGTACCTTACCTTTGTACCTCAGTCCATATACAGTATTTATGTATAGATTGAATCTGGTGGGTAATTATTTTTTTCAGTGAAGAACAAATTCTTATTTACAATGATGGCCTACTGGGGAACAGCCTTGTTCAGGGGCAGAACATAATTTTACCATGTCAGCTCGAGGATTCGATCCAGAAACCTTTTGGTTACCGGCCCAAAGCTCTAACCACTAGGCTACCTGCTGCCCCTTAAGGGACAAAATGAAACTGTGGTTCTGGTGTTATACTTTGTATTTCATGTTATTGAGAAGCTTCCCATGAACACAATTGCTCTTATTTTATGAGATATCTTATTTTAAAGTGATCTGAAAAGTTTAAAAAAAGGTCAGACAGGTCAACGTTAATCTCTAGTCAATAAGGCACCAAATCACATGTCTGGCTTCTTAAATTCAACACTTTTTTGTCCAATAACTAAAGATAGGCTGGCCATACTGTTCTGGGGGAAAAAAATATACTGCTATGCAAATGATGCATTTAATATGCAAATGTAGCATTACAGAATACAACATTCCAGTCATTTAAGCCCAATCATTTAAAGTAGGGTGGTCATATGATTAACAAATCTTAATTCTTTATGAAAAACAGAGAGACTAACAATCAATGAAATTAGAATACAACTTCTAATACTACTTTACGCAAATATAATACATAATATGCTAATTGGTCTGTTCATTTAAAGTAATGCGGTCATATTGTTTTATGCAGAACTAGGAGTTCACACAGAGGAATAGGGTACAGCCCGCGCACACACATTTTCACACAAACACACAGTGGGAATAGGTAATCATGAACAAAAAAGTAAGGTTACTATTTACCAATTAGTAACTGTTAGGCTGTACACTGAATATACAAAACATTATGAACATCTGCTCCTTCCATGGCAGACTGACCAGGTGAAAGATATGATCCCTTATTGATGTCACTTGTTAAATCCACTTCAAATCAACCACCACCCAAAGGAAATCCAGCCAA